>NC_083692.1:31809166-32132222 GCF_033118175.1 Dama dama
AAATCTGTTTCATGCCTCTCTGCCGACTTCTGGTGGTTGCCAGCAATCAGCGTTCCTTGGCTGGTAGAGACATTACTCCAATCTCTGTCTTTGTCTTTACATGGCATTATCCTCTATGTGTGTTGGGGGTTCTTTATGGAACAAAAATCTAGAGGTGGTAGGAGCCATATGACTTAGAGACAGGTCAGTGGGGCTGGAGGACACACTGCAGTGTGCCATGGCTTACAGAAAGTGTTCACGCTGTCTCAAATGATCCTCAAATCAACCCTGTGCAATATACATTAACTTTATTTCTATGGTTAAAAGCTGGAAAATTTCTAGAGCTGGGGTTGGAACCTAGGTTGTCAGAGCCCAGATCTGAGCTTTTTCAAAGTTGGATAATGTACATGAAACTTAGACCTGTCCTGACGAATTGCCTTCTGGATATTCTGATGTGTGAAATATTGGGCAATAATAATTTTAAAATAGGTTTTGCCCATTTCCCACCTTTGATTAGAAACCTAACACTCCTTTGACTCTATTTGCTGACAATTCTGACTATCTGCTGTCACACTAGGCACACTTTAAGTTAATGAAGGGACTTGAAACCGAGATGGTACCAGGGAGAGGACAGACCTTCAGAGAGCTGAGTTTTCCTGCTGGAAGGCCTTGTGTTCTCAGATTTTCCATGGATGGTACTTCTAAATTTTCTCACCAAGGACTTGATTTATCTCATAGCTTTTGCCAAATGTGTGATTCATCTTGTGCTTCCTGAATTTTGTTGCCAGGTAAATAAGGAGCAAACCCAAATGCCAACCTTGAAGAATTTCTCAAGTTTCGTCCAAAACAGCACCAGCTTTTAGATGATCAGGTTTCATTGGTTCAGTGAATTTCTGCCATTGTTAGTTAAAATATATCATTTTAAACATATTTTGAAAATTACTGTAGATTGCAGCATACAATTTCCAATTGTTAAATGAGGCTAACAAAATAGTCAAACACTTCAGGCGTCTTTGCAGGAAATACCTCTGGTTTCCTCTGCTTTAGAGATGGTGACAGATTCGTGTGATGATGCAACACCAGGGTAGCGGAAGGAGCTCGTGGTTAGTTGTTTCCTACCTGGCTTTGGGTTTAGGCATTTATTGCTTCAAAAAGAAATTGGAAAGGACACTCTGTTCACTTACTTGCTTTCACTTTACAGAAAGCAGAGAAACTTCTATTAATAGAGTTTATATGATGTTCCCTTAGGAACAACTGAAATTTTTATATGGTTAACCATGGCATCAAGTGGTTTGAAATCCATAGACAGAATCTTTCCCTCCCTCTTTGGTTCTCTGTTGTTTTGTTATGATTTTCTTCATCCTAGTACTTCTGTTCTGTTACTTCATTGGGACTTTGAAGGGACAGGAAACCAAAGCTTTGCCTAGTTTATCTTAAACCTGACATTTATCTTTTTATAAAATAGATTTATTTATGTATTATTTTTGGCTGTTCTGGGTCTTTGTTGCTGCATGCAAGCTTTCGCCAGTTGCAGTGAGTGGGGGCAACTCTCTAGTTGTGGTGCATGGGCTTCTCAATATGGTGGCTTCTCTTGTTGCAGAGCACAGCTTCTAGGGTTTAGCTGCCCCACAGTATGTGGAATCTTCCCAGACCAGGGATTGAACCCATGTTCTCTGCATTGACAGGTGGTTTCTTAACCACTGGCCCACCAGGGAAGTCCAAAGACATTTATTTTATTTTATTTTTTTTGAAGGCAATAAACACAACCTGTTTATTATTATTTTTTTTTGTCATACATTGATATGAATCAGCCATAGATTTACACGTATTCCCCATCCCGATCCCCCCTCCCACCTCCCTCTCCACCCGATTCCTCTGGGTCTTCCCAGTGCACCAGGCCCGAGCACTTTCATGCATCCCACCTGGGCTGGTGATCTGTTTCACCATAGATAGTATACATGCTGTTCTTTTGAAATATCCCACCCTCACATTCTCCCACAGAGTTCAAAAGTCTGTTCTGTATTTCTGTGTCTCTTTTTCTGTTTTGCATATAGGGTTATCGTTACCATCTTTCTAAATTCCATATATATGTGTTAGTATGCTGTAATGTTCTTTATCTTTCTGGCTTACTTCACTCTGTATAAGGGGCTCCAGTTTCATCCATCTCATTAGGACTGATTCAAATGAATTCTTTTTAACGGCTGAGTAATATTCCATGGTGTATATGTACCACAGCTTCCTTATCCATTCATCTGCTGATGGGCATCTAGGTTGCTTCCATGTCCTGGCTATTATAAACAGTGCTGCGATGAACATTGGGGTGCACGTGTCTGTTTCAGATCTGGTTTCCTTAGTGTGTATGCCCAGAAGTGGGATTGCTGGGTCATATGGCAGTTCTATTTCCAGTTTTTTAAGAAATCTCCACACTGTTTTCCATAGCGGCTGTACTAGTTTGCATTCCCACCAACAGACATTTATCTTTAAAATAATTTTAAATAACATATTTATACTTTTATTTTGAGTCCCATCGATTTACCTGGTATTTCAAGCATTCTCTGTATAAATGGGACATCAACAACCTCTATCATCCTTGACTTTCCCTCCCCACTTTCCCCTTCCAACTGTTGGAAGTGATGCCTTTTTATTGATAATATATAGGTTTAAATTTTATATTAAAAGTCTCTGCAGATGTTCACATCATTTGGAAAAGAAACATAAAGAAGCAAATGACTGGTGAAGTGAAGAGACTAGACTGTTTGTCAGTTACCCTGAGCTGGTTTGTTTGTTTTTTTCCCTCCTTGTTTCTACTTGTTGCTTCTTTTTCCCATTGCTCGTTACTTTCTTTTTATCTTTCTGGTCTGAGCTGAACTGTATTTCTTCAAGATAGCCATTTCTAACAGAAAATTTTAATTTTGATCCCTGCTCTCATAGTAACAATTCTCCCTTAGGGCACCCACCATGTGTTGTCATTATATGTCTGCTTGAGTTCAGTTTTCTCTATCTCTCCCCCTAGACTGTAAGCTCCACAGGACATAAATCCTGTCTATTCTGTTCACCATTGTAAACCTAGTGCCTAGCTTAGTGTCTGGGATCCAAAAAGTATGTATTGAATAAATGACTTAAAACTGAGAACTGAAATACTAATGGCACTACAGCTGGTTTGGGGCTGATGTTGAGAATATTACGACTGATGCAACAATGTCTCCTCCATCCCCTTGGCCATCAGGTCACAGCAGTACAGTCTGGGGAACTGGCCTCTCCTTCCAGAATACATACAAACTGGTCTAAGCTACACTATTAATCCCACATCCCTTGTCACAGATGACATGCCTTCAGTGCCAGTTACTTGTTCAGCAGCAGAGAGGCCCTGACCTTAATCGGCCCAAACAAATTGAGAGGAAGAAACGCTGCTTCCTAGCTGGTGAAAAACATTTACTCTACTGTCAGCCAGAAGAGAAAAAGGAAGCATATTGCCACATTATATTGATACTAACAGTCATCTTATACCTATGATGGTTTATATAATTTTTTACATGTATAACATATATTTACTCTGTGACATTTTCCTCATTGAAGATAATTTTAAATAGATTTAAATATGTCAATATTTTATGAAAAATAAATACCTAGTAGAAGAATTTAGATAATACCTATAATATGCATGATTTGATGCTGAATATCCACTCTTCTTCAAACATCATTTTTTGAAACGTAACATAAAAATAAAGATTGCTGCATTATTCAAATATCCTGTTTTATAAATTTTAACTCCATTTATTCTTTTCTCAATCATATGTGGTAGTGGTATTCGCTGCTGTTCCTTTGAATGGGTAGAGTATCCATTTTCTATTTCTTAACAGTGATATTTAGGCCTTCTCTCTCTGATTCTTTAAGAAAATCCTTCATGCAAAGTTTAAATAGTAACTGAGGATCTGGTCCAGAAAAGTGGTGAGAATTATAGATCTCTCTAATTTTGAAAGCCTGAGGGATGAGTCTATCCAAGTGCTTATCATGATTTCCATGAGAAGGGTGTGTGAATAACCATCCTGCCAACTTGGGATAACCATGGAGGCTATCTGCAACTTCCACCTGCGGCCAGGACACTGAACTGGCTCTCAGGTCCACACGAGTCTTACAGCAAGCTGTGGTCCAACTTTGTCAGCTTTAGCCTCCAATATTCTACTGTACGGTCTATCAAAAATATACTTCTATACTTTAAACTATATCTACTGGCCCCATAGTGCCAAACTATTCCAAGAACAAATGGCCCAAATCATGGTGAGAAAAATCAGACCTAGGAAATCCAATAAGTGAGCCAAGCTACCCTTTTCTGCAGCATCCCTAAGCATTGCACATGCTAGTTCAGGGCCCAGAGGGATGAAAAGAGGCTGTGAGTGTCACAGCAGAGAGCACAAAGCACCTGGGTCTTTCGTGATATCATGAGATACCACTTCAGCAAGTTTTGATACCTGACCTATCTTAGAGAAGCAGGGAGAGAAAGAATGTTCCCAACAGAGGGAACTGATAAAGAAGGGCCACACATCTGAGAAACGGAAAGAAGACTGTTGTGACTGGATTATGAACCTGTGGAAGAGTTTCCTGAGATAAATCTAGAAGGATGAGGAGGGATCAAGTCATACATAAGCTTGTAGTCATGTTAAGTACCAGTTAAGAACTCAATCACTGGAATTGAGCAAATTCCAACTCTCCAATTTCCAGCTAGGTAACCTTGGGAAAGCAGCTTAAATCTCCTCTTTAGATCTCAGTTTCCTCTCTTGTAAGTGAATGGCAACATACAAGGTTTTCCATAGTGTTCTTAGGAAGAGTAAATAAAATATTGCAAAAAATTTAGGAGCTTAATAAATGCGCCAAATAAATGAAATAAAAAACAACTATAGTTATTGCTTTGGGGCAGAATTTATGTGTTAGTCACTTAGTCATATCCGACTCTCTGTGGCCCCATGGACTGTAGTCTGCCAGGCTCCTTTGTTCACGGAATTCTCCAGAAAGAATACTGGAGTGGGTTGCCATTCCTTTCTCCAGGGGATCTTTCTGACTCAGGGATCAAACCCAGGTCTCCTGCAATGCAGGAAGATTTATTACCGTCTGAGCCACTAGGGAAGCCCATAGAATTTATGTGAGATTATTACATTAACTATAATAATTTGGGGCACTAAATCTAAACAGAGAAAATCATAATAAATTTCTATTTTATAAAGTTCCTTTAAACAGTTACTAGCGCCATGGGGATGGATGAAAATTGGAAAGAGAAAAAACAACCAGATACTAGACGAAATCTAAAGATCAAAGGCCAGTCACTTTTCTCCCACTTCTGGGTGCTGCCTTGTGTGGTGTTAGCTTTCTTTTAAGGCTAAATCTTTTTGCAGCCTCAGAATAGCTCCCAATAGTTTCCAAGGCTACATGCCTCTTTTCCGCAATGAAAAAGGAGGGTAGGTTTGTTATTTTCTCAGAGAAAGGGGAGGCTTTTCCCTCTGAAGTCCATGGTAAAAGCTCTTCCTTCATTGTCTGGTGTTGGGCCAAATGCCTATCTCTGAGTTAAAATTTGGTAAACCTTGTTTGAGTAAACTCCAGGAGTTGGTGATGGACAGGGAGGCCTGGCGTGCTGCAGTCCATGGGGTTGCAAAGAGTCGGAACAGGCACAACTGAGCGACTGAACCGAACTGAACTGAACTGAACCCTCAGTTTTTTTCAGTTGACATGTATGGATGTAAAGGTTGGACCATAAAGAAGGCTGAGCACTGAAGAAGTGATGCTTTTGAACTGTGGTGGTGGAGAAGACTCTTGAGAGCCCCTTGGACAGTGAGGAGATCAAACTGGTCAATCTTAAAGGAAATCAATCCTGAATATTCATTAGAAGGACTGATGCTGAAGCTGAAGCTCCACTACTTTGGCCACCTGATGCGAAGAGCTAATTCACTGTAAAAGACCCTAATGCTGGGAAAGATCGAAGGCAGGAGGAGAAGGGGATGACAGAGACAAGATGGTTGCATGGCATCACCAACTCAGTGGACTTGTGTTTGAGCAAGCTCTGGGAGATGGTGAAGGACAGAGAAGCCTGGCGTGCTGCAGTCCATGGGGTTGCAAAGAGTCAGACAGGACTGAGTGACTGAACAACAACAATGGAATGGGATTATGGTGCTTAATCTGAACCATGTACAAGGCACATAAATGTTAAGGATGAAATCCAGTTCTCTATTGCACAGTAGTTGTGAGCCTGAAGCTTGAATATCTTGATTCAATACTGATTCAATTATCAAAACAAAGGAGTCTTAGACTTTCCTGGTGGTCCAGTGGTTAAGAATCCACCTGCCAATTCATGGGACATGGGTTTGATCTCTGGTTCGGGAAGATTCCGCATGCCTCAGGGCAACTATGCCCATGAGTCACAGCTACTGAGCCTGCAAGTCCTAGAGCCCAGGTGTGTGAAGAGTTCAAGAATCCCATGTGTAAAAAGAGACACAGATGTACAGAACAGACTTTTGGACTCTGTGGGAGAAGGCGAGGGTGGGATGTTTAGAGAGAACAGCATCAAAGCATGTATATTATCAAGGGTGAAACAGATCACCAGCCCAGGTCGGATGCATGAGACAAGTGCTCGGGGCTGGTGCACTGGGAAGACCTAGAGGGATCAGGTGGAGAGGGAGGTGGGAGGGGGGATCGGGATGGGGAATACATGCAAATCCATGGCTGATTCATGTCAATGTATGGCAAAAACGACTACAATATTGTAAAGTAATTAGCCTCCAACTAATAAAAATAAATGGAAAACAAAAAAGAATCCCACGTGTGCTGTGGCATATTATGAGAGAGACCCCTATGTAGGCTATTCAGGAGGTGAGGGGGGTCCTAGCATGGGTGAAGAACTTGACTTTGGAAGGGAGGCATGCCTCCTCCATTTTGATGGGAAGAGAAGAAAATGAGTTTGATCATGTAAAGTTGGGGAGTTCTCTCCTGGTGATTTATATATATATATATATATTTGGTGGTGATTTATATTTTATCTAAACAAGGAGGTAACTGCTATTGAGAGATGAGGGAGAAAGGGATTTAGAGGTTTGAGGAGCTTGAACAAGGTTTGAGAAGATGAGAATGAGATGATCAGAGAAACTGAGTAGGATTCTTGGGCTATGGTGCCTTTCTCTTCAAGAAACTAGAGACCCTGAATTTATAGAGGGGCAGATTTTCCTGGTTATATGATTTTTTCAGCAATATTCATTTGCCCATGTTCAGGAATGGGAAAGTCAAAGAGTTAGTCATCCCAGGTCGTTTAGTTAGGGACTAAAGAACAGAGAAGGCAATGGCACCCGACTCCAGTACTCTTGCCTGGAAAATCACATGGACGGAGGAGCCTGGTAGGCTGCAGTCCATGGGGTCACTAGGAGTCGGACACAACTGAGCGACTTCACTTTCACTTTTCACTTTTATGCATTGGAGAAGGAAATGGCAACCCACTCCAGTTTTCTTGCCCGGAGAATCCCAGGAACGGGGGAGCCTGGTGGGCTGCCATCTATGGGGTCGCACAGAGTCGGACACGACTGAAGTGACTTAGCTTAGCAATGAAAGGATGAAGGGTCAGTAGGATTAGGGGAATAAATAAGAAGAAGGATCGAAATGAAGGAGCCTGGAATCTAAGCTTGATGTTCAGAAAGTGAAAAGATGGAGGAGAAACTAGAGAGCCAATTGACGGAGGTCTCAGAGGTTAAAAAATAGTTGCAGTGGTACTGATTTATGAGCAAGCAGGAAGGATGGGCAAGAGGATAAGAAGAAAGTAAAAATGCTTAAGTTACTGGTTTTGGTGGTACAGAAGTTTCAGCTATTAACTGTACTCTGTGCATGACTCTTACAGTGATTGGCTCAAGTGAGATGGTGGCAAAGGTTCATTGGAGATGTGGAAAGTCAGAAAACACCCGGTTGCTACAGGGGCATCTTTGGATGCTGAAGTCCCTCAGAGGATGGGAGGAGACAGAGACAAAGATTTCACATGCCTGTGACTAAGGCTGACTCTGAATAGCATAACAATAAAGGAAGGATCAGACTCAAAACTACAGAGAACTGAATTTTCATCCCATCATGGTCACTGATTATCTGAGTAACTTTGGGCAAAGAGCTTAATGCCTCCAGGTGTTCATTTGCTCATAGAACATTAAGGAGTGATGATCCCTAAAGTTCCTTCCAGATGTAAATATATTACTGTTCCAAGATTTCATTATAACAGTCTGCTGGGATTGAGTGAATCATACTCTTCTCTCAAGTTCTGAGCAGATTAAGAAATCAATATAGGAATAAGAAACCAAAATAAGAGCATGATTACTGGTAAAGCCAGACTGGAGAATGTAGCTTGGACCAGGAGTCAAGAGATCATTTTTACCTAGTGCCTTGGATTGCACTTTCCCACCTGGTCCTGGCAGAGCAATTGGGCAAGCATTGGCCTTTGCCTGTAAGGACAGGTCCTTTCTTCCCCAGTGGGCTCACAGCATGGAGGGGAGGTGGGCACCAGCAGGGCGAACAAGAGACCACATGTGGACAATGGTTGCTGCCCAACAGGGGGCAGGTCTGTTCGTTAGTTTTGATCACTTTCCTCCCTGGAAAGAATGAATATAGGAAACGAAGGTGAAAGGTTTCTTTCCAACGCAACAAATTCAGTGCAATTGTCTTTTATCATCTGAGATAGGAACCAGGGAAAAGAAGAAAACGTTTTCCCCTTTGTAACACATGGATTAACAACCAAAATTATAGTTTTAAGTTTCATCTATGCAGTTGTACATATGTATAATAAATATGCAGAGTTAACATGGAAAAAAAGTTTCTTGAATGATGCTAGGGTTCCAAGAACATTCTTCTATAGTTTTCCAAATGTTCCATGTGGAACTTGGAGTCAAGTCAGATTTATGAGGTTTCTAAGCAACATAACCAGAGACAGTAAACAGGGCTTGAGTCACTATAAAATAAATAACTCTCCTGTCTTCCTAGCTTTACCCAGGTCAGCTGAGGTGTGGATTTCATTTCTGTGACCCACTCTGGTGATATTAACAACTGCAATAAGCATGATAAAAAGCAGGCTGCAAGCCAGTAAGAAAAATATAATGAATGTTCAGTCACAGCTCTTGGGCCACCACTTCCCTTACATGGTATTCTGTTGAGCTGACAACCTTGCTACTCCTGATTCTGAGATTTTAGTAGGGGGACACTGGAAAACAAGTAGCTGAATGGGCCACAAATCCCAGAACAATGGCAGCTACCTCTGTACAATGTGGGGTGCAGCCCAGGCCCTGTCTTGCTCATAGAAGTCAGAAGGCTCTTTCAGGGTGACCACAGAGGGATGTCAGGAAAGTTCTATTTTTCCTTCACACTTCTTCCCTATTGATATTTCTAGAAGTCCACCATCAGACGCTTATATAGGAGTGTTGATGGGAAGTTAAAACACTGTTGGAGGAACTCTAGCTTCAATTTGAATTTGTTATGTGGGAGAAGTTATATACTAAGTTGTTAATTTCTAAAACTTGAGTGTGAATTCACCTTGGCAATTCAAATGGGTATATCTTTCCTTTTCTCCTTTGCCTTTTGCTTCTCTTCTTTTCACAGCTATTTGTAAGGCTTCCTCAGACAACTATTTGCCTTTTTGCATTTTTTTTCCCCCTTGGGGATAGTCTTGATCACTGCCTCCTGTACAATGTCACAAACCTCCATCCATAGTTCTTCAGGCATTCTGTCTATCAGATTTAATTGCTTGAATCTATCTGTCACTTTCACTGACAATAATCTCTGGAGAAGGAAATGGCAACCCACTCCAGTATTCTTGCCTGGAAAATCCCATGGATGGAGGAACCTGGTAGGCTACAGTCCATGGGGTAACAAAGAGTCGGACACGACTGAGTGACTTCACTTCCACTGTATAATCATAAGGGATTTGATTTAGGTCATACCTGAATGGTCTAGTGGTTTCCCCTACTTTCTTCAATTTAAGTCTGAATTTGACAATAAGTAGTTCAGGATTTGAGCCACAGTCAGCTCCCTGTCTTGTGTTTGCTGACTGTATAGAGCTTCTCCATCTTTGGCTGCAAAGAACATAACCAATCTGATTTCAGTATTGACCATGTGGTGATGTCCATGTGTAGAGTCTTCTCTTGTGTTGTTGGAAGAGGGTGTTTGCTATTACCAGTGTGTTCTCTTGGCAAAACTCTGTTAGCCTTTGTCCTGCTTCATTCTGTCCTCCAAGGCCAAACTTGCCTGTTACTTCAGGCATTTCGTGACTTCCTACTTTTGCATTCCAGTCCCCTATAATGAAAAGTACATCTTTTTTGGGTGTTAGTTCTAGAAGATCTTGTAGGTCTTCAGAGAACCCTTCAACTTCTTCAGCATTACTGGTTGGGGCACAGACTTGGATTATTATGATGTTGAATGGTTTACCTTGGAAACAAACAGAGATCTTTCTGTTGTTATTGAGACTGCACCCAAGTACTACATTTTGAACTCTTTCGTTGACTGTGATGGCTACTCCAATTCTTCTAAGGTATTCTTGCCCACAGTAGTAAATATAATGGTCATCTGAGTTAAATTCACCCATTCCAGTCTATTTTAGTTCGCTGACTCCTAAAATGTCGATGTTCACTCTTGCCATCTCCTCTTTGACCACTTCCGATTTGCCTTGATACATGGACCTAACATCATTCCAAGTTCCTATGCAATATTGCTCTTTACAACATCAGACTTACTTCCATCACCAGTCGCATCCACAACTGGGTGTTCTTATTTTGGCTCCGTCTCTTCATTCTTACTGGAGTGATTTCTCCACTGATCTTCAGTAGCAATAGTGACTCAAGCCCTGTTTACTGTCTCTGGTTATGTTGCTTAGAAACCTCATAGAATAGCAAGAAAAGATAAGAAAGCCTTCCTCAGCAATCAATGCAAAGAAATAGAGGAAAACAATAGAATGGGAAAGACTCGAGGTCTCTTCAAGAAAATTAGAGATACCAAGGGAACATTTCATGCAAAGGTGGGCACAATTAAGGATAGAAATGGTATGGACCTAACAGAAGCAGAAGATATTAAGAACAGGTGGCAAGAATACACAGAGTGAAGTGAAGTCGCTCAGTCGTGTCTGACTCTTTGCAACCCCATGGACTGTAGCCTACCAGCCTTCTCCATCCATGGGATTTTCCAGGCAAGGGTACTGGAGTGGGTTGCTAAAGAACTATACAAAAAAGATCTTCATGACCCAGACAATCACGATGGTGTGACCACTCACCTAGAGTCAGACATCCTGGAATATGAAGTCAAGTGGGCCTTAGAAAGCATTACTATGAACAAAACTAGTGGAGGTGATAGAATTCCAGTTGAGCTATTTCAAATCTTAAAAGATAATGCTGTGAAAGTGTTGCACTCAATATGTCAGCAAATTTGGAAAACTCAGCAGTGACCCCAGGAATGGGAAAGGTCAGTTTTCACTCCAATCCCAAAGAAAGGCAATGCCAAATAATGCTCAAACTACCACACAGTTGCACTCATTTCACATGCTAGCAAAGTAATGCTCAAAATTGTCTAAGTCAGGTTTCAATAGAAGTGAACTGTGAACTTCCAGATGTTTAAGCTGGATTTAGAAAAGGCAGAGGAACCAGAGATCAAATTGCCAACATCTGTTGGATTATTGAGAAAGCAACAGAGTTCCAGAAATACATCTACTGCTGCTTTATTGACTATGCCAAAGCCTTTGACTTCCACAACAAACTGTGGAGAATTCTTCAAGAGATGGAAATACCAGACCACCTGTCCTGCCTCCTAAGAAATCTGTATGCAGGTTAAGAAGCAACAGTTAGAACTGGACATGGAACAACAGACTGGCTCCAAATTGGGAAAGAAGTATGTAAAGGCCGTATATTGTCACCCTGCTTATTTAACTTATATGCAGAGTACATCATTTGAAATATTTGACTGGATGAAGCACAAGCTGGAATAAAGATTGCTGGGAGAAATATCAATAACCTCAGATATGCAGATGACACCACCCTGAAAGCAGAAAGCAAAGAAAAACTAAAAAGCCTCTGGATGAAAGTTGAAAGAGGAGAATGAAAAAGTTGGCTTAAAACTCAACATTCAGAAAATGAAGATCATGGCATCTGGTCCCATCACTTCATGGCAAATAGATGGGGAAACAGTGGAAATAGTGAGAGACTTTATATTTTGGGGCTCCAAAATCACTGTGGATGGTGACTGCAGCCATGAAATTAAAAGATGCTTGCTCCTTGGAAGAAAAGCTGTGACCAACCTAGACAGCATATTAAAAAGGAGAGACATTACTTTGCCAACAAAGGCATCTAGTCAAAGCTTTGGTTTTTCCAGTAGTCATGCATGGATGTGAGAGTTGGACTATAAAGAAAGCTGAGTGCCGAGGAATTGATGCTTTTGAATTGTGGTGTTGGAGAAGACTCTTGAGAGTCCCTTGGACTGCGAGGAGATCCAACCAGTTCATCCTAAAGGAAATCAGTCCTGAATATTCATTGGAAGGACTGACGCTGAAGCTGAAACTCCATTACTTTGGCCACCCGTTGTGAAGAACTGACTCATTGGAAAAGAGCCTGATTCTGGGAAAGACTGAAGGCAGAGAAGGGGATGACAGAGGACGAGATGGTTGAATGGCATCACCGACTCAATGTACATGAGTTTGAATAAACTCTGGGAGTTGATGATGGACAGGGAAACCTGGTGTGCTGCAGTCCATGGGGTCACAAAGAGTCGGACACGACTGAGCAACTGAACTGAACTGAACCTTGGCAAATCCCATCCCATAGGGTAACTAGCCAAGAGCAGACTCCCTAAGAAAGGGGGAGGAAAAGATTTATTTTGAGTGGCTGGGGCATGGGGATGGCTGAGGGGCATGAGGACCAGGGCTAAGGAATGACAGGCCTGAGGGAGGAAGCCCCAGGGAAACCAGGAGACGGGTGCTGCGCAGGCTGAGATGCTTCAGTCATGTCTGACTCTCCGAGACCCCATGGACTGTAGCCCACCAGGCTCCTCCGTCCATGGGATTCTCCAGGCAAGAATACTGGAGTGGATTATCATGCCTTCCTCCAGGGGATCTTCCCGACCCAGGGATCGAAGCCATGTCTCTTATGTCTTCTGCATTGGAAGGTGGGTTCTTTAACACTAGTGCCACCTGGGAAGTCCCAGAAGATGGGTACCAACCAGATAAGGGAAGTGGTGCTGGTTGAGCAGACAGGAGGACATCAGTGATTGCCTCTACTTGTCTCAGTCTCTGTGTAAAGTCAGCAGAGCTCACTGCAAAGGCCCAGCAGAGCACCGTGCCCACCTGTGTCAGGGATGGACACTTGGCAACGCTGCTCTGTCTGCCAGCAGCTAGCCCCACCTCTCCATCAGTGCTGGCCTCAGCACTGTTCAGGGGCTCAGATTAAACACACACACACAGACTCACAGAGCAACGACCACGAGAACAGGTGAAACAGAAATAACAATGATCCCAGTTTAAGTCATATTGTAAACTAGAAGCTACCTCAGATACCAGCCGGCAGATATGCCAACAGACGTTGATTGAGTGATTCCAGAACCAAATCACTAAATCACTAAATTCACTAAAATCAATGTGTGGCCTCTCTTGGGACTCCCTTCTGATCATAACTTGGGGAAGCTTCCCCCTTGATCTTGTTCTAAAAAGTGAAGTGCTGCCACATGGAGAGAACAGAGAGGCTTGGGACACTGGAAAACTCCAGGTAAATGGAGCTCAAGGAATTAGAATTCTCAAGGAGTTATCCAAAAAATTGGATAATTTTTTTGGTAGTTTTCAAAGAAACTAAAAAGGAACCTTGATACATGGATTTGAACATTTCGAAAAACATTTCCAGGGCAAGTAAAAATCTGGTGTGAATGAGTAGATGACTGTGCAACAGAATTTCTGTGGAGTTGGAGGCATGAACCCCATTTTCCCTCAAGACTCTTCTCCAGGCGATGTTCTTGGCTCTGCAGAGAGACCGAGGCAGCAGCAGGGCCAGGCCAGTCCTACGAGTGCACTGGGACACGACTCAGAGGCCAGAATTTGAGATTTGAGATTTATTGTCAATTGTATTATATATCATATATAATATTAAATTCCTTAAAATGAAAAGGAATTTTAAAAATTCATCATGCTCTGCTTACTGAGCAAGGAAAGTGGTTTACTGGGTCTAACGATTTTATAAAGTATTCTCCAGCTTTTTATATAAAGTCATGAGAGACAGAGAGGGAAAGAGAAAGAATTCACTATCATTTTCTTTCTTTTTTTTTTTTTAACAAATCAGTTCTTTAAAAAAAAAAATAATTGTATTTATTTATTTATTTTTGGCTGTGCCGCGTCTCTTCATTCTGGCACAGGCTTTTCTCTAGTTGTGGCGAGCAGGGGCTACTCTCTAGTTGTGATGCGTGGGCTTCTCACTGCGGCGGCTTCTCCTGTTGCAAAGCACAGGCTCTAGGGCTTCAGTAGATGTGGTTTGTGGTACACGGGCTTCCTTGCTCCGTGGCATGTGGAATCCTCCAGGACCAGGGACTGAATCCATACCTTGTGAATTGAAAATCAGATTATCACTGAGCCACAAGGGAAGCCTCTGCTAGTATTTTCTAAAACTTCCTTCAGTTAACCCTGAAGTAACCATGATATTCTATTCTCCAATACTGGAGAATTCTCCAATATTCTATTCTCCAAGCACTTCAGCTAATTGTGGTTTTACTACACAAATCAAACACAATTTCTTTTGTTCAACTTAGCCTGGCTGCCTTGCATGCAGGATATATTCATTTCTAGGACACTAGGAAGTCTCAGGAGGCTACGTGGGTGGGCTGCAGAGAGAAAATTGGCGGTGATGAATTTCGATGTTACTAAATTTTCTGAGTTATTTAATCTCATCTCTGAAACAGGCAAATCATCACTCTCTGTGGATGACTCATACAGGAAAACAAACCACTTTGCTTCAGTTCAGTTAGTATTTTCCTCAATTTAATTATCTTAGTCACATGGAGTCCTACTCCCAGACCAGGCTCTGCTGTGTGTGTGTGTTGTTCAGTCGTGTCTGATTCTTTGCGACCCCACGGACTGTAGCCCGCCAGACTCCTCTGTCCATGGGATTCTCCAGGCAAGAATACTAGAGTGGGTAGTCACTCCCTTCTCCGGGGGATCCTCCTGACCCAGGGATCAAACCCACGTCTCCAGCATTGCAGGCAGATTCTTTGCCGTCTGAGTCACCAGGGAAGCCCGGTCTCTGTCGCAGTATTTAATTAACACGGTCATTGACAAGAAATGTGCTGCAGAGTTTTCTGTTAGATTTCAGGTTTCCCGGAGGACACAGATGGGTTTGAACCAAGTATTTGGGGTTGATTTCCATTTCTTTTTATTTTGACAACTTTGTACACTTATTTATATATACTTAAAGTGTATTAGGGAGATAGGAAGAGGACCTCCAGATACTGGCAGAAATTGTGGTAGCTTAATTAGGTGAAATATTTATTTATGCTTCTCCCCCTGAATTGTTTATCTCCCAGATTTGATGTTACTTAGACCTACTGGAAGTCCAGCCTAGGAATCTTTGTAGTGTAGAAAGCACAAACACCAAAAACTTTTCCCATTTCCCACAAAACTTCAAGTCCATTAATAAGATGATGCTGGGTGTCCAGAAAGAGAGAAGAGAGAGAATGTTCTTGAGAGAGCATGGGGAGACTACTGGGGATTAGGAAGGAGCAGGAAAGAGTCCCGGGGACTGGCAAGGATGAAGGACTGGGTATCTTGCACATTCCTCTCTGCCCATCTGTGGTAGAGTTGCAAGGGGACTGGTATGTGACTTTCAAAAATGGGTACAGGGGAAGCAGCCTCAACTGGGTACAGCTGTGCACCCAGGGGAGGCGGGCCCCAGAGGGCAGGCCAAGATTTAAGGCCCTACCATATGGCCCAGCAATCCCACTCTTGGGCATATATCCCAAAGGAAACTGTAATTCAAAAATGCACATGCACCGTGATGTTCATTGAAACACTATTTACTATAGCCAGGACATGGAAGCAACCTAAATGTCCATCAACAGATGGATGGATAAAGAAGATGTGGTACATATAACAATGGAGTATTATTCAGCCATAAAAAGGAACAAAATTGGGTCATTTGTAGAGACATGGATGGACCTAGAGTCTGTTATACAGAGTGGAATAAGTCAGAAAAACAAATATCAAATATTAACACATGTATGTGGAGTCTAGAAAAATGGTATAGATGAAACTATTTGCAGGACTGGAATAGAGATGAAGACATAGAAACGAATGTGTGGACATGTTGGGGGAGGGGAGATGGAGGAGGAGATGAATTGGGAGATTGGGATTGACATATATACCCTACCTTGTGTAAAATCGATAACTAGTGGGAACCTGCTGTATAATGCAGACTATGCACGCTGCACTCACCTCAGTGCTCTGTGATGACCAAGAGCGGTAGGATGTGGGAGGTGGAAGGGCGGTTCAAGAGGGAGGGGATGTATACATACTGATTCACTTCATCGTAGAGCAGAAACCAACACAACACTGTAAAGCAACTGAACCCCAGTTTAAAAAAGTAAAAAAAAATTAAAGACTTTGCATTGTTGAGACAGGTTGTGCAGAAGGTGAAGAGCGAAGGGATCTCCCTGCTAGTCCCCCTTTCACTCCTGGGCCCTGGCTCTTCTCGCCTCCCTCAGCCCTTCTCTATGGAGAACCTTCTACTTACAGGGATCTTCCTCTGCCTTAATGGCCAGCCCAAGTCTTATCTCCTCTGCTAAGTCTGCTCCATCCACTTACTCTGCTCCTCCTCAGAACTGCTCCCACACTTACAGACTGCCCCACAGAGAAGCAGCTGATGATCAATGCTTCGATCAGTGACTGAAGCACTGATTCAATGATCAATCAGTCCTAAAGTCTCTCAGTCCTTCATTGAACAGATACTGAACTCCTGGCGTGCGTGTCTGTTCTAGGTACTAGGGAGACCACTGTGTCCAGCAGGATCAGGACCCTGCCTTCATGGTACTCACATTCCAGAGGGGAAGAGACAGAATGACCACTCCTGCTCTTGAGTGTGTGTCAGGCTCTTGCCTCGATCTAATGAAAAGTCACAAGGAGGAGAGTCACAGACACTTAGGCGAGCACATGCTCAGACCACTCTTCAAGGAGAAGTGGTACATTGCAAGCCCTTCGGAACACACTGGAAAATCTGGGTGTTCTAGGTAATTAAGGAAGATGGTCCACAGAGGTTAGGTAGGATCTATAAGCCCTGAATCTCAGGCACCGTGAGATCTCAGACATATTTTTTTTTTCTGTCTTAAAATCTGTATTTTCTTATTGTCATTAAAGACACATGCATGTAAATATTGACTTTTGATATGTTTCTGGTGACCTTAGAGTTGAGTTTAGAATTCTCCTACAACTCAGTAAAAAGGCTGGTAGTATTTCCAAGGTGCTCAGAGAGCAGACACCTTACAAGGAGTGTCTTTATTTCTCCAACCTGAATGTATCCAGTGGCTAAAGGACTTTTTTTTCACTCAGGAGTCAGGAGTTGGCATATCCATTATGGTTAAATATTTTCCCAGGCCTTAGTAAGATACTGGTTTGAAAATTTGGCTTTCCTGCCAATAGAGACAGAAAACATAGAAGTAAATTAAAAGTGGGTGGTCTTTTTCCAAATTACTTGCATTGTCAAAAAAAAAAAAAATTTTCCCCACAATATTGAAAGCCAAGCATGTCCCTGGAGAGAGGTGTCTTGGATCTGCAAGGAATAGTGAAGAGAGAGCAGCAAATTGATGGTTCCTAAGAAAAGCAATTATCTACATTCTGTATTAGAATCACTAGTTCAGACCACTACTTAGGAACCAGTGTTCCTGCTGATTATCATTTTGTGAGGCAGAGACCTCAGCTGTGGAATTGGGAATTGTCTTACTCATTTTCTTACAATGATGTGCCAATAGTAAAGAAAAGTCTGGAAGAGGCAGGGTATTTGGAAAGAGATATTTATAATAATTTACATGGAAAAAAAAATTATGGGTCTCAAATAGACCCCTGAGGGATACCAGATGTTACCAGCAATTGAAAGGAAACCTGGCTGGCTGTGTATGTGAAATAGATCTCTCCTTGTCAATGCCATTCTTGGCAACTGAGGATTCAGAAAGGAAAATTAGGGCTTTCGGAGCTTTGCCTACAAGTTGGCATGTTGTATTTTGTGTTAAAAAAGGGAGAGGGAACTAAAAAATAAAAAAAACCTCTCTTTTCCACTGTGCCAGCATTTTATATGGCAGAAAGTTTCCTACTAAGGAAATAAAGCTAAGATGGACATCCCATTCCAAAAAAAAGAAAAAATCAACTGCATAAGTCTAACTGCAAAAACAAAAAAAAAATGATTTCTATCCTTTCTTGAAAAGCTGAACCCAAACAAACTGCATCCTTCAGTCATTGTCAGATACCAGATGAAAAGATTGTAGTAGAATGCAAGGATCATTGTACAATGCCAATTTTATTCCAACTTTACAAAATATGTGATGTTTTACAGCCACATTTTGGGATCTTCATGTTTCCTTTGACTCTATGTAAATGAAACCATATTAGAGAATTCATGGGACCCTCATTTTTAGAGTGTTATCCTGTCATATGTTTTTAGGTTTTCTCCGTGACATGAGCATTTGACTTGAAGGGGTACACTTTTCAGAATTTTGTTTCTCCAATTATATATATATGTGTATATATTTTATATATATATATATATATATATATATATATATATATATATATTCTTGAAGATGTCATTCCTTGATAGAGACAGAAATGGAGGTATTACAGGTTTCTGTTTAAGCAGAATGAATGATAGGGTTGATGCAGTAGAGTCCAAGAAAGGCCAGCCCTTCTGGAATATGCCACCCCTGTCCCAGCAAAATAATTTCCTGGGAGATCTTGTCACACTTCTGTCTCTGTTGGACAGCATGACTGTGTCATAATCTTAGTAGATTTCCCACAGACGCTCCTCTTGTTTCAGCCAAAAGCCATCATTTAATTTTGCTCTGTTAATGACTGAGAACTAATTTCCAAAAACTGAACTAGACAATAATAAAAACTAGACCAAGACCAGATGATATTAACTGAAAACAGTATGAGTCACAGAATACAGAGGTGATTTAAGTTTTGTGAATTTATAGACCCCCAAATAGAAAAGAAACACATCATTTGCTTGGGGAAGAAGAGGCAGAAGGAGAAAATTTTGCATTGCTGAAATTACTTACTACTATGAAGTAGTGGTTTTCAACTATTTGGGGACTGCTAACATCCAACAAATAAGGCAACTTCCAAGACAGTCTGGTTAACAGCTGAACTGTCTCCAAAACATAATAAAACCATTTGTTTCTATATGCTGCTCAATACACATTCACAGCAGCTAATAAAATAATCATCTGGGCAAACAATAAAATGCTTGTGTGTGACAAAGTTTTCTCCAGGGACCTGTTTGGTCATTTGAACTTTGTCCCTACCTGACACTGCTAATAAGTCTTCCATCCCTGTATTGTGTTTTTGTGGGTCAAGGTAGATGCTCAGCTGGTTATTAAGGTCAAGTGTCACCATAGCTCATACTAAATTAAGAAATTATATTTTATTTTAAATCTTTCCTTCAAATAACTATTTGTGACCAATATGAGAAATATGTGATTCGCCCCCCCCCCAATTTCAAATCTTTTTTCCCTTTAAAACAATTTTATATATTTTTTAATTGAAGGATAATTGCTTTACAGAATTTTGCTGTTTTCTGTCAAACCTCAACATGAATCATCCATAGTATACCTATACCCCCTCCCTCTTGATCCTCCCTCCCATCTTACTTCTAAGCAATTGGTCAAAAGTAAACTGTATACATTTATAAAACAATTAAATTATTCTTCCTTTGTCATTTGTGGTCTCTTTTTATGAAGTCTTGCTTTTTTTTTTTTTTTTTTTATTAGTTGGAGGCTAATTACTTCACAACATTTCAGTGGGTTTTGTCATACATTGACATGAATCAGCCATAGATTTACACGTATTCCCCATCCCGATCCCCCCTCCCACCTCCCTCTCCACCCGATTCCTCTGGGTCTTCCCAGTGCACCAGGCCCGAGCACTTGTCTCATGCATCCCACCTGGGCTGGTGATCTGTTTCACCATAGATAGTATACATGCTGTTCTTTTGAAATATCCCACCCTCACATTCTCCCACAGAGTTCAAAAGCCTGTTTTGTATTTCTGTGTCTCTTTTTCTGTTTTGCATATAGGGTTATCGTTACCATCTTTCTAAATTCCATATATATGTGTTAGTATGCTGTAATGTTCTTTATCTTTCTGGCTTACTTCACTCTGTATAATGGGCTCCAGTTTCATCCATCTCATTAGGACTGGTTCAAATGAATTCTTTTTAACGGCTGAGTAATATTCCATGGTGTATATGTACCACAGCTTCCTTATCCATTCATCTGCTGATGGGCATCTAGGTTGCTTCCATGTCCTGGCTATTATAAACAGTGCTGCGATGAACATTGGGGTGCACGTGTCTCTTTCAGATCTGGTTTCCTAAGTGTGTATGCCCAGAAGTGGGATTGCTGGGTCATATGGCAGTTCTATTTCCAGTTTTTTAAGAAATCTCCACACTGTTTTCCATAGCGGCTGTACTAGTTTGCATTCCCACCAACAGTGTAAGAGGGTTCCCTTTTCTCCACACCCTCTCCAGCACTTATTGCTTGTAGACTTTTGGATAGCAGCCATCCTGACTGGCGTGTAATGGTACCTCATTGTGGTTTTGATTTGCATTTCTCTAATAATGAGTGATGTTGAGCATCTTTTCATGTGTTTGTTAGCCATCTGTATGTCTTCTTTGGAGAAATGTCTGTTTAGTTCTTTGGCCCATTTTTTGATTGGGTCATTTATTTTTCTGG
Source organism: Dama dama (assembly GCF_033118175.1). Taxonomy (NCBI): domain Eukaryota; kingdom Metazoa; phylum Chordata; class Mammalia; order Artiodactyla; family Cervidae; genus Dama; species Dama dama. Next base: position 31,830,098 of record NC_083692.1, read on the forward strand.
AATTGAGCTGCAGGAGTTGCTTGTATATTTTTGAGATTAATCCTTTGTCTGTTTCTTCATTTGCTATTATTTTCTCCCAATCTGAGGGCTGTCTTTTCACCTTACTTATAGTTTCCTTTGTAGTGCAAAAGCTTTTAAGTTTCATTAGGTCCCATTTGTTTAGTTTTGCTTTTATTTCCAGTATTCTGGGAGGTGGGTCATAGAGGATCTTGCTGTGATTTATGTCGGAGAGTGTTTTGCCTATGTTCTCCTCTAGGAGTTTTATAGTTTCTGGTCTTACATTTAGATCTTTAATCCATTTTGAGTTTGTTTTTGTGTATGGTGTTAGAAAGTGTTCTAGTTTCATTCTTTTACAAGTGGTTGACCAGTTTTCCCAGCACCACTTGTTAAAGAGGTTGTCTTTTTTCCATTGTATATCCTTGCCTCCTTTGTCAAAGATAAGGTGTCCATAGGTTCGTGGATTTATCTCTGGGCTTTCTATTCTGTTCCATTGATCTATATTTCTGTCTTTGTGCCAGTACCATACTGTCTTGATGACTGTGGCTTTGTAGTAGAGTCTGAAGTCAGGCAGGTTGATTCCTCCAGTTCCATTCTTCTTTCTCAAGATTACTTTGGCTATTCGAGGTTTTTTGTATTTCCATAGAAATTGTGAAATTATTTGGTCTAGTTCTGTGAAAAATACCGTTGGTAGCTTGATAGGGATTGCATTGAATCTATAGATTGCTTTGGGTAGAATAGCCATTTTGACAATATTGATTCTTCCAATCCATGAACATGGTATGTTTCTCCATCTGTTTGTGTCCTCTTTGATTTCTTTCATCAGTGTTTTATAGTTTTCTATGTGTAGGTCTTTTGTTTCTTTAGGTAGATATACTCCTAAGTATTTTATTCTTTTTGTTGTAATGGTGAATGGTATTGTTTCCTTAATTTCTCTTTCTGTTTTTTCATTGTTAGTATATAGGAATGCAAGGGATTTCTGTGTGTTAATTTTATATCCTGCAACTTTACTATATTCATTGATTAGCTCTAGTAATTTTCTGATAGAGTCTTTAGGGTTTTCTATGTAGAGGATCATGTCATCTGCAAACAGTGAGAGTTTCACTTCTTCTTTTCCTATGTGGATTCCTTTTACTTCTTTTTCTGCTCTGATTGCTGTGGCCAAAACTTCCAACACTATGTTGAATAGTAGTGGTGAGAGTGGGCACCCTTGTCTTGTTCCTGATTTCAGGGGAAATGCCTTCAATTTCTCACCATTGAGGGTGATGCTTGCTGTGGGTTTGTCATATATAGCTTTTATTATGTTGAGGTATGTTCCTTCTATTCCTGCTTTTTGGAGAGTTTTAATCATAAATGAGTGTTGAATTTTGTCAAAGGCTTTCTCTGCATCTATTGAGATAATCATATGGTTTTTATCTTTCAATTTGTTAATATGATGTATTACATTGATTGATTTGCGGATATTAAAGAATCCTTGCATTCCTGGGATAAAGCCCACTTGATCATGATGTATGATTTTTTTAATATGTTGTTGGATTTTGTTTGCTAGAATTTTGTTAAGGATTTTTGCATCTATGTTCATCAGTGATATTGGCCTGTAGTTTTCTTTTTTTGTGGCATCTTTGTCTGGTTTTGGAATTAGGGTGATGGTGGCCTCATAGAATGAGTTTGGAAGCTTACCTTCATCTGCAATTTTCTGGAAGAGTTTGAGTAAGATAGGTGTTAGCTCTTCTCTAAATTTTTGGTAGAATTCAGCTGTGAAGCCATCTGGTCCTGGGCTTTTGTTTGCTGGAAGATTTTTGATTACAGTTTCGATTTCCTTGCTTGTGATGGGTCTGTTAAGATCTTCTATTTCTTCCTGGTTCAGTTTTGGAAAGTTATACTTTTCTAAGAATTTGTCCATTTCATCCAAGTTGTCCATTTTATTGGCATAGAGCTGCTGGTAGTAGTCTCTTATGATCCTTTGTATTTCAGTGTTGTCTGTTGTGATCTCTCCATTTTCATTTCTAATTTTGTTAATTTGGTTCTTCTCTCTTTGTTTCTTAATGAGTCTTGCTAATGGTTTGTCAATTTTGTTTATTTTTTCAAAAACCAGCTTTTAGCTTTGTTGATTTTTGCTATGGTCTCTTTAGTTTCTTTTGCATTTATTTCTGCCCTGATTTTTAAGATTTCTTTCCTTCTGCTAACCCTGGGGTTCTTCATTTCTTCCTTCTCTAGTTGCTTTAGGTGTAGAGTTAGGTTATTTATTTGGTTTTTTTCTTGTTTCTTGATGTAAGCCTGTAATGCTATGAACCTTCCCCTTAGCACTGCTTTTACAGTGTCCCATAGGTTTTGGGTTGTTGTGTTTTCATTTTCATTCATTTCTATACATATTTTGGTTTCTTTTTTTATTTCTTCTATGATTTGTTGGTTATTCAGAAGCGTGTTATTTAGCCTCCATGTGTTTGAATTTTTAACAATTTTTTTCCTGTAATTGAGATCTAATCTTACTGCACTGTGGTCAAAAAAGATGACTGGAATGATTTCAATTTTTTTGAATTTTCCAAGACCAGATTTATGGCCCAGGATGTGATCTATTCTGGAGAAGGTTCCATGTGCACTTGAGAAAAAGGTGAAGTTGATTGTTTTGGGGTGAAATGTCCTATAGATATCAATTAGGTCTAGCTGGTCCATTGTGTCATTTAAGGTTTGTGTTTCCTTGTTAATTTTCTGTTTAGTTGATCTATCCATAGTTGTGAGTGGGGTATTAAAGTCTCCCACTATTATTGTGTTACTATTAATTTCCTCTTTCATACTCGTTAGTGTTTGCCGTACATATTGCGGTGCTCCTATGTTGGGTGCAGATATATTTATAATTGTTATATCTTCTTCTTGGATTGATCCTTTGATCATTATGTAGTGTCCTTCTTTGTCTCTTTTCACATCCTTTATTTGAAAGTCTATTTTATCTGATATGAGTATTGCGACTCCTGCTTTCTTTTGGTCTCCGTTTGCGTGAAATATTTTTTTCCAGCCCTTCACTTTTAGTCTGTATGTGTCCTTGTTTTGAGGTGGGTCTCTTGTAGACAGCATATATAGGGGTCTTGTTTTTGTATCCATTCAGCCAATCTTTGTCTTTTGGTTGGGGCATTCAACCCATTTACATTTAGGGTAATTATTGATAGGTGTGGTCCCATTGCCATTTACTTTGTTGTTTTGGGTTCACGTTTATACAACCTTTCTACATTTCCTGTCTAGAGAAGATCCTTTAGCATTTGTTGAAGAGCTGGTTTGGTGGTGCTGAATTCTCTCAGCTTTTGCTTATCTGTAAAGCTTTTGAATTCTCCTTCATATCTGAATGAGATCCTTGCTGGATACAGTAATCTAGGTTGTAGGTTATTCTCTTTCATTACTTTCAGTATGTCCTGCCATTCCCTTCTGGCCTGGAGGGTTTCTATTGATAGATCAGCTGTTATCCTTATGGGAATCCCTTTGTGTGTTATTTGTTGTTTTTCCCTTGCTGCTTTTAATATTTGTTCTTTGTGTTTGATCTTTGTTAATTTGATTAATATGTGTCTTGGGGTGTTTCGCCTTGGGTTTATCCTGTTTGGGACTCTCTGGGTTTCTTGGACTTGGGTGGCTATTTCCTTCCCCATTTTAGGGAAGTTTTCAGCTATTATCTCCTCGAGTATTTTCTCATGGCCTTTCTTTTTGTCTTCTTCTTCTGGAACTCCTATGATTCGAATGTTGGGGCGTTTCACATTGTCCCAGAGGTCCCTGAGGTTGTCCTCATTTCTTTTGATCCTTTTTTCTTCTTTCCTCTCTGCTTCATTTATTTCCACCATTTTATCTTCTACCTCACTTATCCTATCTTCTGCCTCCGTTATTCTACTCTTGGTTCCCTCCAAAGTGTTTTTGATCTCATTCATTGCATTATTCACTTTTAATTCACTTTTTTTAATTTCTTCTAGGTCTTTATTAAACATTTCTTGTATCTTTTCAATCTTTGTTTCCAGGCTATTTATCTGTAACTCCATTTTGTTTTCAAGATTTTGGATCATTTTTATTATCATTATTCTAAATTCTTTTTCAGGTAGATTCCCTATCTCCTCCTCTTTTGTTTGACTTGGTGGGCATTTTTCATGTTCCTTTACCTGTTGGGTATTTCTTTGCTTTTTCATCTTGTTTAGATTGCTGTGTCTGGAGTGGGCTTTCTGTGTTCTGGAGGTCTGTGGTTCCTTTTTATTGTGGAGGATTTACCCAGTGGGTGGGGTTAGACGATTGGCTTCTCAAGGTTTCCTGGTTAGGGAAGCTTGCATCAGTGTTCTGGTGCGTGGAACTTGATTTCTTCTCTTTGGAGAGCAATGGAGTGCCCAGTAATGAGTTTTGAGATGGGTCTATGTGTTAGGTGTGACCTTGGGCAGCCTGTATGTTGATGTTCAGGGCTATGTTCCTGCGTTGCTGGAGAATTTGCATGGTATGTCTTGCTCTAAAACTTATTGGCTCTTGGGTGGTGGTTGGTTTCAGTGTAGGTATGGAGGCTTTTGGACAGTCACTTATTACTTAAAGTTCCATGTAGTCAGGAGTTTTCTGGTGTTCTCAGGTTTTGGGCTTAAGTCTCCTGCCTCTGGATTTCAGTTTTATTCTTCCTGTAGTCTCAGGACTTCTGCAACTATACAGCACTGATAAGAAAACTTCTAGGTTAATGGCGAAAAGATTCTCCCCTGTTAGGGACACCCAGAGAGGTTCACAGAGTTACATGAAGAAGAGGAGAGGAAGGAGGGAGATAGAGATGAGCAGGAGGAGAAAAAAGGGGGACTCAAGAGGAGAGAGTCAGACCTACGCAGCTGTCTGTTCCCAGAGTGTTCTCCGTAGCCCAGTCACCTACAAAGACTCACAGAATTGGATTGGGAAGAGAAGGGGAAAGGAGGAAATAGAGGTGTTCTGAGGTAGAAAACAGACAGTCAAGATTGGGAGAGAATAATCTTCGGCTTAAAAATAGGGCTTCTCTTCTTTTTTTTTTTTTTTGTAAGGTTATAGTGTATTGAAAATGAAAATTAAGGAGTAGTAGAGGAGTACTAGAGGACTTTAAAAGAAATAAGAGAAAAAGAAAAATAGAAAATAGAAGAGAAAAAGGAAAGAAAAAAAAAAACAAGAAAAAAGAAAAAAAAAAAAGAAAGAAAGAAAAAAAATTTTTTTTCCCCCCTAATTAAAAAAATCATAAAAATCTATGGAAATGAAAGCTAAGGAGTAATGGGGGAGTAATAGGGGATTTAAAAGGAAAATAAAAGAGAAAAAATAAAAAAGAGAAAAGAAAAAAAAAAGAGAAAAAAGCAAAATTATATCTAGGAGTTTCTCTGGAGCTGTTGCAGTCAGTGTGGGTTTGGCTCAGTTTCAGATAGCTCCTCGTTCCAGCTTACACTTCTCGATATCTACAGGCCCCTTCCGGTGTAGTCGGTGTTTTCTAGAGGGATTTTAATCTGTTGCTCCAGTCCCTTCTGAGGCGGTTCCCTTTGTTTATTTGGCTTCTGTTTGCAGGTCTCTTCAGAGCCTCATTTCCGCCCTGACACAGGCGGGCGGATGTGGACTCTTATTCAGGTAGCTAGTTCCGTCGCTCTGCGGGGATGGGCTGGCGCTGCCGGGAGGGGCTGACGCTGCTTTCTCCATCTGCGCTGCTCAGGCTTCCGGCTGTTTTTTTTTTTTTTCCAGTGGGTTTTGTCATACATTGATATGAATCAGCCATAGATTTACACGTATTCCCAATCCCGATCCCCCCTCCCACCTCCCTCTCCACCCGATTCCTCTGGGTCTTCCCAGTGCACCAGGCCGGAGCACTTGTCTCGTGCATCCCACCTGGGCTGGTGATCTGTTTCACCATAGATAGTATACATGCTGTTCTTTTGAAATATCCCACCCTCACATTCTCCCACAAAGTTCAAAGATAAAGAACATTACAGCATACTGACACATGTATATGGAATTTAGAAAGGTGATAACGATAACCCTATATGCAGAACAGAAAAAGAGACACAGAAATACAGAACAGACTTCCGGCTGTTTTATATGGAGCGCGCCCCGCGCTGCACGAGGTTCCAGCCCTCGGGTGTTCCACAAAAGCACGGAACGAAAAGCTGCGCCTGCTCTCTGTGCCTTCCCCGTCAGAGCGGTCCAGGCAGGCAGGGGCTTGGTGGGCGCACTCTCCCCAGGTGTGGCGCGCCCACTCCCTTCCACGGACCCCGTTTCAGTTTCCTCTGGCGCCAGTCGGGTGCGCGCGCCTTCTGCCCTCCGGGTCCCCAGCCCCAGTCCCCGCCGGCGCCGGTCGGGTGCCTGCGCCCTGTGTCTCGCCGCGACCTTCCCCTCCCCCCTGCCTCCTGCTTCCGGCGGGGCTCGGCTGGTCCGCAGCCTGCGAGCTCTTCTCTGGACTTTCTCGGTCCCTTTGTTCTGCAAACGGCCGGCAGTGTGTTCAGGCCGGTTAATTTTCTCTCTCTCTTTTGGTCTCCCACAGTTCAAGTTGGCAACTCACAGAAGCTCCCTCCGATTGTCCTCAGGGCACTCAGGCCCGGACCCTACCCCAAGCAATGCCGCCTAAGACTCCCTTCCCGGGACGGACCTCCATCCTTAGCTCTTTTGTCTCACTTTTTATCTTTTATATTTTGTCCTACCTCCTTTCGAAGACAATGGGCTGCTTTTCTGGGCACCTGATGACCTCAGCTAGCGATCAGAAGTTGTTTTGCGAAGTTTGCTCTGCATTCAGTTATTCTTTTGATGAATTTGTAGGAGAGAAAGTGGTCTCCCCGTCCTACTCCTCCGCCATCTTGGCTCCTCCCCTGAAGTCTTGCTTTTATGAACAGGTTGTAACACAGGCACAGGGCAGACTCTGAACTGGATTCCATTGTTCATTATGTACTACAGGCAGGGCTTGAAGACATGCCAAAATTAAATAAATAATTAAATAAAACAATGATCATCTCCAAACCAGTTGGCAAGACATAACTTATGGAATCTGTACAAAAAGTTTCACTATCCTAAAAACCAGTCAGGTGAGAGCGTCTGTCTCCTTCTGCACTTCCTGGTTACCATTCTTTAAATCTTAAAAGCCATTTTATCCTATCTGCCTGATCATGTTGCAGGACTAAACTGATGGGTCTGAAGCTGGGGCCTGTGAAGGAAAGCTGTGCCTGGGAAACTGACCTCTTATTTCCTCATCTCACAGTGAAAACTGAAAAATGTGCTGGGGTTGTTTGCATCTGTTACTTGCTCCTGGTGAAAAGGTTGTGTTTAGAGCAGTTGGAAGCAGGTAGAGAATGGTGGGGCTTCCCAGGTGGCTCAGACTGTAAAGAATTTGCCTGCAATGCAGAAGACCTGGGTCTGATCCCTGGGTTGGGAAGATCTTGGGAGAAGAGAATGGCTACCCACTTCAGTATTCTTGCCTGGAGAATCCCATGGACAGTGGAGCCTGGAGGGCTACAGTCCACGGCGTCATGAAGACTCAGTGAGGAGGTACTCCTTGTCCAAGGTAAGGAGCAGCGGCTGCACTTTGCTGGAGCAGCCATGAAGAGATACCCCACGTCCAAAGTAAGAGAAACCCGAGTAAGATGGTAGGTGTTGCAAGAGGGCATCAAAGGGCAGGCACACTGAAACCATAATCACAGAAAAATAGCTAATCTGATCACATGGACCACAGTCTTGTCTAATGAAACTAAGCCATGCCGTGTGGGGCCACCCAAGATGGACGGGTCATGGTGGAGAGGTCTGACAGAAGGTGGTCCACTGGAGAAGGGCATGGCAAACCACTTCAGTATTCTTGCCTTGAGAACCCTATGAACAGTACGAAAAGGCAAAATGATAGGATATTGAAAGAGGAACTCCCCAGGTCGGTAGGTGCCCAATATGCTACTGGAGATCAGTGCAGAAATAACTTCAGAAACAATGAAAGGATGGAGCCAAAGCAAAAACAATACCCAGTTGTGGATGTGACTAGTGATAGAAGCAAGGTCTGATGCTGTAAAGAGCAATATTGCATAGGAACCTGGAATGTTAAGTCCATGAATCAAGGCAAATTGGAAGTGGTCAAACAGGAGATGGCAAGAGTGAATGTCGACATTCTAGGAATCAGCGAACTAAAATGGACTGGGATGGGTGAATTTAAATCAGATGACCATTATATCTACTGCTGTGGGCAGGAATCCCTTAGAAGAAATGGAGTAGCCATCATGGTCAACAAAAGAGTCCGAAATGCAGTACTTGGATGCAATCTCAAAAACAACAGAATGATCTCTGTTTGTTTCCAAGGCAAACCATTCAATATCATGGTAATCCAAGCCCATGCCCCAACCAGTAATGCTGAAGAAGCTGAAGTTGAAAGGTTCTATGAAGACCTACAAGACCTTCTAGAACTAACACCAAAAAAAGATGTCCTTTTCATTATAGAGGACTGGAATGCAAAAGTAGGAAGTCAAGAAATACCTGGAGTAACTGGCAAATTTGGCCTTGGAGTACGGAATGAAGCAGGGCAAAATCTAATAGAGTTTTGCCAAGAGAACACACTGGTCATAGCAAACACCTTCTTCCAACAGCACAAGAGAAGACTCTACACATGGACATCACCAGATGGTCAATACCAAAATCAGATTAATTATATTCTTTGCAGCCAAAGATGGAGAAGCTCTATACAGTCAGCAAAAACAAGATCGGGAACTGACTGTGGCTCAGATCATGAACTCCTTTTTGCCAAATTCAGGCTTAAATTGAAGAAAGTAGGGAAAACCACTAGACCATTCAGGTATGACCTAAATCAAATCCCTTATGATTATACAGTGGAAGTGACAAATAGATTTAAGGGACTAGATCTGGTAGACAGAGTGCCTGATGAACTACGGATGGAGGTTCGTGACATTGTATAGGAGACAGGGATCAAGACCATCCCCATGGAAAAGAAATGCCAAAAGGCAAAATGGTTATCTGAGGAGGCCTTACAAATAGCTGTGAAAAGAAGAGAAGTGAAAAGCAAAGGAGAAAAGGAAAGATATTCCCATTTGAATGCAGAGTTCCAAAGAATAGCCAGGAGAGATAAGAAAGCCTTCCTTCAGTGATCAATGCAAAGAAATAGAGGAAAACAACAGAATGGGAAAGATTAGAGATCTCTTCAAGAAAATTAGAGATACCAAAGAACATTTCATGCAAAGATGGGTTTGATAAAGGACAAAAATGGTATGAACCTAACAGAAGCAGAAGATATTAAGAAGATTTGGCAAGAATACACAGAAGAACTGTACAAAAAAGATCTTCACGACCCAGATAATCATGATGGTGTGATTACTCACCTAGAGCCAGACCTCCTAGAATGTGAAGTCAGGTGGGCCTTAGAAAGCATCACTACAAACAAAGCTAGTGGAGGTGATGGAATCCCAGTTGAGCTATTTCAAATCCTGAAAGATGATGCTGTGAAAGTGCTGCACTCAATATGCCAGCAAATTTGGAAAACACATCAGTGGCCACAGGACTGGAAAAGGTGGATCATCGAAAAAGCAAGAGAGTTCCAGAAAAACATCTATTTCTGCTTTATTGACTACGCCAAAGCCTTCAACTGTGTGGATCACAATAAACTGTGGAAAATTCTGAAAGAGATGGGAATACCAGACCACCTGACCCACCTCCTGAGAAACCTATATGCAGGTCAGGAAGCAACAGTTAGAACTGGACACGGACCAATATACTGGTTCCAAATAGGAAAAGGAGTATGTCAAGGCTGTATATTGTCACCCTGCTTATTTAACTTATATGCAGAGTACATCATGAGAAACACTGGGCTGGAAGAAGCACAAGCTGGAATCAAGATTGCCAGGAGAAATATCAATAACCTCAGATATGCAGATGACACCACCCTTATGGCAGAAAGTGAAGATGAACTAAAAAGCCTCTCGATGAAAGTGAAAGAGGAGAGTGAAAACGTTGGCTTAAAGCTCAACATTCAGAAAACTAAGATCATGGCATCTGGTCCCATCACTTCATGGCAAATAGATGGGGAAACAGTGGAAACAGTGTCAGACTTTGTTTTTTGGTCTCCAAAATCACTGCAGATGGTGATTGAAGCCACGAAATTAAAAGATGCTTACTCCTTGGAAGGAAAGTTATGACCAACCTAGATAGCATATTCAAAAGCAGAGACATTACTTTGCCAACAAAGGTCCGTCTAGTCAAGGCTATGGTCTTTCCAGTGGTCATGTATGGATGTGAGAGTTGGACTGTGAAGAAAGCTGAGTGCTGAAAAATTGATGCTTTTGAACTATGGTGTTGGAGAAGACTCTTGAGAGTCCCTTGGACTGCAAGGAGATCCAGCCAGTCCATCCTAAAGGAGATCAGTCCTGGGTGTTCACTGGAAGGACTGTTGCTGAAGCTGAAACTCCAGCACTTTGGGCTCCTCATGTGAAGAGATGACTCATGGAGAAGACCGTGATGCTGGGAGGGATTGGGGGCAGGAGGAGAAGGGGACAACAGAGGATGAAATGGTTGGATGGCATCACTGACTCGATGGACATGGGTTTGAGTAAACTCTGGGAGTTGGTAATGGACAGGGAGGCCTGGCGTGCTGCAATTCATTGGGTCACAAAGAGTCGGACACGACTGAGCAACTGAACTGACTGACTGACTGAATGTGACAGCTGGCACCATGATAGTGAACAGGAGTCTGGGAAATTTCCCTTACAGATGCTTTCTTTTCTTACTGTAAGAAAAAAGCAACCAAAGTCATATACATACTCAGAGTTAAGAAAATGAGAATTTCCATGAATTAAAAGATAGTTTTGTGATTTAGGACATCGGAAACCTGGCAGAAGAACACTCTAATTTATTAGACTTGTCTCCCTGTGTTAGAGAAACAGTTGAGCCAATATTAGTTTGAACAACTCATCTCTTCCTGAGTCTTAAAATGAAATATATAGGAAAGAGAGATAATGCCCCTGCTTGTTCTGATATAATAGCTTTGAACTAGGATAAAAAGCTATCAATTTTGGTGGACAGAAACCTGGGGAGACACTATAAATGATACAAGCTCTGGATACGCTGGGGCTGTTGCAGTCTGTATTACATTTATCCTACTTGGATGAAATTCTGAGCAAACTTTTCCTTCTAGATCATTCTTAGTTGAAAAGCTTGTGGACTTAATGCAGGTGACCTATGACCCAGGAGGAGAAAAACACATTCATTCTGAAGGGAAACATCTGAATCCACGAAAGTCTTTCTCTGAGACAAGAGTGAGAGGGTTTGGAGGGGTGGGGAATGTTACTGGAAATGGCTGTAGCTTTCATTTTGTTCTAAAAAGAACAAAATTAGAATCATTTCCCTTCTTAAATGTTGATGGTAGAAAGACCTTAAAACAGTTGAATTATTCATTGGGTCTAAAGAAAACTAAAACAAGCTGGATGCATCATAATTCACCCAGCCAGTTCTTTACAGATAGAAAGGTAGGTTATTTCTGGCTCTTTTTAGTTTCTTGGTCTACAAACACCCTTGTACATATATCTTGTCACATTTATTTGATCACACCCTTATGGTGATTGGGCTTCCCTTGTGGCTCAGCTGGTAAAGAATCCATCTGCAATGGAGGAGACCTGGGTTCGATCCCTGCGTTGGGAAGATCCCCTGGAGAAGGGAACGGCTACCCACTCCAGTGTTCTGGCCTTGAGAATTCCATGGACTGTATAGTCCATGGGATTGCAAAGAGTTGGATATGACTGAGTGACTTTCACTTTCACTTTACAGTAATTGCCTTAAAATGCAATTGTTGAGTACGAGTTTATACAACTTTAAGATTCTTGATAAGTTGTCTGCCAAAAGATAATAATTGATGCCGCCACAAAAGCATATGAGGGTAGTTATTTTCTTAATAACACTGTAACCAATATCGCATATTACCATTATAATGAAATATAGTTTAAAAAATTTGTCTAATCCGAAATGTGAAAAATGATATATCCCTTTCTTAAGATTAGTTCTGATAACAAAGATCATTATTATATTAGCATTTATTTAGGACTTACTGTGTGGCCAACCACTGTGATAATCTAGCATCTTATTTTCTCAGAATAGTGCAATGCAGTAGGTGCTATTAATTCATAAATCTCTGTTTGTGTCTTTTGCCTATTTGGGAAAGGGTGTAGAAATATGCTATAAACAGTAAGGAGACCAACCCTTTCCTTATAATCTCCTTTTCTGGGGGATGTGTCTTCACTGGTATTTCTATTGGCCAAAATAATTGATAAACCAGAAAGCATGAGGAAACCCTGAAATCAAATACAAACAGAAACAAATGGACCTCAGCATGTGTCAAAATGATAACCACACAGAACATAAATAATTAATCCAAGTGACTTTCGAATATAGTGCTTTGAATACACCCTTAGTGCAATATATTCCAAGGACCAAAAGGACTATAAAGAAATATTAAGCATTACTTAATAGTAGTGGAGGTAGTGAGGTAGTCATTCTGAAATTATTTGTGCATTCTTTAGAATTGAGCAAATGAGGACAGATAGATAAACAGACTGATATTGATATTACTGGGAATTAGGCTCTTACCGAAAGATTAAGGTGGTACAAACATAGAGTGGGTCAAGGAGATGAAGGATCTTGTGGCATTTGATTGGAATTGAAAATGTGAGTATGATTCATATGTAGTACCAGCCTCTCTAAGCAACCTCCAAACTTGTAAACATGCTCCACCAGGAATCTGGCTGCACAAATAAATTGCATGGTCCCCAAGAAATGCCTATTCTTCCATGCCTTTCAGATGTAGCTGCAGGGGTTGGTGGGAAAGAAATTGCACCTCCCTGAACTAGAAGTCTTAGACACTAGGGAGTTCCTCTTGGAGCCAAATCAGGGACTTGGTTCATCACCAGGACAGGTATCTTCAGGATCTCCAACCAAAAGGACTTGATTACTGCTGTGGAAATGATGATCGTGCTGTGTTCCCTCTATCTTCCTTTTCTGTTCCAAATCTATCACTCTGGGTAGGAATAGAACTTTTCTTAGACTCCAGGTGATCAGACAAAAAGGAGGCACATAATGGAGGGAATTTCCCATTGCAGGTGGTTCAGAGGGTAAAGTGTCTGCCTGCAATATGGAAGACCTGGGTTCGATCCCTTGGTTGGGAAGATCCCCTGGAGAAGGAAATGGCAACCCATTCCAGTACTCCTGCCTGGAAAATCTCATGGACAGAGAAACCTGGTAGGCTATAGTCCATGGGATCCCAAAGAGTCAGACAGGACTTTGTGATATGTCTGAGTGACTTCACTTTCACTTTCCCATTGCCAAGAGATCCTGGACTATGAACTTGATGATATCTTGGATGGGACTTTGGATATCTTGGATGGGGATTTGGATAAACTGAGTGTAGCAGTGCATGCATGGATTTTTTGAAGGAGGTGGCCATTATCTTCTTTACCTCCACTGTAGTTTGGCCTCAGGTCAAATAACAGGGAGGGAACACAGCTCCACTCATCAACAGAAAATTGGATTAAAAAGTTGCCTAGCATGGCCCCACCCATCAGAACAAGACCCAGTTTCTCTCTCAGTCAGTCTCTCCCATCAGGAAGCTTCCATAAGTCTCTTATCCTTCTCCATCAGAGGGCAGACAGACTGAAAACCACAATCACAGAAAACTAACCGTCTGATCACATGGACCACAGCCTTGTCTAACTCAGTGAAACCATGAACCATGCTATGTAGGGCCACCCAAGATGATCGGTTCATGGTGGAGATTTCTGACAAAATCTGCTCCACTGGAGAAAGAAATGACAAACCACTTTAGCATTCTTGCCTTGAGAACACCATGACAGTATGGAAAGGCAAAAAGATAAGACACTGAAAGATGAACTCCCCAGGTCAGTAGGTGCCCAATATACTACTGGAGGTCAGTGGAGAACTAACTCCAGGAAGAATGAACAAACAGAGCCAAGCAAAAACAACATCCAGTTGTGGATGTGACTGGTGATGGAAGTAAAGTCTGATGCTATAAAGAACAATATTGCATAGGAACCTGGAATGTTAGGTCCAGGTATAAACACAAATTGGAAGTGGTCAAGCAGGAGATGGAAAGACTGAACATAGACATTTTAGGAGTCAGTGAACTAAAATGGACAGGAATGGGTGAATTTAACTCAGATGACCATTATATCTACTACTGTGGGCAGGAATCCCTTAGAAGAAATGGAGTAGCCACCATAGTCAACAAGAGTCCTAAATGCAGTACCTGGATGCAATTTCAAAAACAACAGAATGATCTCTTTGTTTCCAAGGTAAGTCATTCAATATCACAGTAATCCAAGTCTATGCCCTGACCAATAATGCTGATGAAGCTGAAGTTTAACTGTTCTATGAAGACCTACAAGACTTTCTAGAATGAAGACCTACAAGACTTTCTAGAACTAACACCAAAAAAAGATGTCCTTTTCATTATAGAGGACTGGAATGCAAAAGTAGGAAGTCAAGAAATACCTGGAGTAACTGGCAAATTTGGCCTTGGTGTACAAAATGAAGCAGGTCAAAGGCTAATAGAGTTTTGCTAAGAGAATGCATTGGTCAGGGCAAACACACTCTTCCAACAACACAAGAGACGACTTTACACATGACATCACCAGATGGTCAATACCAAAATCAGATTAATTATATTCTTTGCAGCCAAAGATGGAGAAGCTCTATACAGTCAGCAAAAATAAGACCAGGAGCTGACTGTGGCTCAGATGATTAACTCCATATTGCCAAATTCAGACTTGAATTGAATTGAAGAAAGTAGGGAAAACCACTAGACCATTCAGGTATGACCTAAATCAAATCCCTTATGATTATACAGTGGCAGTGACAAATATTTTCAAGGAATTAGATCTGATAGACAGAGTGCCTGAAGAACTATGGACGAAGGTTTGTGACACTGTACAGGAAGCAGTGATCAAGGACATCCCCAAGAAAAAGAAATGCAAAAAGGCAAAATGGTTGTCTGAGGAGGACTTACAAACAGCTGAGAAAAGAAGAGAAGCAAAAGGCAAAGGAGAAAAGGAAAGATATATCCATTTGAATGCAGAGTTCCAAAGAATAGCAAGGAGAGATAAGAAAGCCTTCCTCAGCAATCAATGCAAAGAAATAGAGGAAAACAACAGAATGGGAAAGACTAGAGATCTCTTCAAGAAAATTAGAGATACCAAGGGAATATTTCATACATAGATGGGCACAATAATGGACAGAAATAGTATGGACCTAACAGAAGCAGAAGATATTAAGAGATGGCAAGAACACACAGAAGAACTATACAAAAAAGATCTTCATGACCCAGATAATCACGATGGTGTGATCACTCACCTAGAGCCAGACATCCTGGAATGCGAAGCCAAATGGGCCTTAGGAAGCATCACTATGAACAAAGCTAGTAGAGTTGATGGAATTCCAGTTGAGCTATTTCAAATCCTGAAAGATGATGCTGTGAAAGTGCTGCACTCAACACGCCAGCAAACTTGGAAAACTCAGCACTGACCCCAGGAATGGAAAAGGTCAGTTTTCATTCCAATCCCAAAGAAAGGCGATGCAGAAGAATGCTCAAACTACCACACAATTGCACTCATCTCACATGCTAGTAAAGTAATGCTCAAGAATCTCCAGGCCAGGGTTCAACAGTACATGAATCATGAAATTCCAGATGCTCAAGCTGGATTTAGAAAAGGCAGAGGAACAAGAGATCAAATTGCCAACATCCACTAGATCATCAAAAAAACAAGAGAGTTCCAGAAAAACATCTACTTCTGCTTTATTGACTATGCCAAAGCCTTTGACTGTGTGGATCACAACAAACTGTGGAAAGTTCTTCAAGAGAAGGGAATACCAGACTACCTGACCTGCCTCCTTAGAAATCTATATGCAGGTAGGTCAGGAAGCAACAGTTAGAACTGGACATGGAACAACAGACTGGTTCCAAATCGGGAAAGGACTACATCAGGGCTGTACATTGCCACCCTGCTTATTTATCTTATATTCAGAGTACATCATGAGAAATGCTGGACTGTACACCCAGTTGTTAAATTCAGTTCAGTTCAGTTCAGTTCAGACACCATGGACTGCAGCACGCCAGGCTTCTCTGCCCATCACCAACTCCTGGAGTTTACTCAAACTCATGTCCATCAAGTCGGTAATGCCATCCAACCATCTCATCTTCTGTCGTCCCTTTCTCCTGCCTTCAATCTTTCCCAGCAGCAGGGTCTTTTCAAATAAGTCAGTTCTTCCCATCAGGTGGCCAAAGTATTGGAGTTTCAGCTTCAGCATCAGTCCTTCCAATGAATATTCAGGACTGATTCCCTTTAGGATGGACTGGTTGGATCTCCTTGCAGTCCAAGCGACTCTCAAGAGTCTTCTCCAACACCACAGTTCAAAAGCATCAATCCTTTGGCACTCAGCTTTCTTTATAGTTCAATTCTCACATCCATATATGACTACTGGAAGAACCATAACTTTGACCAGATGGACCTCTGTAGGCAAAGTAATGTCTCTGCTTTTTAATAAGCTGTCTAGGTTGGTCATAACTTTTCTTCCAAGGATCAAACATCTTTTAATTTCATGGCTGCAGTCACATCACTATCTGCAGTGATTCTGGAGCCCAAAAAAATAAAGTCTCTCACTATTTCCATTGTTTCCCTATCTATTTGCCATGAAGTGATGGGACCAGAAGCCATGATCTTAGTTTTCTGAATGTTGAGTTTTAAACCAACTTTTTCACTCTCCTCTTCCACTTTCATCAAAACGTTCTTTAGTTCTTCTTCACTTTCTACCATCAGGGTGGTGTCATCTGCATATCTGAGGTTATTGTTATTTTTCCCAGGATTCTTGATTCCAGCTTGTGGTTCATTCACAAATTCAGAGCTACAAGTTTAGCATTCTTTTAGAAAGCTCAAAAACTTATTTTTAAAAGCAAAGAAACAGCATTGGAATACACATATTAAATATAAATAATTAAACATGATAGCATACATGTAACTAATTGAACTGGAACTTCCCTGCTTTATTGTTGTTTAGTTTCTAAGGCATGTCCAGCTCTTTTGCCACCCCATGGACTATAGCCCACCAGGTGCCTCTGTTCATGGCATTTCCCAGGCAAGAATACTGGAGTGGATTGCTAATTCCTTCTCCAGAGGATCTTCCCAACCCAGGAATCAAACCTGTCTTCTAAATTGCAGGTGAATTCTTTACTGCTCAGCCACCAGGGAAGCCCATTCCCCTCTCAGTCTTGAGATTTAAAAATCAACCTTTTCTGCTATATCTTGAACAAACTGATATTATTCTAACTGTATATATAACACAGCTATTTAGCATCAGGTTGGGTCAGCTTCACTTTTTTGCCAAAGAACTTTGGACAATCTTTTAGTTTCAACTGAGAATTCCTGCAACTTCTTAGCTAGATTTTTTTTTCAAGAGCTTTACTATTTTCTCAAATAGCAAAAATAAATCCATCAAATTCCAATTAATTTATTTCCTTGGGTCTCAAGTTCCTGCCTGAAAAAGAACAACCAAAATTATCGCTGGAACATCAGGTTTTGAGGCTTGATAATCTTTACAATCACATCAAATATACTGAAGTATGAATGTGTACTTCCCATTCACAAAGGAGTAGAAAAATATAGTCAGACAGACAATTCAAACTAAACACGAGACTTTCTTGGCCAAGGGTAGGGTGGCAATGTGTGTGTGTGTGTATGTGTGTGTGTATGATCAGTTCAAACACAGAAAGAAGACAATCAAATTGGGGGCCTTGTCAATGATTCCACAGTGTACAGACCAAAGGTATAATTTCTAACCATTAGGAGGTCCACTTGAGAAGTTGAGTCAGAACTGGCAGACAGGTACACTGATCTAGAGAATTCAGAACTTGGGCACCAGTTATCGCACAGATGTGATCCTAATTCCTAGCTGACTTCACAGAGCATGACTGGCCATCATGTGGTAAAATAACACTCAGTGTTGTACATTTACATTTAATCTTTACCCTATTCATCTTTTTTCCCTAGGACTATGTCTAGCAGCTCTAGGAATTAAAACATGGGTGGCATGATCCTGGACCTGAGTTACATAGATGACAGGAAGCTTCACTGAAAGCCCACATAAAACTTTCAAAGGGCCTCTTATCCTGGGGATTGGCATCATGAGACATAGCAGTGAGAATTCTATCCTAGGGCTCATTACCTTAGTCACAGTCCCTTTGAGGCAATACCAAAACATAGGGATGCATTTAAATACAAATGTAAATATAAAATAAGCACAATTTTTATACCCTTCCTTTTCTATCTTACATACGCATATACCTTTCCATATCATATAGATTTATCACATTTTAAAAAGTCTGCTAGATCCCATTTACTAACCAATGCTTTATGGATTAGGCTGTTTTAATTTTTCACCATTATTAGCAATGTTCCTGATAAGATCACCCCTTTCTAAGCTTTAATTCTTTGATCAAAATATGAGGGATAGCCACAGATAGGGTCTCTCTATATGGATGCAGAAGTGACATGGCACAACTCCAGGGGCTGCCATTCATGCTGGACTAGTGTCTTTGTAGATGGTTGGCAATGTTGGCAGAGTTATTCACCAGCTCCCTATATATCATTGCTTTCTGACTGCTTTCAGAGACATTAATTTTTGGAAACTTCTGCCTTGTCATGCTTGATGGCTGGGCCTGCTCCCAAAGCCAGACAAAAGTCCTCAGGATTTTACTAGAGAGAGATACATGTTTGGAGAAATCGTAATATTTGCCCCATGGGCCATCCAGGCCTAGATTTTTCAGCTATGTGATCTCATAGATTTCTTATTTTTGTTTGAGAAAATCTGAGTTTTGCTTATGTCACTTTTAAATAAGTGAATCCTGACTAATCCATATAGCAGATATATACTGCTTACTTGAATATAATATACATAATGATAAATAATCACTAAGTATCACCATAAATTATTAAGAGAAATATCAAGACAAATAAGATATAAGGCCCACATTACACATAGTAATTACTGTAATTAGTAATAATTACCACTTATTAATAGTCAAATTCAATGGTCATCTACTGTACATCAGTTCCTAATACCAATTACATGGTATTAAAAAGTTATTTATTGGTTCCTTAATTTGAGGCAAAATTTTAAAAATATTAACAGACCTTATTTTTAAAGCAGTTTTACATTTTCAGAAATACTGAGCAGCAAGTACCAAGAGTTCCCATATACCTCTTGCCCACCCTTGGCCGCATATATGGTTCTCCCTATCATTAACATCTTGCACTTAGTGTGGTACATTTGTTAGAGTTGATGAGCCAATGGTGATGGATAATTATTATTAACTACAGTTCATAGTTTACATTAGGGTTCACTCTGTGTTATACATGCCATGGGTTTTGATCAATGTATGATGACATATATACACTAATACAGTATCATAGAGAATAGTTTCACTGCTCTAAAAAATCTCCTATGCTCCTATTCATCCCTTTCTCCCTCCAACCAAACCTCTGGCAACGACTGATATTTTTAAAATTTTTAAATTAACCAATGGTTATTTTTTTT
This sequence comes from Dama dama, assembly GCF_033118175.1. Taxonomy (NCBI): domain Eukaryota; kingdom Metazoa; phylum Chordata; class Mammalia; order Artiodactyla; family Cervidae; genus Dama; species Dama dama. The sequence continues at coordinate 31,849,661 of NC_083692.1, forward strand.
AAACCTTCATAACAGTGAAGTTTGCCATTTTAACCATTTTTAAGTGTAAAAGTCAGTAGCATTAAGAACTGGATGAAGCACAAGCTGGAATCAAGATTGCCGGGAGAAATATCAATAACTTCAGATATGCAGATGACACCACCCTGATGACAGAAAGTGAAGAACTAAAGAGCCTCTTGATGAAAGTGAAAGAGGACAAAAAAAAAAAGAAAGTGAAAGAGGAGAGTGAAAAAGTTGGCTTAACTCAACATTCAGAAAACTAAGATCATGGCATCTGGTCCCATCACTTCATGGCAAAAATGGGGAAACAGTGGAAACAGTGGCTGACTTTATTTTTCTGGCCTCCAAAATCACTGCAGATGGTGACTGCAGCCGTGAAATTAAAAGACGCCTACTCCTTGGAAGGAAAGTTATGACCAACCTAGACAGCATATTAGAAAGCAGAGACATTACTTTGTCAACAAAGGTCTGTCTAGTCAAGGCTATGGTTTTTCCAGTAGTCATGTATGGATGTGAGAGTTGGACTATAAAGAAAGCTGAGCGCCAAAGAATTGATGTTTTTGAATTGTGCTGGAGAAGGCTCTTTTTACTTATTTATTTATTTTTGGAGAAGACTCTTGAGAGTCTCTTGGACTGCAAGGAGATCCAACCAGTCCATCCTAAAGGAAATCAGTTCTGAATATTCATTGGAAGGACTGATGCTGAAGCTGAAATTCCAATACTTTGGCCACCTGATGCAAAGAGCTGACTCATTTGAAAAGACTCTGATGCTGGGAAAGATTGAAGGCAGGAGGAGAAGGGGATGACAGGGGAGATGGTTGGATGGCATCATGAGTTTGGGTAAATCCCAGGGGTTTGGTGATGGACAGGAAGACCTGGTGTGCTGTGGTGCATGGGGGTCACAAAGAGATGGACATGACTGAGCAACTGAACTGAACTGAAGGACATTCACAATGCTGTATAATCACCATCACTCTCAATTTCCAAAAATTTTTCATCAACCCAAATAGAAACTGTATACCCATTAAACAATAATACTCCATTTCTCCCATCCTATCCCTGCACCTGGTAACTTCTATTCTATTAATACTTTCTGTCTTTATCAATTTCTCTATTTTAGATACTTCATATAAGTAGAATAATAATTTTTCCTTTTGTACCTGGCTTGTTTTACTTGGCATATGCATTCAAAGTTCAGCCATGTGGTAGCAGGTACCAGAAATTTTTTTTATAACTGTGTAATATTCCGTTGTATGTGTATATCACATTTTGTTTATCCATTCATTTGTTGATATACCCCTCAGTTGTTTCTCCTTTTTGACAGTTGCAAAAAAATGCTGCTGTTGAACACTGATGTGCCAGCATCTGTTTGAGTTGATGCTACTTAGTCATGTCTGACTTTTTTGTGACCCCATCGACTGTAGCCCGCCAGGTTCCTCTACCCATGGAATTTCCCTGGCAAGAATACTGGAGTGGGTTGCCATTTCTTTCTCCAGGGGATACTCCTGACCCAAGGATTGAAGCCATGTCTCCTGCATGGGCAGGCAGATTCCTTACCACTGAGCCACCTGGGAAGCCCCATCTGTTTGAGTCCCTGCTTTCAATTCCTTTGGGTTTTCACCTAGGAGTGAAATTGTTGGATCATATGGTAATTCTATGTTTAAATTACTTTCCACAGTAGCTGTACCATTTCACATTCCCACCAGCAATGCACAAGAGATCTAATTTTTCTACATCCTCACCAACACTTGTCTTCCACTTTTTAAAAATAATAGCCATTCTAATGGATATGGAATGGTATCTCATTGTGATTTTGATTTGCATTTCTCTGATGACTAATGATGTTGAGTATCTTTTTATGTGCTTTCTAGCCATTTGTATACCTTCTTTGGAGAAGCATCAAATTCATTGTCCATTTTTAAATTAGAGTTTTTGTTTTTTGGTTGTTGAACATTGGTCTTTTGTTGTCTCTATTGTTTTGTGTTTTCCAGAATGTCATACAGTTGGAATTATATAGTATGTAGTCTTTTCAGATTGGCTTCTTTCACTTAGCAATATATGAATATAGTTCCCCTATGTCTTAAATGGCTTGATAACTAATTTCTTTGTAATGCTGAATAACATTCCATTGTATATGTTTATCACAGTTTGATACATGAACCTATTGGTTGCTTCTAAGTTTTGGCAATTATGAGTGAAAGTGAAAGTCGCTCAGTCATGTCTAACTCTTTGTGACCCCCTGGACTATGCAGTTCACAGAATTTTCCAGGCCAGAATACTGGCGTGGGTAGCCATTCCCTTCTCCAGTGAACCTTCCTCACCTAGGAATCAAACTGGGTCTCCTGCATTGCAGGTGGATTCTTTACAAGCTGAGCTACCAGGGAAGCCTAGTAAATCTGTAATAAACACTTGTGTGCAGGTTTTTGTATGGACACAAGTTTTCAATTAACTTAGTTAAATAGCAAGGAATATAACTGCTGGATCATATGGTAAGAGTCTGTTTATATGTATACAAAAATGCCAAATTGTCTTCCAAAGTGGTGATCATTTTGCATTCCCACCAGTAATGCATGAGTGTTCCTATTGCTCCACATCCTTACCAGCATTTGGTATTGTCAGCGACCATTCTAACAGGTATGTAAGTGGTATCTCATAGTTGTTTTAATTTTCAATTCTCTAATGACACATGATGAAAATTCTTTTATATGCTTACTTGATATCTGTATAGCTTTGGTGAGGTGTTTGGGTCTTTGGCTCATTTTAAATTGAGTTGTTCATTTTCTTATTTTTAAGTTTTAAGAATTCTTTATATATTTTGGGTACTAGTCCTTTAACAGATATGTGTTTTGCAAAGATTTTCTCTAAGTGTAGCTTGCCTTTTCATTCTCTTAACAGTGTCTTCTGGAGAATACAAGTTTTTCATTATAGTGAAGTCCAACTTAATTTTTTTCATGGGTTGTATATAAAAAGTCATCACCAAACCCAAGGTCAAATAGATTTTCTCACACCCTCTTTTTTAAAAATTGAGGTAATATTGCTTTATAACATTAGATAAGTTTCATCCATACATTATATTTTGACTTCTGTATACACTATTGTGTGTTTATTACCAGAAATTCAGTTTCCACTTGTTACCATACAGTTAACCCTCTTTACCTGTTTTCCTCTCCTTCTTCTTCCCTCTGGTAACCACTACTCTGTTCTCTGTATCTATTATTTTTTGTTTTGGCTGTGTTGCATGACTTGCAGGATCTTAGTTTCCCAATCAGGGATCGAACCTGGGTCATAGCACTGAAAGAAATTTAAAATGTCTTTACCCATATATAGACACATATATGACTTTATATATTTATCCATTCATCTGTTGGTGGGCATTTAGGTAGCGTCCATGTCTTGTGAGTCAAGATTTTTAACTGTATTATTTTGTTTAATATATATAGCATTTTACTTGGCAAGAGAGAGATTAAGGTTGCCAAATAACTGAACTTGAGACAGGGAGGTTACTCTGGGTGGTGAGAGTAGGCAAAATTTCACAAGGGTTCTTAAATGTGAAAGACGGAGGCAGTAAAGTTAGTATCAGAGGGAAATTCAAAGATGCTAGACTGCTCACTTTGAGGATGGAGAGAGAGGCATGAGCCAAGGAATGCAGACAGCCTCCATAAATTGGAAAGGCAAGGAAACAGATTTTTCCCCTAGTAATGCAGTCCTGTCAAAACACTGACTTCACCTCATGAGACCCAGTTTGAATTTATGATCTCCAAACTTGTAATCATATATTTGTGCTAATTAAACCACTGAGGTTGAGGCAAATTGTCACAGTGGTCATGGGTAACTAGTACACTGTGACTGAGCGGAGCAGGACTCTTTATAAAACTAGCCCCTCCCAAGGTTCCAGAGAGAATTATGATGCTGACATGAGATTACTCAAAGGATTCTAAATCACCACTCTGATGCTGAAGGAGTATTGTCTAAGCACACCATGAAAAACGAAGATAAAGAAAAATCTTCAAAAGGTAGGACTGCTTTAAGGTATTCTATTTGACTGGAGGACTTTCCGGGTGGCACTAGAGGTAAAAGAACCCGCCTGCCAATTCAGGAGACATAAAAGACATGGGTTCGATCCGTGGGCTGGGAAGAGCCCCTGAAGGAGGGCATGGCAACCCACTTCAGTATTCTTGTCTGGAGAATCCCAAAGACGGAGGAGCCTGGCAGGCTACAATCCACAGGGGCACAAAGAGCTGGACATGACTGAAGCGACTTAGCACTTGCACACACACATCTGAGTGGAAGCTTAGCCTGACAAGCTCTAGCCTGCTCTTGGTGAAGACTTCCTGGGGGGTTGTTTTCTCTAATGGTGTAATAAGTGATTTTTGACATTCAGTTCAGTTCAGTTCAGTTGCTCAGTCATGTCTGACTCTTTGCCACCCCATACACTGCAGCAGGCCAGGCTTCCCTGTCCATCACCAACTCCCAGAGCTTACTCAAACTCATGTGCATTGAGTTGGTGATGCCATCAACCACCTCATCTTCTGTCGTCCCCTTCTCCTCCTGCCTGCAACCTTTCCCAGTATTAGGGTCTTTTCAAATGAGTCAGTTCTTTGCTGACATATGTGTTGGACTTTCAGCTTCAACATCAGTCCTTCCAATGAATACTGAGGACTCATTTCCTTTAGGATGGACTGTTTGGACCTCCTTGCAGTCTCATGAGTTTTCTCCAACACCGCAGTTCAAAAGGGTCAATTCTTTGGTGCTCAGCTTCCTTTATAGTCCAACTCTCACATCCATACCTGACTACTGGAAAAACCATAGCTTTGGCTAGATGGACTTTGCTGGCAAAGTGATGTCTCTGCTTTTTAATATGCTGGCTAAACTGGTCATAGATTTTCTCCCAAAGAGCAAGCATCTTTTAATTTCATGGCTATAGTTACCATCTGCAGTGATTTTGCAGCCCAGAAAAATAAAGTCTCTCACTATTTCCATTGTTTCCCCAATTATTTGTCATGAAGTGATGGGACCAGATGCCATAATCTTAGTTTTCTGAATGTTAAGTTTTAAGCCAACGTTTTCACTTTGCTTTTTCACTTTCATCAAGAGGCTCTTTAGTTCTCCACTTTCTGCCATCAGGGTGTGTCACCTGCTTATCTGAGGTTATTGATATTTCTCCCGGCAATCTTGATTCCAGCTTGTGCTTCATCCAGCCTGGAATTTTGCATGGTGTACTCTGCATATAAGTTAGATAAGCAGGGTGATAGTATACAGCCTTGATGTACTCCTTTCCCAATTTGGAACCAGTCTGTTGTTCCATGTCCAGTTCTAATTGCTGCTTCTTGACCTGCATACAGACTTTTCAGGAGGCAGGTAAGGTTGTCTGGTATTCCCATCTCTTGAAGAACTTTCCACAGTTTGTTGTGATCCAGAGAGCCAAAGGCTTGGGCATAATCAACAAAGCACTGCTTTTCTGGAACTCTCTTGCTTTTTCAATCATCCAGTGGATGATGGCAATGTGACCACTCGTTCCTCTGCCTTTTCTAAATCCAGTTTGAACATCTGGAAGTTCACAGTTCATGCACTGTTGAGGATTGGCTTGGAGGATTTTGAGCATTACTTTGCTAGCATGTGAGATGAGTGCAGTTGTGTGGTAGTTTGAGCATTCTTTGGCACTGCCTTTCTTTGGGATTGAAATGAAAACTGACCTTTCCCATTCCTGGGGCCACTGCTGAGTTTTCCAAATTTGCTGGCATATTGAGTGCAGCACTTTCACAGCATCATCTTTTAGGATTTGAAATAGCTCAACTGGAATTCCATCACCTCTACCTGCTTTGTTCGTAGTGATGCTTCCTAAGGCCCACTTGATTTCACATTCCAGGACATCTGGCTCTAGGTGAGTGATCACACTTTTGTGATTTTCTGGATTGTAAAAATCTTTTTTGTATAGTTTTTCTGTGTATTCTTGCCAACTCTTCTTAATATCTTCTGCTTCTGTTAGGTTCATAGCATTTCTGTTCTTTATCATGCCCATCTTTGCATGAAATGTTCCCTTGGTATCTCTAATTTTCTTGAAGAGATCTCTAGTCTTTCCCCTTCTATTGTTTTCCTCTATTTCTTTGCATTGATCACTGAGGAAGGCTTTTCTTATCTCTCCTTGCTATTCTTTGAAACTCTGCATTCAAATGGGTATATCTTTCCTTCTCTCCTTTGCTTTTGCCTTCTCGTCTTTTCTCAGCTATTTGTAAGGCCTCCTCAGACAACCATTTTGCCTTTTGCACTTCCTTTTCTTGGGGATGGTCTTGATCAATGCCTCCTGTACACTGTCATGAACCTCAATCCATAGTTCTTCAGACAACTCTGTCTTTCAGATCTAAACCCTTGAATCTATTTGTCACTTCCACTGTATAATCATAAGGGATTTGATTTAGGTCATACCTGAATGGTCTAGTGGTTTTACCTACTTTCTTCAATTTAAGTCTGAATTTGGCAATAAGGAGTTCATCATCTGAGTCACAGTCAGCTCCTGGTCTTGTTTTTGCTGACTGTGTAGAAATTCTCCATCTTTAACTGCAAAGAATATAATCAATCTGATTTTGGTATCCTTCTGGTGATGTCCATGTGTAGAGTCTTCTCTTTTTTGTTGGAAGAGGGTTTTGTTATGACCAGTGCGTTCTCTTGCTAAAACTCTGTTAGCCTTTGACCTGCTTTGTTTTGTACTCCTAGGCCAAATTTGAATTGTACTCCAGGTATCTCTTCACTTCCTACTTTTGCATTTCAGCCTCCTACGTAAAGGACATCTTTTTTGGTGTTAGTTCTAGAAGGTCTTGTAGGTCTTCACAGAACAGTTCAACTTCAGCTTCAGCATTACTGGTCGGGGCATAGACTTGGACATTACTGAATCCATTTTCATATTTCATACTCTCATGGTAAACCTTAGAATTAATTTATAATGTAAAATATGAACAAAAATGAATCTGATAGATGCTACTTAGCACAGGTCCCTTTCTCTTGAAATCTAATAATATTCTTTAGTTTAAACATAGACCAGTAAACAATAACATCATGCCAAAATCTGGAAGAAAATTAAAGTTCCCACTTTTATTGTTTTAACATAAGTTGAACTATCTGTACACAGAGAGATTAAATTTACTGTCCTTTGAAGAATATTTATCTATGTATCTATCATCTATTTCTACATGAGTGCACTTAATATTTTAAAGTATTTACTCCAACTGGTATACTGACTTCAGTATTTAATACTTAAGGAAGTGTTTTTAACTGTTAAGACTATGACATTTTGATAATATAAGGCTACTTTTTAGTTTGTAAATCAAACAATAACAAAATTATCCCAAAGTTCTGGGGGCTTATACTATTGAGATCTGATTCAGTTTCTGATGGAAGAGATTGGTAGGGAGGTAGGTTTAATCTGATGGGACTACTAAATAAAAATGAAAGATATTTACAAGGAATTTCTCTGAGAAGCAAGACAATCATTTGGCTGAATTGTTTTTAATATTAAGAGCCAGAACTCATTGAGATAATGGTTATCTTTCTACTTAATAGGTAGTTTTTATTCCTTCCTACTGAGCAGCACAGAGAGGAACAGAAAATGAGGATTAGAAAAAGAGATGTCTGGATAAATAATCCACCCAAATCCATCTGGATTGGGCAAACTAAGTAATAATACATATTTTCAAACATACAATAATTATTTCCCTAAGAATAAGCTGTATTGGACTCATCTGCCTCTACCCGCCAGCATATGAGTGATTAAATTGTGGTATTGGAAAAACTCCCCTCCCTTACTCTTGTTAACTAACATCCCCAGAAACAGAAATTTTCCCATGATTTTTCACAGTCCAGGATATTTCATGTCAGGATAAAACTGGAGTTCCAATTTCATTTTTCTGTGATTATTTTGGGATTGTTTACTTTTGTATATTTGTTTCAATATAAGATTGCTATCTTTCTTTATTGGGAAGAGACCTTTTTTGTTTGTTTGGTTTTGTTTTGTGGAGAAGACGTTTTTTATTAAAGCAATCTGACCTCCTGTGTTTCTCATTACACTGGTCTTTAGCTTTTTAATAGAGCCGGTTGCTTCTTAAGCTTCTAGGTATGTGCAGCTCATTGGTTTTATATGCTACTGCTTGATGGGAGCAAATATATTTCAAGTTTTGGAGACAGACATTCAGGAAGAGTTGAAACTTTCCTTTTTGGATGCTGAAAGAAATTTAATGGAGACCTATGGCAGCATAACTTCAGAAGAACTTGAGACCTTTTTGCAGGTAAGAGATAAAGGGAGAGTGATAAATTTGCTAATTGTGTTTAAGAGAGATGTAGATAGAAGATTTTAAAGAAAGCCTTCCTCTGTGTTTTACCTAAATAGCACTAGTTTTCTGTCATCTGGAAATGGAAGAAAAAGACAAGTACTTTTAGTAATAAGAGATATAAAGAAAACAGAACAGTATAAGAATGTAAAGGGCTAAGACCAATACAGATGAGAGGAAAAATTACAGAGCAGATATCACAAGGCTATAGGAACTATATTGACTATGCCAAAGCCTTTGACTATGTGGATCACAATAAACTGCGGAAAATTCTGAAAGAGATGGGAATACCAGACTACCTGACCTGCCTCTTGAGAAACCTGTATGCAGGTCAGGAAGCAACAGTTAGAACTGGACATGGAACAACAGACTGGTTCCAAATAGGAAAAGGAGTACGTCAAGGCTGCATATTGTCACCCTGCTTATTTAACCTATATGCAGAGTACATTAGGAGAAGGAAATGGCAGCCCACTCCAGTATTCTTGCCTGGAGAATTCCAGGGGCAGAGGAGCCTGGTGGGCTGCCATTTATGGGGTCACACAGAGTCAGATATGACTGAAGCAACTTAGCAGGAGCAGCAGCAGCAGCAGAGTACATCATGAGAAACGCTGGGCTGGAGGAAGCACAAGCTGGAATCAAGATTGCCGGGAAAAATATCAATAACCTCAGATATGCAGATGACACCACTCTTATGGCAGAAAGTGAAGAACTAAAGAGCCTCTTGATGAAAGTGAAAGAGCAGAGTGAAAAAGTTGGCTTAAAGCTCAACGTTGAGAAAACTACGATCATGGTATCCGGTCCCATCACTTCATGGCAAATACATGGGGAAACAGTGGAAACAGTGTCAGACTTTATTTTTCTTGGCTCCAAAATCACTGCAGATGGTGATTGCAGCCATTACTCCTTGGAAGGAAAGTTATGACCAACCTAGACAGCATATTAAAAAGCAGAGATATTACTTTGCCAACAAAGGTCCGTCTAGTCAAGGCTATGGTTTTTCCAGTGGTCATGTATGGATGTGAGGGTTGGACTATAAAGAAAGTTGAGTGCCGAGGATTTGATGCTTTTGAACTGTGGTGTTGGAGAAGACTCTTGAGAGTCCCTTGGACTGCAAGGAGATCCAACCAGTCCATCCTAAAGGAGATCAGTCCTGGGTGTTCATTGGAAGGACTGATGTTGAAGCTGAAACTCCAATACTTTGGCCACCTGATGCGAAGAGCTGAGTCATTGGAGAAGACCCTGATGCTGGGAGGGATTGGGGGCAGAAGGAGAAGGGGACGACAGAGGATGAAATGGTTGGATGGCATCACAGACTCAATGGACATGGGTTTGGGTGGACTCCAGGAGCTGGTGATGGACAGGGAGGCCTGGTGTGCTGCGGTTCGTGGGGTCACAAAGAACCGGACACAACTGAGCGACTCAACTGACTGATAGGAACTATATAAGATGTGCTGAAATGCTGAAGATCAGGAGAGAAAAACTAGTGTTGGACTAACTCTATCACTGATAACAATTATAAAACAAAGCACAAATTACAGAGAGAACAGAAAACAGTGGTGTAAGCAAAGGAGGCAGGCAGAACCCAAAAGGAGATGGCCATTTAAAGAAAGCACATGAGGGACTTTCCTGGTGGTCCAACAGTTGAGACTTCATCTTCCAATACAGAAGGTGTGGGTTCCATCCCTGTTGGGGAGCTAAGCTCCTACTTGCCTCCTGGCTGACAAACCAGAACATGAACAACAGAAACAATACTGTAACAAATTCAATAGAGATTTTAAAATGATCCATATTTTAAAAATCCTTTAAAAAATAAAATAAAGCATGTGAGCTGAGTTCCACGTTTACCTGTCCTTTCCTGTGTGGGCACTCCCCTATTCACCCAGCATGGTGAGGGGCAACGAGCCCTAGCAGAAAGCTGCAGTTTTACAGGGTTGAAGCATCGAGAAGTCAGAGCTCCAGGACGCTTAACAGCAGTTGGAATTTGAGGAGAAAATCACCAAGAGGAGATATCTTCAGAGTGAGAAAGCCCCCAAATTCTAAATCTGCTATGAATTCCTCTCAAACCATTGGTCCACTTCTAAATTATGCATGTTCAGACCAAGACCTCAGAAAAACAAATGAAAGCAGCACCTGTGATTCTAAAGAACCATGCAGAGACTTTAGCAGGGGTCTGAGGCTGGAGAGACAGAAATGAGAATTCAAGGCTCAGCAAGTTAGAGGGATTCAGTAAATGTCCAGGCCCGTTGAGATACCAGAAACAACACATCTTGGAAGTAACCCTGAAACTACAGCAAGCCCTAACAAAGTTTGAAAATAACTCTCAGCAGGGCAAGGGTGATCTGTTGGTATTCTATCTGCCTGCAAAATAAAACCCAGAACCATCTATTAGGCAACATAGCAACATCCAGAGTCTCTACAAGTTTTCATGTACAATGGCCAGAATCCAATTAAAAATTAGGAAGTATAATTAAATGTAGAAACAACTGACTGGAAACTAAGTGAAACTACTACAGTCATTAAAAGAGACTCATCTGTAATTTGATATGAAGTTGTGATCTAAAGACTTTAAAATGTGTGGTTAATAATTTAAGAAAATCTAGGAAAGGATAGAGGATTTCAGGAAATGTCTGGAATTCTTAAAAGAGCATCAAAACAATATTAGAGAGATGGAAAACAGATTAGCGGTTACCAGAGGTTAGGGATAGAAGGTGGTGGTGGTACATGCGAATGAAAACAGGGAGCCAAGGAAGACCTTGGGGTTTTGTTGACAGAATAGCTCTAAATATTGATGGTGGTGGTGACTATATAAGTCATTTTGTGCCTTTTAACAATAGTAGCTTTAATGAGATTTTACACAATTCACTTATTTAAAGTTTACAATTCAACGGTTTTTAGTATATTCAGTGTTGTGTTAGCATTGTTTTATGCTATTTTTGTCTGTGCTGTCAGAGTTATGCAGATTTTATATAGAACACTGAAAGAAAACCAACCTTTCTTCCCTCTTCTTCTATCCTCTTTTCCCCTCTCTCCCTCCTCCTTCCTCCCCTCCCTCCTCCTCTCCGTCCTCCTTCCTCCCCTCCCTCCTCCTTCCTTCCCTCCCTCCTTCCCTTTTCATTTTCTTCTTCCCTTTGCCCCTCCCCAATCCTGCCTCCCTCTTTTCCTCCCTTACTTCCTTTGATAACTATTATGTATGTCTGTCTAGCTGATGTTTAATGAATGATGCTGAGTTTGAAGTACCTTTGGGATTTTTGTGTGAAAAGCAGCACTCATCTCCACGCAGATTGCCCTGATTTTTCTTTTGAGCTTTCAGCATGTGTGTGTGTGTGTATATATATATATATATATATTTTTTTTTTTTTTCAGGTTCTTCTCCCTTATCAGTTCAGTTCAGTTCAGTTCAGTCGCTCAGTCGTGTCCAACTCTCTGCGACCCCATGAATCGCAGCACGCCAGGCCTCCCTGTCCATCACCAACTCCCAGAGTCTACTCAAACCCATGCCCATCAAGTTGGTGATGCCCTTATAGGTTATTATAAAACACTGAGTATCATTTCCTGTGCTATACTATTTCTTTAGCAATCAATATAACTTTTAAATGTCTTTTAGAAATTCTCCACAAATCAGATTTCTCTGTGCCTCTTGCTTTTAAATGTTATGTTTCATTATTTTGTTTTGTATAATTTTGTTGCTGTTGTTCAGTTGCTCAGCCATGTCCAACGCCTTGCGACCCCATGGACTGCAGCACACCAGTGTATAATTTTAGTGTTATTTTACTGGAATTTTAGGTGAACAGGCAAGAATAAAGAGTCCATTCCACTACTTTGATTCACAGATAGCCCTAATGTGGTCTTTATGCCTTTCTTTGTATGTGTGTGTGTGTTAGTCTCTCGGTCGTGTCTGACTCTTTGCGATCCCATGGACTCTAGCCCACCGGGCTCCTCTGTCCATGACGATTTTCCAGGCAAAAATACTGGAGTGCATAGCCATTTCCTTCTCCAGGGGATCTTCTCAATGCAGGGATTGAACCCAGGTCTCCTGCGTTTCAGGAAGATTCTTTACCATCTAAGCCACCAGGGAAGATATATACTGTGTACAAATTATTGTGGTGCCTGCCTAAATTTCTGAAGTTATCAGAAATCCATACATTCCTTCCTATAGATTCACTCAAGGATATGGCCATAATTAAAATTTGACAATCTGTCCTCACCTGACAAACATTTGCCACAGTCAATTGCTTTCTCCCTCTTGGTAACTTTCTTCATGTGGCTTCCAAGATCTCACATTTTAATTCTGATTTTCCACCTAATTTTTATTAGTTGTTCCTAGTTGTCTTTGCTGGTTCCTTTGAAGGACTTCTGGGCTCAGTCCTCAGACCTTTCCTGTTTCCTATTTCAACTCATTTCCTTTAAATTCCAGTAACTCCTAAATTTATATTTTCAGCTTAGGCCTTTCTCGTAAACTCCATATTGTATAACCATTTGCCTATTTGAAATCACTTGCCTATTTGAAATATATATACACACAAGATGGTGGAGTAGAAGGATGTGTGCTCATCTTCTCCTGCGAGCACTCCAGATTTACAAAACACTAAACAACCATAGAAAGGAGAATGTTGGATCCCACGAAAAAGATACCCCACGTCCAAGGGCAAAGGAGAAGCCCCATCAAGATGGTAGGAGGGGAGAAATCACATTTAGAATCAAACCCCATGCCCTCCAGAGATGCTGGAGGACTCAAACAAAACCTTGTGTGCACCAGGACCCAGAGACCCCACAGAGACTGAGCCAGAACTGCCTTTGAGTGTCTGAGTGTCTCATGTAGAGGTACGGGTCAGCAGTGGTCTGTCTCAGGAGCTCTGGGCACAGCAGACCTGGGGCACACAGCATGTGGCATACGCCCTCTTGGAGGAGGTTGCCATAAACCCCACCATAGAGCCGCAGAGCAGATGAACCACAAACTGCAGAACAATTATACCAAATAAATTCTGGAACTGTTAAGATTAAGTTCTAGGACCCACAACAGATTTTCCAACCTGGGGATCTGGCAAAGGGACTGAGAATCTCCAGGGAATTTGACTTTGGAGGCCAGTGGGATTTTATTACAGAACATACACAAGATTGGGAAAACAGACTCTTGGAGGGCACAAACAAAACCTTGTGTGCACCAGGACCCAGGAGAAAGGAGCAGTGACCCCACAAGAGACTGATCCAGACTTGCCTGTGAGTGTCCAGGAGACTCTGGCAGAGGTATGGGTCATGGAAGGCCTTGGCAGTGCATGCATGGGACCTTTTGAAGGAGGTTGCCATATCTTCATTACCTCCACTGTAGTTTGGTCTCGGGTCAAACAACAGTGAGGGAACACAACCCTGCCCATCAACAGAAAATTGGATTAAAGATTTACTGAGCATGGCCTTGCCCATCAACACAAGACCCAGTCCCCCCACCCTCACCCCCAAGTCAGTCTCTCCCATCAGAAAGCTTCCATAAGCCTCTTATCCTTAACCCTCAGAGGGCAGACAGAATGAAAAGCACAATCACAGAAAGCTAATCAAACTGATCACATGGACCACAGCCTTGTCTAACTCAATGAAACTATGAGCCATGCCATGTAGGGCCACCCACGATGGACAGGTCATGGTGGAGTGTTCTGACAAAATCTGCTCCGCTGGAGAAAGGAATCGCAAACCACTTCAGCATTCTTGCCTTGAGAACACCATGAATAGTATGAAAAGGCAGAAAGATAGGAGACTGAAAGATGAATTCCCCAGGTTAGTAGATGCCCAATATACTACTGGAGAAGGGTGGAGAAATAGCTACAGAAAGAATGAAGAGATGGAGCGAAAGCAAAAATGCCAAGTTGTGTATGTGACTGGTGATGGAAGTAAAATCAGATGCTGTAAAGAACAATATTGCATGGGAACCTGGAATGTTAGGACCATGAATCAAGGTAAATTGAAAGTTGTCAAACAGAACATGGCAAGAGTGAACATTGATATTTTAGGAGTCAGCAAACTAAAATGGACTGGAATCGGAGAATTTAATTCAGATGACCATTATACCTACTACTGTGGGCAAGAAATACTGAGAAGAAATGGAGTAGCTATCATAGTCAACAAAAGAGTCTAAAATGCAGTACTTGGATGCAATCTCAAAAACAACAGAATCATCTCTGCTTGTTTCCAAGGCAAACAATTCAATATCACAGTAATCCAAAACTATGCCCCAAACAGTAATGCTGAAGAAGCTGAACTGTTCTGTGAAGACCTACAAGACCTTCTAGAACTAACACCAAAAAAGATGTCCTTTATGTAGGAGACTGAAATGCAAAAGTAGGAAGTCAAGAAACACCTGGAGTAAGAGGTAAATTTGGCCTTGGAATACAGAATGAAGCAGGGCAAAGGCTAATAGAGCTTTGCCAAGAGAACACACTGGTAATAGCAAACACCCTCTTCCAACAACACAAGAGAAGACTCTACCACATGGATGTCATCAGATGGTCAATACCGAAATCAGATTATATTCTTTGCAGCCAAAGATGGAGAAGCTCTATACGATCAGCAAAAACAAGACCAGGAGCTGACTGTGACTCAGATGATGAACTTCATATTGCCAAATTCAGACTTAAATTGAAGAAAGTAGGGAAAACCACTAGACCATTCAGGTATGACCTAAATCAAATCCCTTATGATTATACAGTGGAAGTGACAAATAGATTCAAGGGTTTAGATCTGAAAGACAGAGTTGTCTGAAGAACTATGGATTGAGGTTCATGACAGTGTACAGGAGGCATTGATCAAGACCATCCCCAAGAAAAGGAAGTGCAAAAGGCAAAATGATTGTCTGAGGAGGTGTTACAAATAGCTGAGAAAAGAAGAGAAGGCAAAGGCAAAGGAGAGAAGGAAAGATATACCCATTTGAATGCAGAGTTCCAAAGAATAGCAAGGAGAGATAAGAAAAGCCTTCCTCAGTGATCAATGCAAAGAAACAGAGGAAAGCAATAAAATGGGAAAGACGAGAGATCTCTTCAAAAAAATTAGAGATGCCAAGGGAATATTTCATGCAAAGATGGGCACAATAAAGAACAGAATGATATGGACCTAGCAGAGGCAGAGGATATTTGGCAAGAATACACAGAACTATAGAAAAAAGATCTTCATGACCCAGATAATACGATGGTGTGATCCCTCACCTAGAGCCAGATGTCCTGGAATGCAAAGTCAAGTGGGCCTTAGGAAGCATCACTATGAACAAAGCTAGTGGAAGTGATGTAATTCCAGTTGAGCTATTTCAAATCCTAAAAGATGAGGCTGTGAAAGTGCTGCACTTGATATGCCAGCAAATTTGGAAAACTCAGCAGTGGCTCTAGGAATGGAAAAGGTCAGTTTTCATTCTAATCCCAAAGAAAGGCAATGCCATAGAATGTTCAGACTACTTCACAATTGCACTCATTTCACATGCTAATCAAGTAGTGCTCAAAATTCTCCAAGCCAGGCTTTAACAGAAAGTGAACCATGACCTTCCAGATGTTCAAGCTGGATTTAGAAAAGGCAGAGGAATCAGAGATCAAATTGCCAACATTTGTTGGATCATCGAAAAAGCAAGAGTGTTCCAAAAAAACATCTACTTCTGCTTTATTGACTATGCCAAAGCCTTTGACTGTGTGGATCACAACAAACTGTGCTGAATTCTTCAAGAGATGGGCATACCAGCCCATGTTACCTGCCTCCTGAGAAGTCTGTATGCAGGTCAAGAAGCAACAGTTAGAACTGGACATGGAACAACAGACTGGTTCCAAATCAGGAAAGGAATAGGTCAAGGCTGTATACTGTCACCTGCTTATTTAACTTATATGCACAGCACATCATGAGAAACGCTGGGCTGGATGAAGCACAAGCTGGAATCAAGAATCCCGGGAGAAATATCAGTAACCTCAAATACCCAGATAACACCACCCTGATGGCAAAAAGTGAAGAAGAACTAAAGAGCCTTTTGATGAAAGTGAAAGAGGAGAGTGAAAAAGTTGGCTTAAAACTCAACATTCAGAAAACTAAGATCATGGCATCTGGTCCCCTCACTTCATGGAAAATAGATGGGGAAAACAATGGAAATAGTGAGAGACTTTATTTTCTTGGGCTCCTAAATCACTGCAGATGATGTCTGCAGCCATGAAATGAAAAGATGCTTGTTCCTTGGAAGAAAAGCTATGACCAACCTAGACAGCATATTAAAAAGGAGAGACATTACTTTGCCAACCAAGGTCCGTCTAGTCAAAGCTATGGTTTTTCCAGCAGTTATGTATGGATGTGAGAGTTGGACTATAAAGAAAGCTGAGCTCCAAAGAATTGATGCTTTTGAATTGTGGTGTCGGAGAAGACTCTTGAGAGTTCCTTGGACTGCAAGGAGATCTAACCAGTCCATCCTAAAGGAAATCAGTTCTGAATATTCATTGGAAGGACTAATGTTGAAGCTGAAACTCCAATACTTTGGACACCTGATGTGAAGAGCTGACACATTTGAAAAGACCCTGATGCTGGGAAAGATTGAAGGCAGGAGGAGGAGAGGACAGAGGATGAAAGGGTTGGATGGCATCACCGACTTGATGGACATGAGTTTGAGCAAGCTTTGGGAACTGGTGATTGACAGGGAAGCCTGACGTGCTGCAGTCCATAGGGCTGCAAAGAGTTGGACACCACTGAGCCACTAAACTGAACTGATTTGAAATCTCCACTTGAACATATAGCAAACTACTTAGATTCATCGTTTCCAAAAATGGACACTATCATTTTCCTTTCAAAAGAAAAATCTGCCACCACCCCTCAACCATCACATGAGAGCTCTCAGAGTCTTCTTTGTCTATGCTCTTTCTAGACTCAGCTTTAGTTTCTCAGAAAATCCTGCTGACTGGGGCTTCAGAAACATACTCCCCATCACCACTGTTGTTGCTGGTCTCACTAAGCCAGCATCTGGTTGGACTCTTCTGGAGCATCCTGAGTTCTGCAGTATTCTCCTAATAGATCTCTTGGCTTCAACTTTGCTCTCTACATGCCCTTTTAAATACAGCAGCAAAGTAATCCTTTTGGTGTCTTTCTGGTATCTAAGTCACTTTCTCTGTTCATTGCCTTCCAGTGATCCTTTCCATTGCATTTAGATGAAAATTAAACTTCTTTAATCTTATAGAATCCAGTGCTCCTCCTTTGCTTCCTCTCTTACTTCCTCTTCTATTATTCTGCCCTTAACCTTTCTCTAGCTTGATGTTTCTAGAACATTCCAGAGTCTTACCTTAAGGCTTTTACCCTTGATCTGGTTATCTCCCCTGCTGGGAATGCTCTTTCCTCCAATACTTGTTTGGCTAACTTGCTCACTGCCTTCAAGTCCTTGTTCTATCTTACATTCTTGATGAGATTTTCCCTCACTCTACCCCTCCAACACATCCATTCCACTTTGTTCTCCTTATCGCTTATCACTTCTTAACATGTTATAGGATGATTGTGTTTGTCTCCCCCTGCTAGAGTCTAAATTCCACAAAGGTAGATTTTTTTCCTACACTGTTTCAAGAGAAAGGTCAGGTCATACATTTCATCAAATTAATGCTTGTCTTTTTTGTTTGAACTTGTAGACGCTGAGTTTGTCTATAAAACATGGAATAATCCCCACAAGAAATGGAACTATTTATTGTAGTTGGGATTTTAGGAATTCTTTTTCATTTGTGACATCCACGTTAAACACAATAGGTGAGTAAGGTGCTTTATTTTTAGTTTAATCGTATTTTTTAAATTTAGGAGATCAGTAATTTAAATTTTTATCATAGCACGGAACTTTGTCTACATGAGTCATAACCCTTCAACCTGCAAATTCAGAGCCTGCTTTTATTTTTAAGATGATGTTTCATCAGTACATGTAGTTTCCCCTTTATTTTTTATCTTTAAATCATTTGTCCCTTCCATAACAAGTTCTGTGTTCCCATTCTCTTTAATGGGTGGTCTTGGCATTTCCACCTAGTCTTCCAACACTACTGATGAGACAAAAAACAAAGCCAGATCCAGCCAGATTTTCTAGGATTTCTGATAAACTATGATGTCTACAATTTCTCTGGAATTTCAGCTATACTGTAGCTAGAGAACTTTGTAACTTAAAAACAAAAAGTTACAAAGTCAGCATAGATTTCTGCTGAAATTCAGACAATTCTAAGACAGTTTCTTATCAACCAAGAGCCATTAAGATTAAAAAAAAAAAAAAAGATAAGCATAGCTTAAGATAGCTGTAGCCAAAGACCCTCAGGATATTCCTGGAAAATACCACCTTAGACTGCAAAGACCTCAGGCACTGTTGTGGAATTTTCCTTCTCATGGAAATAGAGAAGATTAATAAGTGATGACCATTATCCTCAAGTATGGTATACTCAGATCTATTTTCCCTTACTAAAAATAGGATGTGTATTTGTAGTTATGGAGAAGTTCAGTTCAGTTCAGTCGCTCAGTCGTGTCCGACTCTTTGTGACCCCATGAATTGCAGTACGCCAGGCCTCCCTGTCCATCACCAACTCCCGGAGTTTACTCAAACTCATGCCCATCAAGTCAGTGATGCCATCCAGCCATCTCATCCTCTGTCGTCCCCTTCTCCTCCTGCCTCCCATCCCTCCAAGAATCAGGGTTTTTCCAATGAGTTAACTCTTCGCATGAGGTGGCCAAAGCATTGGAGTTTCAACTTCAGCATCAGTCCTTCCAGGACTTATCTCCTTCAGGATGGACTGGTTGGATCTCCTTGCAGTCCAAGGAACTCTCAAGAGTCTTCTCCAACACCACAGTTCAAAAGCATCAATTCTTCGGTGCTCAGCTTTCTTTATAGTCCAACTCTCACATCCATACACGACCACTGGAAAAACCATAGCCTTGACCAGACGGACCTTTGTTGGCAAAGTAATGTCTCTGCTTTTTAATATGCTATCTAGGTTGGTCATAACTTTCCTTCCAAGGAGTAAGCGTCTTTTAATTTCATGGCTGCAGTGCCTGCAAATTTCCAGCAAATGAAATTTGTTTTGAAAGTCTTAGTTGCATATTATATTTCAATAAAAGAATTGAGATCTTGTATTTTATGGGTCCACATGAGGTCAGAGTGTTGGGACTGGATGTTACCATGACCCCTGGTTTCTGTCCTGAGGGAAAAATCCATACTTCTAACTTTTCTGGTCATTTCCTTAGGAAAAATTCTTGGATGTAAAATGACTGTATAATATGCTTTCTCTTAAAAGCTGTGTGTGCTGCTGGGAGTACCTCTTGTAAGAAAACATCAACAACAAAACATCAAAAGTGCATCAAAAGTAATATTGAGCAGATATTAAATTTGTCTCTCATCATCCATCAGGTTACGGGTTAATTGCGCCCAGAACTCCTATGGGCCAGATGTTCTGTGTCTTCTATTCTTTACTGGGGATCCCTCTAACTATCATATTCCTGCAATCTGTGAGTAATGTATTATTACAACCACTTTCAGAATTTGAGAAATATCTTCAGAATATGGAAATGAAAAAGGTAAAGTCTACCAAATGATTTTTTCACATATGCTTAGGTTCATAACCTTAAGTAGAATAAACACACAACACATTACATTCTTGTTAAAACACATGCTAAAAGTATATACACACACATATATATGTAGTTATACGTCTGGTGTGTGATTGCTCTATTTTTTTATGGAATTCTTAGATCAATAAATGGTATTCAGACCAATATAACTATATAGTGTTTTATTTTTCTTCAGAAAAAAGGAGTAATATTCCAAAGAACATTGTAGAATAATGTAGTATAAATGCAACTTCACAACCATGATCTTATTTAATTCCCTAAACCACCTTCTGAAGTACGGTATAAAACCTAACATCTGGGTTTTCTAGAGGAAAGTATCAACTTAAGTTTTTCTGATATTACGTTCTGAGCTCTTTTCTGTCCACAATACATTTGTCAGCACTGCTACGGGCAAGGAATTAATATTATTTTATTTAAATTAAATTAAATTTAATGTTAATTTATTTACAAGGACTTTAATTTATTTAGATATGTTATATAAACAAATATGCCTATAATTAAAGGAGGCCGTTTGTGTTGAGTTGGGGCATATGAGACAAAGAGAGATGACATGGATGGATAGTCCATTCCTGATATTCCATGTGGCCCAGAAAGAGAGATGCTGAGAGGATACGCATAGGTAAATTGTTTGCTCTTATTGCCTTGAGGAATTCCTGTGACCCAGGCTGCACTTTAGCAGTGATCTCTAATACCTAACTTATCCAATTTAAGGAGACAACTGAGGCAGCATGCTCTTTTCTCTTCCTCCTGGGACTCACATCCACTGGCTTAAGAGTAATAGCTAAAAGGTCAGTTTGTTGTCTAAACAGGCCTGGTCAAAGCCAGCTACCTCAGGCCTTCTCAGCAAAGAGCAGTGCCAGTAAGGGCAGGCCCTGGCTGGTGTCTCTCCCACTAGACTCAAGGAAGTGGAGTCCAGAGAAAGAAACTCCTGGAAAATCATTCAACCACCTATCCCAGAGTGGTGGTCATGACTATTCTTGGACTTGACCCCTTCCTACCAGTAATTCTTTCTTGGAGGTGAATTCTGGGAGAAATGGACAAAGAGACAAGAGCTCTGAGCATTCCTTAGGGACCAAAAATCATATGTGGAGTAGTTGAACCAGAGAAGTTTCTTTCCCCTTCAAGGAAGATCAGACAGCATCTGGAAAGATTTTGCCCATTTTCTTTTCCCTGGAGCCATGTTATCAATCCTTGTAATTATATCTGAGATCAAGGATTTGGCCATTTCAGAGATTTGAGATTGCTTGAAAGTTGCTTTTCAAAACCTACATAGAGTTAAAGTTGGACCTTGTTATATGCTTACAGACATGTCTAAACAAACTCATCAGAGAGTCACTCAAATGCACCAAATAATAGATAAAATTATATCACTGATATAGAATGCTCTGAGCTTATTATCACCGTACAAAGTTAAACAAAAGGAGCTATTAACAGTAATTCCACAGAAAATGAAACCTTCAATATCAATCTCCCCCTTTACTGAAAGCTCTTTAAACGGTTCCAAAATACACATTAAAAGTCAGCTATCTATTTCTTCCACTTTCCTCTAATTCTGTTGTATTCTGCTATGGGTACCTTACACAGGTTGGAGTATCTCCAAAGTTGGTAACGAGTGTCTGTTTCCAAATTTTTGGAGAAACAAGATATGCAAAACTTTTATAACATCAACTTTATATCCTACCAAATTTAGAAAGTACTGCAAATCCCACAATTTATAAAATCAGTGTAATCATTGCACTAAGCATATAATATGTGTTAAAATTTAAGGAAATATTTACAAGGTGTTCCAGGAACATAATAATAAAAATATGCAAAGTTCTTAGCACAGGGTCTATCCAGTATGAGGTACTCTATAAGTAAAAGTTTAAAACATATTATTTCTAATATTGTTTTACTTGTCTGTCTCTCTCCTCTCCCTCCCAAAACTATAACCTCTGTGTGTATCAACTGTCTAATTTTTACCTTGTATCTTGAGTATCTCCCATGGTACTAATAGGAAACACTCAAAAAAGGCTTGTTGAATGAATTTTAATTATACCGTAAAAGACATTTAATCAATTTATATGATGTAGATTATGAATGGATTATCCAGTTTTTAGATGGGAAAATATTTTCTCTAACAATTTAAGGTGTTGGAATGTCTCTTATCAGAAAAAGATTATTTTATTTGCTTAAAAACCTTAATGTCCTGAGCTTCCATGTGGTGACTGTCCATCCTACACTCTTGCAGAGCCATTTTGCAGTAAGGACCCAGAGCTAGAGGTGAGAGCAAGCAGGTTGCAAAGAAAAAGAACATTTTACTCTAAGACCTAGGGAGAGCAGGAAGACAGTGATTGTTTTACATTAAAGTCACAAAAAGTACAATGCATGAAGAGAGAAAACAGAAGAAATAAAAGATTAGCAACAGAGATTCATAAGAAAGATGATGATTCAGTTGATGGAGCTGGGATGTACTTCTAGATGCAAATGAAACCTGCAAGTCAGAGTACAGAAGGACATACTGGGTCAGGAAAGGATTTGTAAGAGGAAATGGTAATTGAATCGACTATAGCTCTCTGATTGCTACTAGGTTGATGTTACAATCTTCCTTCCTTCCTTCCTTCCTCCCTCCCTCCCTCTTCTCCCTTCCATCCCTCTCTTCTTCTTTCTTTCTTGTTTTCCCTCTTTTCTTTAGACACAAATTAGAACCTGTGAGCTCCTCTTTTTCTTGGTAACTGGACTTTCCATTTTCATCCTTCTACCACCATTACTTTTCATGAAAATGGAGGGCTGGACTTACAAGGAAGGATTATATTTTGCATTCATCTCTTTAAGTACCATTGGCTTTGGTGACTACATACCAGGTAAGTCAATTGATATTAATCTTAGAATTGTATTATCATTCATAGACACAGAATCAATAAAATTTGAAGTAAATGTATAACCAGAAAGATAGCATATATCTTACAGGAGTTAGAGGCCAAAGATGTTTTAAAATTTTCAATCACCTGACAATCCACAAAAAAGTCCCAAATAATTGCTTTCCATCAAACTTTCTCCTTTGTTTGGGCCACAGAGTACACTAATTATGGGAAAATGGAGCAGAAGAATTCTTACAAAGTGTGTTACCACTTACCCAAGCATTTAAAGCTCATGTGTGATGGAAACAGTAGGTACAAAGGATCAATCCTATGCAAAATGTGTTTAGTATATTTTCCAGTAGGTAAGCTCACTTTCAAATTGCATATGGAAGAAACAAAGACCCTCCCAGACATTAAATAATCAAGTACATATCTAAATTTTAACTGTAAAATATCCAAGAAGTCTTTTGTATAAAGGCTTATTCTATACGGCCTTTTTGTGTTTGTAACTTCCTTAAAAGGAGCAAAGCAAATCTTCAGGCTATATATTTTGGGAAACTTTTCCACTGTTCTTGGCTCACTTCTGCTCCAAAATAGCATCATCATATCAGGCATCATTCTTATTATTAACATATTTTTTAAACTTAGCCCAAAGAACACAGGTATAGCACTCCATTATGCATGTATGTGAGGTTTCCCTGGTGGCTCGGCAGTAAAGAATCTGCCTGCAACGCAGGAGTTGCAAAAATGTGGATTCGAACCCTGGGTTGGGAAGATTCCCTGGAAGAGGGCATGGCTACCCACTCCAGTATCCTTGCCTGGAGAATTCCATGGACAGAGGACCCTGGTGGGCTGGAGTTCATGGAGTCACAAAGAGTCAGACACGACTGAGCAACTAACATAAGAAGAGAGATACATTTAGCAGTCACAGAGTGAAAAATAACTAATAGTTCAGGAAGAATACTTACAAATCTTTCAGCTTTAATGTTTACCTATTTCTGATTAATTTACCAAAAAGGACATGTATAGACATTTGGGGTTTTGTTTTTTAATCACTAGGTCACAGAGTTGAAGTAATCTGTAGGAGTCACTTTATTTAGAAAGGCAATACTGAAAAAGAACATAGTATGTGTGGTATATATGGTATTGGATCAGAAATAGAAGCAATTATGCTGAAGAATGCATTGTGCTGGCCCTCCTGCAATGCCAGTATTTTGGAAAAATCTGGAATGGTGGGGAGTGGGGAAATTATTTGGCTGAGTGATCTTTTTGAGGGGTTGGCACATTTGGATCCCAATCCATCCTGCGAACCCACACTGCCATTTAAGGAATGAATAATTTCACTTTGTGTCTGCAATTCCCCACCTTCCCTGGCAGGTCTGCCATGCCCATATACAGCCAGCTCAGGTATGGAAGATGCCACATCTCTCTTCTCACTTATGAAAAGTTTATTCCTCTCTAGAATTTAGCTAACCAAGGTTTCTTGCAGTCATTGCTTTTCTCTGGGACTACTGAAAATGATTTTCATGTTGTTTGTTCTCATTTTCACTATGGAATAGGAAAACTTCTGTATCCTCTCATTACCTAGCTGGGAGGCTTCTCTGGTAGCTCACTGGTAAAGAATTCACCTGCTAATGCAAGAGATGTGGATTCAATCCCTGGGTCATGAAGATCCCCTGGAGGAGGAAATGGCAACCCACTCCAGTATTCTTGCCTGGGAAATCACATGGACACCAGTGGGCTACAGTCCATGGGGTCATAAAAGAGTCGGACATGATTTAGCTATTAAACAATAATTACCTAGCTGGAACGGGGACTTCATAGATGTTTTAGTATAAATTTCAGGCAGTTGGGTAAGGGACTCCAATTAATGGGCCATTAAACTGGAAAACAAAGTCTTTTCAACATTCATCTTGGTCAGTGAAATTATGCTATCTTTCATAAAGTTAAGTTTGCTAAATGTATGCCACAGGTTTACATTTTATTCTCTTCCTCATCCTAAAATAATCTTAAGTGTAGTTAAAATGTGTTCTTTTGCTCAATAGCCATACTTTATCATGTGCTCCTTTGCAATTTTTATTGAAGGACATATTTTCTTCATTTGTAAAACCCAGAATGCCACCAAAGTTCATATGATTATTTACATTTTGATATAAAATATTAATTTAAAGGATATTGAGAAAAAAATAGCACAGAGATTAGAGGCATACTGCCAATGTTTATTGAGGCTCAATATACTGTGAGATGCTGGGAATGATTGAACACAGGAGGAGAAGGGGATGACAGAGGATGAGATGGTTGGAAGGCATCACCGACTCAAGGGACATGAGTTTGAGTAAACTCCGGGTGTTGGTGATGGACAGGAAGGCCTGGCGTGCTGCTATCCATGGTGTTGCAAAGAGCCAGACATGACTGATAGTGTGAGATGGTTGTTGGGATTATGCATATACTTTCTTTGTGTTTCTAATTATTTCAAATTGATTTTCACAATAAAAAGATACAAAATATCTGGCGTATTTGTAGTCATAAAGAATAAACCAATGGCAGAGTAGCAATATATGTGTGTGGGTGACACATTAAACAAAATTTGAGTTTCTAAAGGTTTTTTTTATATCTTATGCTTATTTTTAGAAATTTCCTACAGCAAGTAAAAGAAATGATCTGATTAACGTACACATATCCCAAACTC
Source organism: Dama dama (assembly GCF_033118175.1). Classification (NCBI taxonomy): domain Eukaryota; kingdom Metazoa; phylum Chordata; class Mammalia; order Artiodactyla; family Cervidae; genus Dama; species Dama dama. The sequence goes on from NC_083692.1 coordinate 31,875,088, forward strand.
TTATGCACATTTGTATCTGTATTCTAACCCATCCTGTAACATGTTCAGAATTCAGCTTAATATAGTTCCACACTTTTCAAACCATACATAGAAGTAGAGGATTTTTTTAACCTTCATGTAATAGATATGTTACAAAACACTTACTGTAAATTAAAATCTGTAACTATAATTCCATATTCTGTTGAATACGATATTCATTTCAGAAATTCTACTTTTTAGTTTCCAGTTGGTCTTTAATAATTGGTGGTTAGAATTTAAAAGTTGACTTTTTATGGGTTTACACTACTGTGATATGGTTTATAAGGAGAAGATTGGAAGCAAAAGTTGTGCTCGAATAATTTAAATGTGATTTCCTTTTGCCTTTAGGTATAAATCCTGCTAATAATTATTCCAGTATTTATGTGGCAATAATAACACTTTGGTGTACCTTTGGTCTTACTTGGATGGCTCTTTTTTTTGATTTGATTTCAAAAAATTTGGAAAAAGCTAAAATAAAACTTACTTCCAATACGTTATGTCAAAGAGAAAGTCAGCCTTCTTGGAAAAGATTGTATTTCTGGCCTTCTCTGCGAAGATAATCAAAGAGTATCTCAAACTTTTTTTTTTAAATAGTGGGACAAGGTGATGCAAAAGAGAATAAACATTTTTTTCCATTAACCTGCTATATGGATCACATTCCCAGTGAAGCTTTGTAATTCATATTTTATTTTGAATTGTATTAAATAACTAATTGAAAACACACAATTTAAACTGTTCTCATTGAACCTTTCATTTTCAAAGGCTTTCACTATGCAACATTTGATATATACAAAATGACTTACACAATCCACCCAAGTTAAAAAGTATAATAAATTTCCATGAATCCACCATATAACTTGTGAAGTAGAATTAATGACAATACAATTGAAACTACTTGTGTGAACCTCCCCAATACCATCCTCTTGGCTCCTCGGAGGCAACAATTATTTCGACCCATGTTAGTACATAATTACCAAGTTATTTTTTAAAGTAGTTACTCAATTTAGGCTCACACCAGAAGTGCATGTGAGTTTTCATTATTCTGTATTTTCACTTAAACTTGATATTGTCAGATTTAAAATTTTTACCCATATAATGGGTATAGAATGTGATCTCATTGTAGTTTTGATTTGTTTATTCCTGATTACCATAGAGGCTGAGTACTTTATATTTCTGGCTATTGTTGTTTTTTCTTTTGTAAATTGCCTATTTATGAATTTTGCTCACTTTTTTTTTTAACTGGGTTATTTGTCTTTTATTTAGTAATTTGCAAGAGTTACTTTATTTTTAATAAACTCTGAATACGAATCTATTTTCACTTATATTTATTGTAGACATCACATCCACTTTGTTGTTCATCTTTCCACTTTTTATGGCATATTTTGATCAACAGATGTTTTTAATTAAAATGTAGTTTATCTTTTCTAATACTATTTCCTATTTTGTTTAAAGATATTTTCTGATTAATATAGTTAACCAAATTAATTGAGAACCTAATTAATGTAAATGACTGCCCTGTAAATGACTGTGAGAAATATGGTATAGTCACTGTCTTAATGGAAATTAAACATCAGCTAATATAAGGTGCAGAATAATGAAAGCCTGTTGTGTGCCATTCACTGTGGCAAATGTTTTGAATAACTAAAACATATTGAGAATTTATATGCAAATTCTTTGCATTCATCACTTTATCTAATCCTGACAAAATCTTAGAAGTGGGTAAGTAATAACATTTCACAAATGAAGCAATAATCTATGATAATTTACCCAAGTCACTCAGCAACTAAGATATTGAACATAGTTCATTTAAGCACTGTAATGTCCCCAAGTCATCTTTCATATATTGTAAGAAAAACATAAAATAATCCAAATCTAGCATTTACATTTTGAAGACTTGTTAAGTACAGAGCACTGATTTATATCTTCTGGTGTTCATGCATTATTTATACAGATAAATGAGTACCATAATTAGGATCAAAATGCTTTGAGATCAAAGAAGGAAAAGCCTAGGTTAAGACTGAAGAAAACTGGGATCAGCATCCACAAGAGAGTAGCTGTGATGAGTCTGTATCACCACAGACTGTTGTAGGTGAATCAAGCTGGGATGGTTGGGGTAAAGAGATAGGACTTGACAGTGCCCAGAAAATGGAGGGCTGAAAAGATACTAGTAGGGCAAGAGATGAGGTTGAGGACACAAGCAGTTTTTGTGTATACAAAATGAAGCTGCATTGTGGTGGAAGGAGGACACATTTGGGACTTAAGACAGTGGATGGATAATGCTGAATTGAAAGACATTAGCAGAGGAGAAACTCTGAAAGTTTTGTGATGCCTAGAGTCTGTTAATCACAAGGACAAAGTTTCTTGGTGTTTGCTAATGAATTGATGTAGTTATAATAGGGAACAGGAACTTCATTTACACAGGCTCAAAATGTGTACTCAGGTGTGAAAGTCTTAAAAGATGAGTCACTGCCCAATATTGTGCCAAGAGAAGAAGTCAAGAGCTTAATCTTTTGGTATAACTACTTGAGTGAGGAATCTGGCCAGAAAAGATCAACTACAGTTTTGGGATTTCTTCCCCTTGGGTAGGGAGTAGCTTTGGCATAGTGTTATAAATACTTTAGGTAAAGCCCTTATACACCTGTGAAGATTGGGAGTGGGGCTGTCATGTCTAATACACAGATACCAACACAAAGAGCCAAGGAAAGTTAAAACAAAACAAAACAAAAAAACAAAACAGGGAAACAGTTCCCAAACAAAATTACAAGATCAATAATCAGAAACTAATGAAATGGGCATATATGACTTATCCAACAGAGAATTCAAGATAGCTATTACAAAGATGTGTTCTACAACATCAGGAGAACAAACTGACAAAGTGAAAACTTCAATAGAAATAGAAATCTAAACAAGTACCAAATAGAAATAATGGAGCTAAATAAAATAACAGAAATGAAAAAATTCACTGGAGTTCAACAACAGATTCAACAATAAGCAGAATTAAGTATTAAAAAACTTGAAGGTCAGTCACTGGAACTTATCCAGTCAAAGAAGCAAAAAGAAAAAAATAATGAAAAATAATGTAGAAAGCTTAAGGAGAACATGTGACACAATCAAATAGATGAATAGATACACTATGGGAGTTCTGGAGGCAGAAGAGAGTGAGAAAAAGAGGCAGAAATCTTATTCAAAGAAATAACAGCTGAAGATTTCTTAAACCTGGGAAGGAAATGTACATCCAGATCCATGAAACTCCACAGAATGTGAATATAATGAATCCAAAGAAATCTACACCTAGACACTTAAGAATCAAATTGTCGAAAGTCAAAGACAAAAAATTTTCTTTGTTGCTTTTTTGAGGCAGTTAACTAATAAAAACATTACCACTGACATACATCTTAGAAATATGTGGAAGAAATTTGTGAATGTTGTTTGGAAGGATGGGCAAGAGAGATTCAAGAGCAGGACTGTATATAAAGAAAAGTATATTCCAATTTATCCCATTGTTTTGAATTTAGAAAAAGTCATCCTTAATAGGTATATAATCAGTTTTTGTGTGTAATGAGAATGCCTAAGTGTGTGTGTGTTAGTTGCTCAGTTGTGTTCAACTCTTTGCGACCCCATGGACTGCAACCTGCGAGGCTCCTCCATCCATGGAATTCTCCAGGCAAGAACACTGGAGTGAATTGCTATTCCCTTCTCCAGGGGATCTTCCTGACCCAGGGATCAAACCCAGGCCTCCTGCATTGCAGGCATACTGTTTACTGTCTGAGCTACAAGACCTACTCTCAAACAGAGAATTTTGGAAGCAGCAAGAGAAAAGTAATTTGTCACATACAAGGGAAACTCTATAACATCATCAGCAGTTTCTCAGCAGAAATATTGCAGAAATGACTGAGATGATATATTCAAAGTGCTGAAAGGAAAAAAAAAAGCTGTCAACCAAGAATATTATATATACCTGGCAAAACTGTCCTTCAAAAGTGAATGAGAGATAAAATCTTTCTCAGACCAATAAAAGCTGAGGGAGTTCATCCCCCCTAGATCTGCTTTAGCTCAATAGCAAGTTAAAAACATCCTATTTTTAAAAATGGGCCAAGGACATGACTAAGTATTTCCCTGAAGAAGACAGGCAAATTACCAAAATTGCATATGAAAAGATGCTCAAAATTACTAAATGTAAATTAAAAATCCATACCTGTTAGGATGGTTATTATAAAAAATATAATGTTAGCAAGGATATGGAGAAATTGTAACCTTTTTACACTCTTGGTATGAAAGTGAAATGTTACAGCCTCTGTGTAAAATAAAAAGTTTCCTCAAGAAACTGAAAATATAAACATATGATTCTGTAATCTCACCTCTGGATATTTATCCAAAAGAATTGAAATCAGGATCTCAAAGAGATTTTTTACTCCCAAGTTCACTGCAGCATTATTCACAGCAGTGAAGATGTGGAAATAATCTAAATGTCAATTATAGATGGATATATAAAGAAACGGTGGTATGTATAATAGAATATTTTTCAGCCTTAAAAAAACTCTGCCAGTGTGACAATATGAACAAACCTTAATGGCATCATGCTAGGTGAAATAAGTCAGTTACAGAAGGACAGATACTGCATGATTCCACTCATATGAGATATCTAAAGTAGTCAAACACATGGAGGCAGAGAGTAGAATGGTGATCGCCCAAGGCTGGAGCGGGAAACGGTGAGTTGTTATCCAATGGGTATATAAAGATTTAGTTACAGAACATGATTTAATTCTAGACATCTACTGAACAACATTGAGCCTTTGGTTAACAATATTGCACTTTACACTTAAATTTCTGTTGAGAGTAGATCTCATATTAAATATGTTTACCACCACGATTCCCTAACTAAACTATATATCATTAGAGGCATTTATTTGGGAACCAGAAACTACACCTCTCTCTCTATCTAGTCATTAAGTCATGTCTGACTCTTGCAACCCCATGGACTGTAGCTTGCCAGGCTCCTCTGTCCTTGGGATTCTCTAGGTAGGAATGCTGAAGTGGGTTGCCATTTCCTCTTCAGGGGATAATCCTGACCCAGGGATCGAATCTGGTCTCCTGCACTGCAGGCAGATTCTTTTCCGAAGCTACATAAAGCAATCGAGTTACAAATCAAGCAAACTTTCCAGAATGAAAAATGGAATAATTAAAACACAGAATAAAGGAAAGAGAGCAAGGTTGAAGAAGACAATACCAATAAATAAAAATCAGTTGTATTTCTATACAGTAACAATGAAAAATCTCAAAATCAAATTAAGAAAACAATTTCCTTTACAATTTCAGGAACAAGAATAAAATACTTAGGACCAAATTTAATCGAGAAAGTTCAAGATTTGCACACTGAAAGCTACAAAACATTAATAAAAAAACAAGACCTAAATAAGTAAAGAGATTTATGTTTATATACTGAAGACAATGTTGTAAGATTTAAAATAGTCTTAAAATTGATCTACAGATTCAATGTATAAATTTTCTTAGGAAAATTTCAACTACTTTTTTTTGTAGAAATTAACCAGCTAATAGTAAAATTTAGGTGGAAATTTAAGGAACTCAGAGTAGTAAAAACAATCTTGAAAAAGACAGAGTTTGAGGACTCACTATACCTGGATTAAAAAATTACAAAGTTACAACAATGGTACTCACACAGGAGAGATACATAGATCAACAGAAGTGAGAATGGAGAAATAAACTGACCATAGATGAGTGGATTTGTTTTTTAAAGTTTTGATACACATTTTCTAGAGTAGTTTTAAGTTTACAGAAAAATTGCACAGAGAGTAGAGTACAGAGAGTTTCCAGATACCACTTATTTCACTGCACAGTTTTCCTTTTTAATAACATCTTGCATTAGTGTGGTAAAATTGTTAAGATCAATGAACTTGTATTTATACATTTTACTAATTAATGTATGTGGTTTACTTTAGGGTTCATTCTTTGAATTGTACCCTCTTCAGTGGTCAATTTAAAGTGATTTGATACTTTCTATATATTCCAAGGGCTTCCCTGGTGGCTCAGAGGTTAAAGCGTCTGCCTCCAATGTGGGAGACCTGGGTTCGATCCCTGGGTTGGGAAGATACCCTGGAGAAGGAAATGGTAACCCACTCCAGTATTCTTGCCTGGAGAATCCCATGGATGGAGGAGCCTGGTAGGCTACAGTCCACGGGGTCGCAAAGAGTCAGACACGACTGAGTGACTTGACTTTCTTTCTTTATATATTCCAAACATTTTACATTATTATTTTTGCAGTCTAATACCAAAGACAATTTCCAAGTTAGTATAAAATGATTTAGGACATCTAAAGTATAAACTCTAAAGAGGTGACTTTAAAGACTATGACTACCATAATGAATAAGTTTGCAAACAAAAACGTGAGCAATTTCCAGTGAATATCTCCTTCACGTCCAGGCGGATTCCTTAATTAATATACAAAATCAAATTCTTTTAGTTGGTTTTACAACTTCTTCACCTCTTTCAATAAACAGCCAAAAATTAATGTTCTACATGTCTTTCTTTTGACATGAGACCTAGTAAATTATGCTTAGAAATATTAATTTATTTGAAATTGATCATTAACTATAAACATTTCAGAATATTTTATACAATTTATCATAGCTTCTAGCTTGATTTCCATATTAGGGAGAAATATACGAAGAAATATATATATATATATTTATAAAGAAACTATTAATATAAAGAGATTTATTATAAGGAATTGGCTTACAAGACTCTGGAGCCTGATAAGTCCTATCATCTGCTGTCAGCAAGCTAAAGACCCATAAGAGCCAGTGGCATAGTTTCAGTCTGAGTCAGAAGGTCTAAGAACCTGGAGAGTCAATATCCCAGTTCAAAAACAGTCAAAGAGAGAGAACAAACTCCTCCCCACCCCACATCTTGTTCTATTCAGGCCTGCAACAGATTGGATCAGGTCCATTCACATTGGGGAAAGCAGGTTGCTTTACTCAGTCTTCATTCAAACATTAATCTCATTCAGAAACTCCTTCACAGGCACACTTACAATAATGTTCTGCTAGGTAAACATTGATATATAGGTACCCCATCTGTCAGCCAAGTTGGCACATACAATATTACCCATCACTGTTTCCATCTGAAAATGACCTATTGAAAGATCAGTTCATTTCTATAAACCCTTAACATTTCAATGAAGTTGTATAGAAGCCTCTATTAGTCATTTATAAAAATGTATTCCTGAAGTTTACGAAGTAAATATAGTTATTTTCCTCATTTTACTGACATGGAAACTAAGGGTAAGTAGCTTTCCCAGTTGGGCTCCCCTGGTGGCTTAGTGGTAAAGAATCTGCCTGCAATGCAGGAAACCAGGGTTTGACCCCTGGGTCGGGGAGATCCCCTGGAGAAGGGAATGGTTACCCACTCCAGTGTTCTGGCCTGGAGAATTCCATGGACAGAAGAGCCTAGCGGACTACAGTCCATGGCGTCAGAACAGAGAGAGTCAGCCACGATTAAGCGACACACACATACACACACACCCCTTTCCCAGTTAGTAAATGATAGGATTGTGGTTCAAATTCTGATCTATTTAACATAAGAGATATCACCCTTAATCAAATTACCCAACTGGAGGATGGAAGGCACATTTGAGGGCTGTGTATTAGAGGCTGGAAGAGAATTACAAGATTGTGGCAGTGTAGATGAAGATCTTAGAATTATTCTAGTGCTTTTATGAAGGAAAACCAAATGACTAGGTGGCATTTATCTATATTTTTATTTATCTATCTTTGGTGGGAGAGGTTGGGGTGGTATGAATAAAGAATGCAAGGAGTCAAGAATGACGGAGGTTTCCAGCTTTCCAGCTGGGGGTAACTTCTACTCCAACTACCCACATGATCACATCTGAGTCTCAATAAGTAACACTAAGAATAGATTGCATTTGTGCAGGATAGGAGACATAAAGGGTTTTGAGATGAGTGTCTTTTATTGGTTCATAGAAACTACACATAGTGCAATTGAGAAGTGGACGGTCTTGGTCATAACGGATTTTCCTTTCTCTCCCAAGGTGGTAGACAAATAACTGGGTCTTGCCAGGATGCTATCATCAACATACTGAGTTGAGTTTGTAACAGAGGAAACTATGGGAGGGATCAGCATTAAGAAGTACTTCCCCTGGGACTTCCCTGGTGGTCCAGTGGTTAGGAATCTGCCTACCAACATAGGAAACATGGGTTTGGGTCCTGGTGTGGGAAGATTCCACATGCCACAGGGCAGCTAAGGCCCCAAGCCGCAACTACTATAGCACGTATCCTGGAGGTCTTGCTCTTCAATGAGAGAAGCCACTGCAATGAGAAGACTGTGGACTGCACTTAGGGTGTAGCCCCCACTAGCTGCAAATAGAGAAAGTCCATGGGCAGCAACGAAGACCCATCATAGCCAAAAAGAAATAAAAATTTAACAAAAGAAGTGCTTCCCTATTTTATTATCTCTGTACATGTGGCTGGAAACAGGAGAAGAAACATGTTGCCTACTGACATCTGCCAGTCCTACAATTAATTCTGATTGAAAAATTTATTGACTTTGAGATATTCATTCATTGTTACTATGTTAATACAACAAAAAACTTTTTTTTTCTTTCTAAAGAAAGCATATCCTCATTATTGGGAGTATGAAATCATTGAGACACATTGAAGTCGGCTAAGGCCCTTTAGCCAAGTACAAGAACCCCACACTGGCCAAGATGCTCTGGATAAAGTTCATTACTCAACAAAACCAGCTTACAAAAGCAAAGTACCTCCTTCTAGTTTATTAAATGTTATCTGCAATGATGCCTTTAGCTTTTGAGGTATTTTGACTTACCAGTGAAGGCCTGCCAACACCTTAGAGAAAGTACTAGATGAGAAGGCTGAGTTTGGAAGGGCATCCTTAAATCAAAATTGAGAACTTTCTTGGCTAAATGTTCCAGTACATTTTAAATTCAGCTACAGAGCTGTGCAACTAGGGCATTTTTTAAAGGGCTTTAGAGACATGGGCCCCTTCTATTTTTGGAGGCTCTTAATTTATTAAAGAAATTTAAAATGCCAAAATAGTTACAATACTTGAAGAATAATGTGTCTACAGTTAATAACTTAATACTTTTAATACCGAAATATACTGCAACATAATTATGCCATTTAAAAGACAGTTACATTTCCCAAAGTTATATATTCATAATTCATGATGAAGTTGGATTCTCATTTATGGACACAGCATAAAAATGTAGGATGAAGGTCACTGTCTTTCTATGTGTTCAGTGTACCCCATTTGGAGACCAATATTTGAGGCCCTTCACAAATGTGGATCTCAAATAAATGTTCCAAGATCTTCATTTGGACAGAGCTGGGCCAACTTACTTGACCCAAGAAAATACTTCACAAATAGACCTCAGACTAAGTTGCCAAGTGATGATACTATTTGTGAGACATTCCTGTCCCCTCTCATCAATTATCCTTCTGAGAAACATTTTTAGTAGCATATTTTCAGTGTTTATCAAACCAGTTCAGTCAGTTCAGTCACTCAGTCATGTCTGACTCTTTGCGACCCCATGGACTGCATCACGCCAGGCTTCCCTGTCCATCACCAACTGCTGGAGCTTGCTCAAACTCACACCCATTGAATTGGTGATACCATCCAACCACCTCATCCTCTGTTGCTCCCTTCTCCTCCTGCCTTCAATCTTTCCCAGCATCAGCATCTTTTCCAATAAGTCAGTTCTATGCATCAGATGGCCAAAGTATTGGAATTTCAGCTTCAGCATTAGTCCTTCCAATGAATATTCAGAACTGATTTCCTGGTTGGATCTCCTTGCAGTCCAAGGGACTCTCAAGAGTCTTTTCGAACACCAAGGTTCAAAAGCATCAATTTTTTGGCGCTAAGCTTTCTTTATATAGTCCAATTCTCACATCCATACATGACTACTGGAAAAACCATAATTTTGACTAGATGGACCTTTATCAGAAAAGTAATGTCTCTGCTTTTTAATATGCTGTCTAGGTTGGTCATAGCTTTTCTTCCAAGGAGCAAGCATCTTACAATTTCATGGCTGCACTCACCATCTACACTGATTTTGGAGCCCCCAAAAATAAAGTCTGTCACTGTTTCCATTATTTCCCCATCTATTTGCCATGAAGTGATGGGACCAGATGCCATGATCCTAGCTTTCTGAATGTTGAGTTAAGCCAACTTTTTCAATTTCCTCTTTCACTTTCATCAAGAGGCTTTTTGGTTCTTCTTCATTTTCTGCCACAAGGGTGGTGTCATTTGCTTATCTGAAGTTATTGACATTTCCCTGGGCAATCTTGATTCCAGCTTGTGCTTCATCTAGCCCAGCGTTTCTCATGCTGTACTCTGCATATAAGTTAAATAAGCAGGGTGACAATATACAGCCTTGATGTACTCCTTTCCCAATTTGGAACCAGTCTGTTGTTCCATGTCCAGTTCTAACTGTTGCTTCTTGACCTGCATACAGATTGCTCAGGAGGCAGGTCAGGTGGTCTGGTATTCCCATCTCTTGAAGAATTTTCCACAGTTTATTGTGATCCACACAGTCAAAAGCTTTGGCATAGTCAATAAAGCAGAAGTAGATGTTTTTCTGGAACTCTCTTGCTTTTTCAATGATCCAATGGATGTTGGCAATTTGATCTCTGGTTCCTCTGCCTTTTCTAAATCCAGCTGGAACATCTGGAAGTTCATGGTTCACATACTGTTGAAGCTTGGCCTGAAGAATTTTGAGCATTACTTTGCTAGTATGTGAGATGAGTGCAATTGTGCAGTAGAAAAAACATTATTTGGCATAGCCTTTCTTTGGAATTGGAATGAAAACTGACCTTTTCCAGTCCAGTGGCCACTGCTAAGTTTTCCAAATTTTCTGGCATATTGAGTGCAGCACTTCCACAGCATCATCTTTTAGGATTTGAAAATAGCTCAGCTGGAATTCCATCACCTCCACTAGCTTTGTTTGTAGTGAGGTCCACTTGACTTCACATTCCAGGATGTTTGGTTCTAAGTGAGTGATCACACTATTGTGGTTATCCAGGTCATTGAGATCTTTTTTGTATAGGAAGTCAAGAGATACATGCAGTAACCTTTTATACCTGCAGATACCTTTTATATATTCTTGCCACCTCTTATTAATATCTTCTGCCTCTCTTAGGTCCATACCATTTCTGTCCTTTATTGTGCCCACCTTTGCATGAAATGTTCCCTTGGTATCTCTAATTTTCTTGAAGAGATCTCTAGTCTTTCCCATTCTGTTGTTTTCCTTGATTTCTTTGCATTGATCACTGAGGAAGGCTTTCTTATCTCTCCTGGCTATTCTTTGGAACTCTGCATTCAAATGGAAATATCTTTCCTTTTCTCCTTCGCCTTTCACTTCTTTTCTCAGTTATTTGTAACACCTCCTCAGACAATCATTTTTCATTTTTGCATTTCTTTTTCTTTGGGATGGTCTTGATCATTGCCTCCTATACAATGTCACGAGCCTCCATCCATAGTTTTTCAGGGACTCTGTCTTTCAGACATAATCCTTTGAATCTATTTGTCACTTCTACTGTATAATCATAAGGGATTTGATTTAGGTCATACCTGAATGGTCTAATGGTTTTCCCTACTTTCTTCAATTTAAGTCTGAATTTGGCAGTAAGGAGTTCATCATCTGAGCCACGGTCAGCTCCTGGTCTTGCTTTTGCTGACTGTATAGAGCTTCTCCATCTTTGACTGCAAAGAATATAGTCAATCTGATTTTGGTATTGACCATCTGGTGATGTCCATGTGTAGAGTCTTCCCTTGTGTTGTTGGAAGAGGGTGTTTGCTATGACCAGTGTGTTCTCTTGGCAAAACTCTGTTAACCTTTGACCTGTTTCATTTTGTACTCCAAGGCCAAATTTGCCTGTTACTCCAGGTAGCTCTTGACTTCATATTTTTGCACTGCAGTCCCCTATGACGAAAACAACATCTTTTTTTGGTGTTAGTTCTAGAAGGTCTTGCAGGTCTTCACAGAACAGTTCAACTTCAGCTTCTTCAGCTTTACTGTTTGGGGCATAGACTTGGATTACTGTGATATTGAATGGTTTGCCTTGGAAACGAGCAGAGATAATTCTGTCATTTTTGAGACTGCACCCAAGTACTGCATTTTGGACTCTTTTGTTGACTACGAGGGCTACTCCCTTTCTTCTAAGGGATTCCTGCCCACAGTAGTAGATATAATGGCCATCAGAGTTAAATTCACCCATTCCAGTCCATTTTAGTTCACTGATTCCTAAAATGTTGATGTTCATTCTTGCTATTTGACCACTTTCAATTTACCTTGATTCATGGACCTAACATTCCAGACTCCTATGCAATATTGCTTTTTACAGCATTGGACTTTACTTTCATCACCAGTCACATCCACAACTGGGCATTGTTTTTGCTTTGGCTCCTCTTCATTCTTTCTGGAGTTATTTCTCCACTCTTCTCCAGTAGCATATGGGCACCTACTGACCTGGGGAGTTCATCTTTCAGTTCATATTTTTTTGCCTTTTCATACTGGTCATGGCATTCTCAAGGCAAGAATGCTGAAGTGGTTTGCCATTTCCTTCTCCAATGGAACAGATTTTGTCAGAACTCTTCACCATGACCCGTCCATCTTGGGTGGCCTTACATGGCATGGCTCATAGTTTCATTGAGTAAGACAAGGCTGTGGTCCACGTGATCAGTTTGATTAGTTTTCTGTGACTGTGGTTTTCATTCTTTCTGCCCTCTGAGGGATAAGGATAAGAGGCTTATGGAAGCTTCCTGATGGGAGAGACTGACTTTGGGGATACTGGGTCTTTTTCTGATAAGTGGGCCCATGCTGGGTAAATCTTTAATCCAATTTTCTGCTGATGGGTCGGGCTGTGTTCCCTCCCTGTTGTTTGACCTGAAACCAAACTATGGTGGAGGTAATGAAGATAATGGTGACCTCTTTCAAAAGGTCCCATGCACACACTGCCACACTCAGTACCCCCGACCCTGCAGCAGGGCATCACTGACTCATGCTTCCAGCAGGGACTCCCCTACACTCACAGGGAAGTCTGGGTCAGTTTCTTGTGGGGCCACTGTTCCTTTCTCCTGTGTCCTGTCGTGCACAAGGTTTTGTCTGTGCCCTCCAAGAGTCTGTTTCCCCGGTCCGATGTAAGTTCTGGAGACTCGATGGTGGGGTTAATGGCGACCTCCTCCAAGAGGGCTTATGCAACAACCAGGTCTGCTGCACCCACAGCCCCTGCCCCTGCGGCAGGCCACTGCTGACCCGTACCTCTGCAGGAAACACTCAAACACTCAAAGGCAGGTCTGGCTCAGTCTCTGTGGGGTCTCCTGGTGCACACAAGGTTTTGTTTGAGCCTTCTGAGATTCTCTGGCAGGTATGGGGTTTGATTCTAAATGTGATTGCGTCCCTCCTACCATCTTGCTGGGGCTTCTCCTTTGCCCTTGGATGTGGGATATCTTTTTTTAATGATATCCAACATTCTCCTTTGATGGTTTTTCAGCAATGAGTTTTAAATTCGGAGTTTTCACAGGAGATGAGTGCATGTCCTTCTACTCCACCATCTTGTAGGTTTATCAAACCAGTCAATCCTAAAGGAAATCAGTCCTAAATATTCATTGGAAGGACTGATGCTGAAGCTGAAACTCCAATACTTTGGCCACCTGATGCAAAGAACTGACACATTGGAAAAAACCCTGATACTGGGAAAGATTGAAGGTAGGAGGAGAAGGGGATGATACAGTTGGATGGCATTACCTAGTCGATGCACATGAGTTTGAGCAAGCTCCAGGAGTTGGTGATGGACAGGAAGCCTGGCTTGCTGCAGGAGTGGCTCCATGGAGTGGCAAAGAGTCAGACACAACTGAGTGACTGAACTGAACTTTCAGTGTTTATAACTAAAAAGCCTCTTGATGAAAGTGAAAGAGGAGAGTGAAAAAGTTGGCTTAAAGCTCAATATTCAGAAAACTAAGATCATGGCATCCGGTCCCATCACTTCATGGCAAATAGATGGGGAGACAGTGGAAACAGTGTCAGACTTTGTTTTTTGGGCTCCAAAATCACTGCAGATGGTGACTGCAGCCATGAAATTAAAAGATGCTTACTCCTTGGAAGGAAAGTTATGACCAACCTAGATAGCATTTTAAAAAGCAGAGACATTACATTGCCAACAAAGGTCCGTGTAGTCAAGGCTATGGTTTTTCCAGTGGTCATGTATGAATGTGAGAGTTGGACTGTGAAGAAAGCTGAGTGCCGAAAAATTGATGCTTTTGAACTGTGGTGTTGGAGAAGACTCTTGAGAGTCCCTTGGACTGCAAGGAGATCCAACCAGTCCATCCTAAAGGAGATCAGTCCTGGGTGTTCATTGGCAGGACTGATGCTGAAGCTGAAACTCCAATACTTTGGCCACCTCATGCAAAGAGCTGAGTCATTGGAGAAGACCCTGATGCTGGGAGGGATTGGGGGCAGGAGGAGAAGGGGACGACAGAGGGTGAGATGGCTGGATGGTGTCACCGACTTGATGGACATGAGTTTGAGTAAACTCCGGGAGTTGGTGATGGACAGGGAGGCCTGGCGTGCTGTGATTCATGGGGTCACAAAGAGTCGGACATGACTGAGCTACTGAACTGAACTGAACTGAGGAAGTTGTATAATTCAGCTCTTTGTGGGAATGATCCAGAGAGCTTTATTTTTCACAGGAATTTCTTTTTTAACAGAATCCCAGCTGCAGAACCTCTGCAACAGGGCCACCTGGGTTCTGGAGTCACATAGTTGTGGGGTCAAGTTCAGCTCTGCCACGACTCGTTAAGTGACCTTGAGAAATTACCAACCTCCCTGAAACTGAATCTCAACTGTAAAATGGGGATAGTAATAGTCCTATTTCACAGGGTGGTCTGAAGATGAAATAATGACTTGTTGCAAGTAAAGGACATTCCCTAACATCTAACTGGTACTCAAGAAATGTTAGCCACAGTTACTGTTATTCATTTTCCAAGTAACAGAGCTCCATACAGAAGACACCAAAAAACATTCAAAACAAACTTTTTCATTAGTTTTTGATACTTTAAATATTTCAGATATTTTGGTTATTTAAAAAATTTTAATATTTGCATCCATTATCATTTTGTGACTGTCGATACATTGCCAAATTATTTATTTATTTAAACTTATTTTAAAGAGGACTAGAGATACCAAGTGCTCTGATGAAATCTGTAATTTTGGTACTACTCATGTAGTACCAAACTTGGTCTCCAGATGTCAGTATGAACTCAACTGATTGAGGCAGTTACTCTCAAAGAGGATGGTTACAGGCTCCTGTACTTTTAGGCATTAAATAGTATTGCAAATATACAATAACCATTCTTCAATTTTAGAAGTATAATGGACAGATCAGCTTCTTTGAATTCAGAATACACTGTATCATAAAACTGGTAATTAAAAATACACATCAAGTGCATGAATCTGAAATTACTGTTATAAGAAAGTTGGACACGGCTCAGACAGTAAAGAATCCACCTGCAATGCAGAAGACCTGGGTTCAGTCCCTGGGTCAGGAAGATCCCCTGGAGGAGGAATCCAGTATTCTTGCCTGGAGAATCCCATGGACAGAGGAGCCTGGCGGGCTATAGTCCCTGGGGTCGTAAAGAGTCAGACATGACTGAAGCGACTTGGCACAGATGCATATACTAAGGGATGGGCTCTTTGTCCATGGGAAGTAGTAGCTACTACAACCCTAAAGGAGGCTGAAAAGTAAATGTTTGGCCAGCCAGTCACTAAATGGACTTCATACCAGGGCCAGGGTTTAGTAAGTTCTAAGGGAGCAGAATGGCTACCTCCTTGAAGGTTGATTCAAGTTCAGGCTATGCTTTTAGAAAACCCAGGGGTTACTATAAAGCCTGTCGCACACTAAATCCTTCCACTCTGCTACCCACAGAAATGGAGCCCCTGGCGTGTAACTGTGCAGAAATCATAGATGCAATCTAGGCCAGCAGTCCTGACCTGGAAAGTGAGCTTCTCCCAAATGCCAGAGAGAAATGGTTCACAGACTGGAGCAGTTTTATCAGAGAGGGGGAGAGGCTGGCAGGAGACACAGTAACCTCACAGACCTATGTCACAGAAGCAAGAAGTTTACCCCCAGGGACTTTTGCCCAAAGGGCAGAGCTGATGGCCTTCACCCGAGCCTTAAAAAATCAGGACAGGGAAGATCTTAAATGTTTACACAAGACTTCCAGCAGGCGTATGCCATTCTACACACACATGGGGCTATTTGAAAGAAAAGAGATAAGTTTACTATACAGAATAAACAGATGAAATACGGTTTAAGCATACTGATGCTCTTAGAAGCAGTACAGCTCCAAACCTGTTTTTGTAATGGCAGTGATTCCTTACAGGGGTCACCAAAAGGAGGATGGGGAGGTAAGAAAGGGTAACAACAGGCTTCCCAGGTGGTGCTAGTGGTTAACAAACCCCACTTGCAAATACAGAAAGGGAAACAACAAGGTGTACAAAACTGCCAAAAAGGTGGCCCTAGAACTAGGAACTTGGCTGCTACTACTCACACCTCGAAAGCCAGATCCATCCAATTATTCCCCAGTCCACACAAAGGAAGGATTAGACAAAGCCCAAAGAGGGGGCTTCTGCAGAGACCGAGGAGGCCAGATGTGGCTAGTTAATGAATGTGGAAAATATTGATCTCCCCAAACTGCAGTCTGTCCAGCCATCAGGGAGGCTCATCAAGGAGCTCACCATGGGAGGGAAGCCCTGTGTAACTGGTGAGTTGAGGTCATGGTAACTCCTGGCGTGAAAAGTACAGGCAGATAGTTGAGACATGCCCCATCTACACAATGAACAACCCCGACACCAGACCCCTATAGGCCCTCAGAGAATTCTCATTCAGACCAGAGGGACATACGCTGGGGAAGACTTGTGGATTGATTTCACATGCCAAGGATACCAGGCAATTTCAGTTATCTCTTGGTGCTAGTAGACAAATTTGAGTGGACAGAGGCATTCCCTGCTAGAACTGGAGTGGCAGCTGAAGTGGCTAAGGTTTTACTAAGACATATTTCCCAGCTTGGGGTTCCCAGGATCCCTACAAGGAGGAATGGTCCAGCATTGGTGTCTCAAGTGAAAAGGGGATAATGAGTGCCATGAGTATAAAATGGACTTGGTGCTCAGCCTGGAGACCCCAGCTGCTGGGGAAAGATCCAGTCACCAAGCAATGTCAGGAAATTCAATAAAATTGAATTCAGTTGCTTCCCATTGCCCTGTTCTGCATGCGGTAACTCCTTATGGTAGACCCACTCCCTAAGCCTGAGAAAAGGGACATTTTAATCCCCTTGAAACGGAACAACTCAAATATACCCTTCAGTTAGGAGCAACCACGAAAGCCCTCATGGAATATGGTAACCAGGTATGGCCCACACCCTCTGACCTGGCCGTGCACCCATTCCAGCCAGGAGACTGGGTGAATCTGAAAACCTGGAAAACCAGCAGCCCATGAGATCAGCTCACTCCTAAGAGGATGAACCCTACTTGGTGACCCCAACCACCCCTTCTACCCTGGAATTGCAGGGGTCACTCCGTGGGTACAACATACTTGAGTGAAGAGACCCCCGAGCCCCAACCTCCAGAAAGACAACCTGGGGCAACCCCTCCCACCCCACCCCACCCCCACCGACTACTGCTGTGAACTTCTCTCTGACCTGGAGCTTCTCTTCCGAAAACAACAAAAATGTGACCAGGGCTACTGAGGCCAGGGCAGTGATCCTCGACAGCAGGGCACACTGGTGCCTTCAGGCAAAAGATGCCTTCATTTTTAGGAGAAATTTGACAGTGTGACCATTATTTTCTTGCTAATACATGGGCCAAGCATCTAAACTTGTCTGGTGTCCTTCGTCTTCAAAAAGTTAACCAACGGTGGTCACTCAGGGATAAAACAGCTTGGGCTGAGGCCTGGTGACCATCACACACATCTAAGGGTGACTGGGGAGAAGCTCTGCTCCTCCACTTGAGGTTCTGACACTGCTCAAATGCAGCAGGAAGACAGACCTGCACCCCACAGCGCCCTAAATAATCAGGAGCAGGACAAGAGGCAGAGGAGGGACTTGTCACCGGCAAAGCCCATTAACAATTCTCAGGAAGTAGAGAGTCTGGAAAATAAAATGAAATCTACCCTTTTTTTCTCTTTTCCTTGGTGCCACCTCTAGCTTCACTTGCTCATGGGGTGCTGTGTGTGCAGAGGCCTTGTACCTGGCGCTTCAGACCAGAGCTCTTGCTGTGATCTGGCTCTGCTCCCGGGCGAGAGCTGAAGCTCTCTGCACCACACTGCGAGCTGGAGCCTGGACAGCTCAGCTGTGCTCACCTGTGGGAACTCCGCCCCCTTCTCCTGCTGAAATCGAGACCCCTAGGAAGCCCCCCTCCCACCACCAGGGCGAGCACGTGCTCTAGGGAATAAAACTTTCTTTTGCTTCTGAACTGAACTCCCCAAGGAAAAATGCTAGGCAGGGCATTACTCGTCAGTCATAGATCCATGAATAGGTAGATCTGGGGACTCCTACCACCACCGGTCTCCATTCTGAGAAGCTGAATATACAGACAGTGACCAGATCACTTAGGGCAACAGAACTCTGACCCACAACCTCTGCAGCAACCAGCCCAGAGTGGTCAGGCTTTGACCAATGACTGCTAACTACCCTAAAGTTCCACCCTACTTTCAACTCAGGATCAATCAGTAAGACAAACATGTTCTCCCCAAAGCAATCACAGGAGATGCCTTGCTTCTAATTAGCCTGCCTCCACCTCTCATGCCTACTGTCTTCAATCAGAGCACATCTGAAGTCTTCACCTCTTTTTTTCAGTCTAAGGCTTCTCCATTTCACTTGCCTGCCTTTGAGACTCTGCCAAACACAAGTAATGCTGGATGAGTCCCTTGCTCTAGTAAACTCTAGATAAACCACTCATGTTTGTTCTGTCGTTGTGTTAGTCGCTCAGTCTTTGCGACCCCATGGACTGTAGCCCACCAGGCTCCTCTGTCCATGGAAATCTTCAGGCAAGAATACTGGAGTGGATTGTTGTTCCCGTCACCAGGGGATCTTCCCAACCCAGGGATCGAACCTGGGTCTCCTACATTGCAGACAGATTCTTTACCGTCTGAGCCACTAGGGGAGCATCCCTGTTTGCTCTGAGTGGTCTTTATTTCCACAATTTTTATTGGCTAGGCAAGAGACTGATCTTTTGAATAGAAACAAACAAGCATGTTTAAGTGCCAGGCATTCTGGCAGCCACTTAAGGAGCTGTCTGGAAAGCACGGCAGCCCAGCCCCTGGGGATGCTGTGGAAAGTTGCAGCCCCTTCTGAAGAAGCGGGGGAGGGACAGGAGAGGGAAGCTCTGGTGGAAGAGGAGATCCTTTATTCCCTCTCATCTTAGTATCCATGCTACCTGGGCATCAGTTCCCTGGCTCACTACCAGACAAATTTGCTTGTTGTACCATAATCACATTCTTGTTATGACCAAGTAGGCAGGAGAACAATTGGCCTTTATAAACGTTTCTGAAACCAGAAGACAGAAGTTTGTTGTCCTGCCTCCCTCTATATCTTATCTGTAAAAACCGTCCAAAACAAAAAGCAGAGGGCTGCAGGGCTCCTCTCTGTCCTTTCACCGCCTGACCCTGGGACTCTGCTTGGGCAACAAGGCCTCCTGTTAGCATGCTGGTCAGATTTGATGCATGTGCCTCAGTCCACTTGGCTGCTATAACAAAATACCACAGGTGCGGGGAGGCGGGTTTATAAACAAAACACCAGAGATTTATTTCTCACAGTTCTGGAGGCCGGAAGGCTAAGCCAGGGTGGCAGCATAGTCAGGTGAGGGCCTTCTTCCTGATTTGTAGCCAGCACCTTCTGGCTGTGTCCTCAAAAGGCCGAAGTATTCCTGACCCTTTTGAGTTGATCCCCAACAAGGCTTCTCCTGGCTAGCGTTTCTCAAGCCAATAGAATAAGACCAGATTTTGTTTCAGAAGTAAAGGAAAGCTCCTTTGATCAAAGAATGGAGGGAGAGGTGCCAGATTGCTCAGCTCTAGACAGGGAAGCCCATTTTCAGAGCACAGGCGCACCTGGACAGGCGTGGGCAGGGCTGCCTGATAGGGATCTGGCAGTGGGGAGGGGAGGGGGCGGAGTTCTCTTGGGGTCTGCACAGTTGTGCTGCTCAAGCTCCAGCTTGAAGTGCCCAGAGCAGTACATCTCTGCACACAGTCCATGGAGCTAAGGTGTTGGTGCAGCCGTTTTGCACTAGGAACTCTGGTCTGAAGTGCTAGGTGCAAGACGTCTGCACACAGCACCCTGTAGGGAAATGAAACTAGACTAAGCACAAAAGAAGAGGTTAGAGCTTGTCCCCTACATTCCATTTTATTTTCCCCAGAGTTCCCAGTGGGTTCCCAGAATCCCAGAATGGGCTGGGGTTCTCTTTTATAAGAGTACTATCCCAAAGTAATCACCTCCTCAAGGCCTCCCTTACTAATACCCTCACCTTTGGAGGTTAGGAACTTCAACACATGAATTTGGGGGAGGGCACAAATATCACAGTATCATGATTACAAAAGTCATGGTTTTTAAGCAAGGCCAATGACCATGGTTGTGATTCTGCACCAAGCCCTAAATAGTACATTAGGCACAATCTGGGCCAAGAAACCCAAATAAAATTCTACCGGACTCTGGAGTGTTTGGGATACCCACTGGTAGCTCAGCTGGTAAAGAATCCGCCTGCAATAGGAGACCCTGGTTCAATTCTTGGGTTGGGAAGTTCCCCTGGAGAAGGGATAGGCTATCCATTCTAGTATTCTTGGGTTTCCCTGGTGGCTCAGATGGTAAAGACTCTGCCTGCAGTGTGGGAGACCTGGGTTTGATCCCTGGGTTGGGAAGATCTGCTGGAGAAGGGCATGGCAACCCACTCCAGTGTTCTTGCCTGGAGAATCCCATGGACAGAGGAGCCTGGCGGGCTGCAGTCCATGGGGTCACAAAGAGTTGGACAAGACTGAGCGACTAAGCACAACACCGCCTCTTTCATCATCAGTCATTCATTTGGGGTGGCAGAGGTGGACTGACTCTAGTCTAAGTTCTCTTCTGAGCAAAAGGACCTCAGATCCCAGTAAAGGGGCTTCTGAGACCTGTATGAGAACCAGCTTTGCAGGAAGCACAGGAGGCCTTGAGGAGGTTTCTTCAAGCAATTCTGAGATGCAGTTTTCAGTCATTCTGTTTTTGACTCAGAGGACTTGTAGGCTCTGGGCCATAGGACTAAGATGAATAGCTCTAATCTCTAAATATGATTGAATTTCCTTCTTCCCAGGACCTCTATCCAATGTCTTTTGGGTGGCTTTCTCTTCCTCTTCGGATGATTTCCAAATGTTTTCTATCCTTAAACTTACTCTGGCTCTTCTATCTTTTAAGAATTTTTATAGGTCCAACACTCATCTTTACATTAGATTTTTTATGTCTTTGACCCACAAAGTCAGGGATGGATGCCCTGGAAAATATGATCCATAGCCAGAAACTCATTTTCCCAAGAGCTTCTGTGTTTCCTGAGAGCAAGCTGTCTGTGAACAGCTACACTCTCGCTATGCTTATTTTATTTCACTTTTGATTCAGAGTCTTAAAGAAGTCATCTTTGCTCCCATGCATCAAGTTCAATCGTATGTCAGGCAGGTCTGCATCTTTTTGATTAGCCTCTATAACAATGTACCCTACAATGAGGAACCTAATATTAACTGCATCACCCCAATCACTGCCTTCCATTCAGCTTCATGGATGTCACCCTTCACTATGTAAATAGAGAATCTGGTTATTTTGTAGCAGTGTCACGATCAACTCTAAGGGAGCAAAATTCCCTTTCCCTAAAAGACCACTTTTGTTAGCTGTATGAGATTCCTCCCTCTCCAAACTCTCAGGGGGTGTCTGAGCAATTAGAGCATTCCATGGAAATTTGTGTAAGGCCAACTCCTCTCCTGAGGTGTCAGCTGGTAGGGTAGCGGTTTTAAATAATTTATACCTTACCTGGAGGGACCATGTCAGCTACCTTGTGGTAGGTTAATACATTCCTTTAGAGAGTAAGGAGCAACTTACTTGCACAGACATAAACGCCCTGAATTTTGACTTGATTTGCTGTCCTTTCTCAGTTATGCCACTGTCAACACTTAGTACTTTATACTCCATAAAAGTGTCACACATCACCACCTCTGCCAAAGGAACCAACTTCCCAGTTAAAGAAATCAATCAATGGACTCACTTCTATGGGATGAGCTTGTATCTCCCATATCCTTGTCCAGAGCAGCTGATCTGTTGAATGTGTGACCGCGCATGGACCTGAAGATTCTAGCTGGAAACAAGTATTTTCCAAAGTTGTACTGTCAATGCAATGTGTGTTCTGAACTCAAAACCTAATGCTCATTAAAAAACAATCCAAATTAAAAATGAGCATAAGACTTAGACATTTCTCCAAGGAAGACATAATAGGCACATAAAAGATGCTCAACGTCATTAAGCATCAGAGAAATGCAAAAACTAAAACCACAAGGTACCACCTCACACCTGTCAGAATGGCTATCATAAAAAACAACCCACAAATAACAAATGTTGGAGAAGAGGAAACCCTCGTAAAATGACAGTGAGAATGTAAACTGGAGCAGCCACTAGTGAAAACAGTATGAAGGCTTCTCAGAAAACTGAAAATAGAATTATCCTATGACCCAGCAATTCCACTCCTGAGCATCTATCCCCCAAAAGCCAAAAACACTGATTCAGAAAGATATAGGCACCCCAGCAGCATTGCTTACAGTTGCCAACTATGGAAGAACCTAAGTGTCCATAACAAGACTAATGGGTAAAGAAGATGTGCTCTCTCTCTCTCTTCATATATATATATTTTATAGTTTATATATATTTTACTACCCAGTCATAAAAATGAATGAAAAATTTCCATTTGCAATATGTATGGACTTGGAGGGTATTATGCTAAGTGAGGTAAGTCAGACAGACACATACAATGGAATCTAAAAATGACAACAAACTAGTGAATGTATTAATAACAAAAAAGGAATTCACAGATATAGAGAACAAACTAATGGTGACTAGTGGTTACCAGTATAGGGAACAAACTATATTCCCTCTCCCCATTAATAAGGGTTATTAATGGGGAGAGGGAAGGTGGAAGGGGCCAGATATGGCTAAAAGATTAGAAAGTACAAACTATTATATATAAAATAAGTATGCTACAAGGATATATTGTACAATACAAGGAATATGGCCAATATTTTATAATAGCTATAAATGGAATATAACCTTTAAAATTGTGAATTACTATATTGTACACCTAAAACTTGGGCTTTCCCAGTGGCTCAGCAGTAAAGAATCTGCTTGCAAGGCAGTAAACACAGGAGATGTGAGTTCGATCCCTGGGTCAGGAAGATCCCTGAAGAAGGGAATGGCAACCTACTCCAGTATTCTTGCCTGGAGAATCCCAAGGACAGAGGTCTACAGTACACAGGGGTCACAAAGAGTTGGATATGATGGAGGTGACTTAGCATGCATGCACACCTGAAACTTATTCTCAGCCAACTCACGCATTTTCCCCTTTTCACTCAGTACCTGCCATCTATGTCTACACTGGTATCTATCTATATTCATATCTATATAGAGATAATTCATACTTTGTTTTTTATAAATGGTCATAATAAGCAATATTTTATGATGTCAGTCTAAATTTCTTTTGTTTTCCATAAAAAGATATTGCTATAATATACAGATCTTACCTTTGAACAAAATAAATCTCTCAAGTCATTCTTTTAGGTTAATGTACTTTTTGTTTGATGGGGCTAAAAGATGCATAAAATATTAAGAAACTCTGGATTGATAATTAGAAATAATGTATACAAGAATCAAAACCCAATGAAAATAGCTCTATATACATGCATATTTTGTACATGCCCACTTCTTTTATTAAAATACATGGTAGGAAAAGATAGGAAACACAACTATCAGAATAAGCCTCTACTGCATACAAATCCCAGCTTGAATCCAAACATGGGATAAGACTGGTATAGGGAAGGATAAATAAAGTTGAGATGTGCGTTATATTTTAAAATCATTTTTTAATGACAATACAAAATTAAAATCAATAAATTTCAGTGTGGAAGTGGAACTCACACAAGAAATTTGTGCAGAAACACCTGACTGTTTTCTTTTCCTCCTTCCTATTCTGATACTTTTGAAAGGGCTCTGTGGAAATTCTCTGCAGTTCAGTTGGAGGAAAGCAGTATACCAAGAGAATTGCTATCCAGAGCTTGACGACTCCTTTTTCTCTTCAACTTCTGTTTCAGATGTGTCTTTATTTAACCTTGATCCCATTTCTTTAAAAAAGCTGGCTATCAAATTAAATAGAAGAGCAATCCAGGCAAGACCATAAAGATTCCAAATTAATAACAAGATTGAATAAGTGATGTCCTGGTTGTCTTTTGTAGGATTTGAAACTAAAGACAGGAAGCAAATGACATGCAAATAATCAGATGATGATTTTTCCCCATAACATTTTCTTTCATTCATTAATACCTAGGAAAATGCCTTCTTTTAGAATCTGATCCTGAGAACAAATTAGAAATGAAAATAAAGCATATCTAAAATTATCACTTCTTTCAAGGAAAGAGTATAATTTAAATTACAAATATTGAGATTCTATTCATTTTTAGAACACAGCTGGAGGCTGAAAAATTCTCTTTCCCTTTGAACATTATCCTTTTTAAATACCATAGTAAGTGTAATATTTTACAGTGAAGTAATGTATCATTGCTACAGGTAGGACACTTTTAAAATGAGAGAAGGAAAAGATAAATATATTACACAAAATAATTTTAAATGGGATTCAGATTTTGTTAACAAAGATACAGTATGTTTCCTTATACCAGGTATCTATATTTCTGAGTTTAAAGTTATATGAATTAATTGCCTTTGTCATTAGAAATCTTGAGAGAACTCTTTTAAGAAGGAAAAGAAAATCACTAATAATTAAAATCATCCTAATATTGTAATACTATAACTTTTATACTCCCTTCAGGTCTTGTTATTTGTTTTTCATGATTGCAATCTACTTGTATGAAGAGGTACAGCTGAAAGAGCATAAACATTGCAATCAAAAAGAAGTAAACAGAGACAAATAACACAATAAACACATTGTGATTTATCACAAGAATGCAATTTAACTGTTCTTACTAGAGCATGAAATAACAAAAAATATTTAACATTATCAGACATTAAATGATTTGATATTTATCTAATATAAACTAACCAGCAAACATTTTTGAAGCATAGCAATCAGAGAATAAACTGAATAAGTGTAATTGGAGGGCTACACTCACTTTGGGTTTAAGACGACATTTGGTTAACTGTCTCTGATGCAGCTTCTTCCAAAACTGCCTCCTAAAATACATGAGTACATGCACACACACGCACCTCCACCAATAAAAGCAAAGTATCTAAGATGAGATTCTAGTCTACTGACATAAATTGAGTGTGTATTTTACTAACTAAAAATCAAAGTATGTATGGGACTTTTGTATTAGCATGTAGAAAAACACGAGAGATGCTCATATCCATACTAACACAGGAAAAAAAACTAGATGCACTACAAAATCATAGTTTTATTACCAAAAAAAGGAGACAGAGCTGAGGACATGAAAAAGACTCCTAACAAACTAAATTTTTCAAAGTGACAAGTTCTTCCTAGGAGAGAGGAAGCCATGTTTATGGGTTATTACCTGTAGAGTGATGATCACCATGGGTGTCCCAAGTGTAAGATAGGTTGTCCACTGAAGTGGGCAGCGGAATTGAGTGACCCTGCTTACAGCACACTGGGCCTTCACTGCGTGAAGGCAACAACTGGCAAAGTGGAGAAGCTAGGGACTGATAGAACTCCCAGGAACCCAAGTAGCCGTAACCAGGCTGTAGACTAGAGGGAGATCTCCCATGATTATCTACAGTCTCACTGGTGGCACTCAGCTCCTAAGCCTTGCTGAAGGGAATAACTTCACTTAGTCCTCAAAATATTCCAAGTCAGTGATGGATTCAATCTAACTAAAGCAGCAACAAAGCCCAGACCCAGATCATCAAAAGAGTCAATAGCTTCACCCCATCCCCACACTGCCAGCCTATACTAGTAACTTGGAAAACTCAAATTATTTTATAGCCAGTTGTTTCAAAAATAGCTCAAATGAGCAGATTTTTAACCATTTACAGCCTGCCTGCTTTGCACATCCTATGAAATTGTGCCTAACATCTTGGAGCCATGGATAAGATAAACCCTAGAGCTGTCAAGGACTCCAAGCCATTGCTGCTCTTCGGAGCTCTCTGACCCAGAGACTCCCTATCAGGTTGCTGAGAGATACCCCCGAGACCCCAAAGCCCCTATGATTCTCCCCTGCCTCCAAAAAGTTCTCTAATTCTCCTCTCCTTCTGGGGAGTATCCCCCATGCTGTAACCTCTCTATGGTCTCATGCTGTGAGGTAATTATCCCACATGCAAACATGTCAAAGTGTGACTCAAATAAAACTCATTCATTCTTCTGCAACCTTATGGTCATATCCTTTTCCATTTATCAGCTCTGAGATCTCCTGAACTCACTACAGGAAATTGATTGTAAGTTATCATAAGCATACTTTTGAAGTGGTGGCATGTAATCAAGTCTAACTTTATTTTTGGTATTTGACTGCTGACATTTTCCAACCAAACCTCATCCCTCCTTTCCCTCTTGTCTCTCATTCCGGAAAACCTACAAGGAAGCTCACATACTCCCTCCCTCGGTGACTGTGGGAAATGCAACCATGCAAGTTCTGGTTCAATAATGGGAGCTCTCATACCTTTCCCATAGCCTAATCACGATAAAAGTCAAAGCCAGTCACTCCTCTGGCTCTCTTAAGAAATTTTCAGGCCTGCTTGAATGCCACCCTGCTCTACATATCATACCATACCACTACTACACACATGCACTCTTGGTGTGTGTGTGTGTGTCTACGTGTGAGTGAGTAAGAGAGAGAGAGAGAGACCATCTCAACATCCAAGCCAATTTTGGTTGCAGTCTATCCTGCCTCTGTAGGTTGGTCACAACAAGGACATATTCTGCTTTTGAGTGCTTGCACTGAGAAAAATATTAATCAAATCTCATCAAAGTGAATACTTATGATCCATGTATTACACTATGAATAAAGTAAATGTCAGTTTCAAAAGAACGCTTATTTATAAAATCCCATTTATGGTACTGGCAGTCAAGGATATTTGGACAAACATTCCTCGCAGAAAACAAATAAATACATTTGATTAAATGCTTTAAAATTATGTTAAAGTCATCAGAAAACATAAATGTTTGGGAAACTAGACCAAGAATATCTAAGCCACTTTTTTCCTTAAAGATATTTTCCTATTCTAAAACTCTATGACATTGGTTTTGGTACCCTTCTGTGGTGTGGTGAAAGTAACATAGAACAATCTCCAGTATGAAACACTCCTCATATTAAGCTGGGATTCCAATAGGCTATAACTTTGGAGAATATTTAACTCAGAAATAGTCTCACCAGACATGCAAAAAATTTTTAGAAAGCATGGCTAGGTGTAAATAAACAGGAAAAAATTATACTATAATCTTAGCAGTTTCTGATATCATGTTATCTGAATTCTATGCTTTTTAAAATATTTCAGGGACTTCCCTGGTAGTCCAGTGATTAAGATTACACTACCAATGCAGGGGGCACAAGTTCGATCCCTGGTCAGGGAACTAAGATCCTGCATGCCACTTGGCACAGCCAAAAAAAAATTTTTCTTTTTTGCTTACTTGACATCATTAGGATGCATAATTTTGTATCATTTTATGTGGTTTAATATTATCAAGCTTTCCCTAAGTCATGAGATGCTCTTCATAACTTGAAATGTCATGCTTTCGAAAATGTCTTCAATGAGCAATGGAAACTTCTTTCTTTAAAAATATTTTTAATTTTAATTATCATTCCTTTTACTAATAACAGAATGTGATTTTTAAAAAGATGAGTAGTAAGTTTCATAATAAAAGATGAAATTTTTTACTGTAAAAGTGGAAGCAAATTTCTATGAGAATGCCAAGGAAGTAGTATCTCTACTTTGGGAATCCAGAAAAATGTAACAGAGACTCTTTGGAGTGATATTTAAATGTGGTTCTTAGATTTTTGGGTATGTATTTTCAAAATATATTTATTAATATGAAATTATCCATCTAAATATTGAATATTAATTATTTAATTTTAGTCCTATTTCGATTAAAAATAAATATAATAAGGACACTGTTATTTCTGGGTAGGATGGAGTGGCTTGTGATTGAAGAATCTTCCAGCCAAGAACAACCAGAAAAATCAGATAAATAGAAAGCAAAACAGAGCAAAATCATGTTTAAAGGTACGAGAGAGCTGCTAAAGCAATCAAGAGTAGAAGGACTAAGATTCCAGGTGGGAGAGACAGACATAAAGTCTTTAACTGCTTTCTCCCTTGAGTTTGTTGTTGTGGTTCTTTTCACAGAGTCTGGGCATAGACAAAAGGCTGTGCATCTGGGCTAAGCAGAAGGGTACTCTGAGGAGTAGAGAAAATGACAGAGCTTCTGGTGGTCCTTCTGGGTTGGACTGACAAAATTAGAGATCTGAAGGATTTAAAACCTATAGCTTGTTCCCCCCCTTCAATAAATTGCCAAATTCTGAAGGCACATGAAGTTGAAGGCTAAAAAAGGAAAGCTGAAAACTTTTTAAAAAGGAGAGTTCCCATCAGATTCAAGTGCAAGAAAACAAAGAAATGACTTCAAGAGCAAACTAAGAGTGTGGTCTTGTGAATATGCCAGTCTTTCATCATTTGAAGTTTGTAAAGAACTATAATTGAGGAACAGGAAGAAACCAAAGGGAAATTAAGGTTTTACCAAATCTTTAGTCTAGTCTCAAATCGTATCATTCCCTCACCAGATTACATATTCAGTTACCCTTTCCACACGTCTATATCTCTATAAGCCTAGCAAAGGAAAGAGTAAAACATCTCTGGAGGAAGATGACATTCCCTGGAGTATCTGTAACTTTTAAAATACACAACATCCAGCATGCAACCCCAAATTATCAGGCATGCCAAGAGACAGAACCATATGACTAAAAATCAAAGGGAAGAACTATAAAAGAGACCCACAGATGTTCCCAATATGGAAATAAGTGAATAAGAACTTTAAAATAACTAAGAATATTATGCTTTTCAAAATATGATATGGAAAAATAAGTGAAAATATGAAGGATTTCAGCAGACAATTGGAATCTACCAAAAAGGGGTGATTAAATGGACATTTTAGAGCTTAAAATATAATATTAAAGTTGGTGAAAGTGAAAGTCACTCAGTCATATCTGACTCTCTGACTCTATGGACTATACAGTCTATGGAATTCTCCAGGCCAGAATACTGGAGTGGGTAGCCTTTCCCTTCTCCAGGAGATCTTCCCAACCTAAGGATCGAACCAAGGTTTCCCACATTGCAGGCAATTCCCTGATAGGGGATTCTATGATAGCCAGTTGGTAAAGAATCCATCTGCAATGCAGGAGACCCCAGTTAGATCCCTGGGTCGGGAAGATCCACTGGATAAGGGAAAGGCTACCCACTCTATGATTCTTGGGCTTCCCTTGTGGCTCAACTGGTAAAGAATATTAAAGTTAAAAACTCATTAAATGGATTTGAAAACACATTACATACAGCAGAAATTAGAATTAGTAAACTAGAAGACGGGTTCATAAGAAATATGCTCAGCGAAGTTAAAAAAAAAAAAAGGAAAATACAGAAAGTCATTAGAACATTTGAAACCAAGTAAAGAGTAAACTCTGGGAGTTGGTGATGGACAGGGAGGCCCGGCATGCTGTGATTCATGGGGTCGCAAAGAGTCGGATACAACTGAGTGACTGAACTGAACTGAACTGACTGAAAGAGGTCTTACATCCATGTAACTGGAGTCACAGAAGTAGAAGAGAAAATAAGGAATAATTCATATTTGAACAGATAGTAGCTGAGATTTTTTTCAAGACACTTGAAGGATTTCAACTCACTTCAATAATTTCTGTGATCCCCAAGCAAAATCAATACAAAGCAAACCACACTGAAGTAGATAATAGTTAAATTGCTGAAAAAGTTTAAAAACAAGTGGGGCAGGGTTTGGGTGGAGTGCAGGGGGACGGTTCCTTACCTCAAAAGACCAACAATAAAACTTACAGCTGACATCATTAGAAATGATGGAAGCCAGAGACAATGGAATAGCATCTTTAAAGAACTGTAAGAAAACAACTACCAATTTAGAATTCTGTACCCTCAATAACATAGGGGTTATTTTATTCTTGATTCACAGGTATTAAAAAATACCTAGTGTCTATATGATTCTATCCCTCTTCATTTTTTATCTTTATTTTAGGGAGAAATTTAAAATTTGGAAAAGTCACCTACAAAGTACAGGATATTTTATCATTTAAGTCTAGTGTTTAGAAACACAGAAAGCATATGCTTTTTGTTTTCCAGGTGTGATCAAGCAGAGATATTTAGTTTAAGAGGAATTGCTCTGTATCTTCTTCCTTTAGTCAGTGATAGCTGTGGGGTAAGGAGACAGGGAGGTGAAGGGAGTAGTTTTCATTTAAAAGGGCTTGACCTTTATCTTATCTCTCAAAGAAATCTTCTAATACTTCCATTTGATTCTTTATTTTACATCCTGCTTTACATCCTGCTTCAATCTGTTGCTCTGAGAGCAAATCTTATTTCAGGATTACTAAGACTCACCTACTGTATAGTCTCCAAAACCAATAGTACTTATGGTGTTGAATGAATAATAAATTCCTTCAACATAACTCCAATTCTCTAATGACATGAAAAGAAATGGTGGTAATACAAGAAAAAAAAGTGATCCAGTTGCAGCAAAAAATAAGCTCTTCCAGAGATAAACATTTTTCTAAAATATATTAGAGAAAAAGATACAATGTTAGCAGTTATATCATAAACAAGCAACATTAAAAAAACTATTGTGTGCTCCAGTAGTTGTTTTTATCTATTTCTTCATTTCTCAAAGATTTGGAACCCAATAAAAAGATCATTCTTTTGAATAACCCTGTCCCTAGGAGTATGTCCAGGCTCTACTGCTCTACCTCCTGTCATCAATTGTCCTGCCATCTTGTTTTCCTGATTTCCTATTATCTACATCTAGACCTTGATTTAAGATTAATTTCCCTGTGACACTTTACACTCCAAAGCCTTCTAAGATTACTCTTTCCTAGATACCAGGCTACAGTTCCTTCTTGCTCTGGGCTCTGACCCTATAGCCCCAGTTTAGCTCAGATTCCCCATCTGGACACAGCTCCAAGCCTTCTGACATGCTTGCAAAATAAAGTAAATGAGATAGTTGTGGCCCACAGCATGTTGGATCCTAGTTCCCCCACCAGGGATCATACCCACAGCCTCTACATTGGAAGGCAGATTCTTAACCACCTGACCATCAGGAAAGTCCCCCATGTACAAGTCTTTGCAGACATATGCTTTTGTTTGAATAAATACCAAACTATTTACTATTTCACTAATAGTGAAATAACAATCATAAATTTCATGTATGTTTAGTTTTTTAGGAAATTGTTAAAAATTGTTTTTCAAGATGATTGTACCATTTAAGAGTCCTACTGACAGTATATGTGAGTTCCAGCTCCTCCATACTCTTACCAACACTTGGTGTGATCATTCTTTTTATTTTGAACCATTATATTAGACATATATTGGTTTTTCATTGTGGTATTACCTTGCAATCTCCTAATAAGTAATACTTAGTATACTTTAATCTTCTGCATATATCTTTACTGGTAAAGGGTGTGCTTAAACCTTTTGCCCATTAAAAATATTGAGTTATCTTACTTTTGAGTTTTAAGAGTTATAAGTATTCTGGATGCAAGTCTTTTTATAGGATATATAATTAGCACATATTTTCTCCCAGTCTGTAGCTCATCTTTATACCCTTTTAACTGATTCTTTTCAAGAGTAGAATTTTTAAATATTTAAATCTTGGTGAAGTATTAGTTAGGCTTTAGGTCACTGTTTCTCCAACTTTAGCATTCATCTTAATCTCTTGCAGCGCTTGTTAAAATAGACTGATGGGCCCCCATCTGCAGAGTTCCTGATTGGGAACTCAGGGATGGGGGCTGAGAATTTGTATTCTTAATGATTCCCAGGTAACATTGATGCTGCTATTCCTTGAACCATACTTTGAGAACTGATGGTCTAGATCAATTTCTTAACTCTGATACTGACATTTTGGACCCAATAATTATCTGTTGTGAATGCCTGTCTTATGCATTATAGGATGTTTAGGAGCATTACTGGCCTGTATGCACTGGATGCCAGTAGCACTTTCTTCCTGAGGTTTGTACAACCCAATATGAGCCTAGACATTACCAAATGTTCTTTTTGAAGGCAAAATCACTCCAGTTGAGAAACATTGGTCTAAATCCACTGTTCTCAACCTAGTTGCACATTGAAATCACTTAGGGAGTTTTAAAAACCATTGAAGGCCCCATCCTCAAAGATTCAGATCAAAGTGGTCTGGAGTGGGGTCTGGGCACCAGGATCCAAGTGATTCTAATGTGCAACTGAGGTTGAGAACCACAGGATTGAACTCTAATTAGAACAGAAGAACAGATCCTACTGTAACCAGAGACCTCCAAAAAGAATACAAAGAAATAACAAGAATGTGGCACCCTACTGTGAAAGACTCTGCCCCAGAGTAAGGACCAGTTGATCACATCAACCACTAGTGGGATTCTCTCTCACATGGCCCACTTTCTCCCATGGGCTCCCTGAAGGAGACCCCTTTTATGTTCCCTCACAGAAAAGAAAAGAAAAATAGATTCTTGAAGAATGTCTATAACTCACTTTTGTAATAAATTCTCAATAATTTTAATAAAGAAATACATTTCTAATTTTTAAAGAAGGGTAAAACCTGTGCTAATTACTCAATTGAGTCACTACCCATGACGCAACATGATATGTGGACAAAACCTTGTTCCAAACATCTCTAGGGGCTAGTGTCAGCACTGCTACTAATTCTCTGGGTAATCTTGGGCAAGTCACACAGCCTTTAAGAAATGTTCTCCTGTTCTACAAAATAAAAGAGTTGGCCAACTGACTTAGGAGAACAAATACCTATGAGAATTGTTTATACACAATTCACCGCTGCTCAACTTCTAAATGAAATGATTACAGGCAAAATATCTAAAAGGAAATAGATGGTCCCTTGAACAATGGCTTTTCTCACATCTGTTTTAGAACACAGATGACTTGCTTTTTCTGCTCATATAATTCCATGTGAATTCAGTAAGTATAAAGTGTTACATGTCTAGTCAGCATAAAGTTATGAATCCACATAATTAAAAAAAAAACCAGAACTTTTCTACCAAATGTGTGTATGTGACTGTGTGGAAGGAGAAAGAAAATTTACCTCATTTAATCCCTTATGTTGAAGGTATATTCCAAATTTTTCAGATGGTAGATACACTAATATAAAAATATATTTAAATAACATGATAGTTAGAGGGATTCCAATTGTAGCAAAGACAATACAGAACATCTGTCCACCAGAAGTTTTAGGAAAAATTGTTCCATAACCTGTTAAGAGGGGGAAAAAATAAATGCAACACCCCTCAATACAGCAACTTGGTACAATTTGACATTTGACATTGGTCTTTGAGAGCAAATTTTCAGTTATTGGTATTCTAAGAGCCCTAGTGCATACAGTTCTTACCAAAAATAAAAAATGAAAATACAATGAGTCAGCTGATCTTATCCTAAGAAAATGATAAAACAATGTGAGTTAAAAAGTTCTTTTACAGGGTCACTATTTCAAATTTTGAAAAATTGTAAACAGCATAAATGAACAATCAAAGAGACTGGTCATGCACGATATGGTATATAACAAAATACTGCAATATCATTAAGAATTACATTGAAATATATATGACATAGAAAATGCTAATGACATATTGGTCTGACAAAGCAGTCTAAAACTATATACTGATATATATATCAAGAACTTTCTATGACTAAAACTTAAACAGTTAAATTGTGTGCAGAGCAGTGAGATGTTAATTGTTTAAAAATCAAATTTTTCAGATTTTCTACATTCTACTCCTACAATTAAGTTAAGAGCATGTACTTTGAAATTGACTAATTTTAAGAATGCATGCTATAGTTCCTAGAGGAAATCAACCCTAAATATTCAATGGAAGGACTGATGCTGAAGCTGAAGCTCCAACACTTTGGCGACCTGATGTGAAGAGATGACTCATTGGAAAAGACCCTGGGGCTGGGAAAGATTGAATGCAGGAGGAGAAGGGGATGACAGAGGACGAGATGGTTGGATGGCATCACTGACTTGATGGACATGAGTTTGAGCAAACTCACAGAGACAGTGAAGCTCAGGGAAGCCTGGCATGCTGCAGTCCATTGGGTTGCAAAGAGTTGGACACAACTGAAGTAACTTAGCACACATAGCACATATGGTTATATAACCATGTGTTGATGCATCAATTTTATATTTTTGATATGAGACAGAGGAATTCAGCTCCTATAACCACTTTCTTATTCATCTTTTCCATGTCTGACATTTATATTGCCCCACTAGGACTGATGCTGAAGCTGAAACTCCAGTACTTTGGCCACTTCATGCAAAGAGTTGACTCATTGGAAAAGACCCTGATGCTGGGAGGGATTGGGGGTAGGAGAAGAAGGGGACGCCAGAGGATGAGATGGCTGGATGGCATCACTGACTCAATGGGCATGAGTTTGAGTAAATTCCGGGAGTTGGTGATGGACAGGGAGGCCTGGCGTGCTGCCATTCATGGGGTTGCAAAGAGTCAGAGACGACTGAGCGACCAAACTGAACTGAACTATCCTCCTATATTTGCCTTTGTATTTTAACAATATTCTTAAACTTGTATTTAAATGTTTATAAATTCTTAATTCCTGATACTATATGATAAGTGTATGATATCCTTTATTATTTTCTTCCTCTTTCCTCTTAATCATTCTATATTTTTGTTTCCTTTTTATATCATTTATATGATAACATTTATACTCTGCAACTATAAGACTTCTTATTCTAAGAAATTTTTTTCTTCACTCATTCCTCCTTTTTCCAAGAGTTGGTAATGCAGCTTTTTGGGAAATAGCAGAAGAGAATAAGTCTCTTTTGACTTATTTGGGAACAATTTTCTATATTTGAAATACTTTTCGTAAGGGGAAATGAAATGAAATGAAGGGGAAATGAAATGGAGTAAGGGGACAGCTTTTCTTATGCTCCATACATTCTGGTTTAAAGAAAATAGTCTAAAGCCAAGATTTTAATGGATCCAAAGTATAGAGAAGAAAAATTGTCCTTTTCACAGAGAGCCAAGAATATTGCCAGCTTCTTTTGTCTTAGCAGATCTTGTTCTGAATGGGTTAATGCCCCTTAAACAAATCACTTTATTTCACTAAATAAAGTGTAGACATATAAATGTGTAGACAGTACCTCATGTAAAACATTTATAAAATATTCAGCATTCTAACTGGAAAAAAAAAAAGCACAAACCTACCTATTGTGGATAGGGTGATTATACAAGTTATAAAAGAGTTTGTAAAAGTCCAAAAGACAACAGTAGTCTTATTTCCTGTGGGAGGTATTCCTGACAATATTAAAGACGTCATCATCTACAAGTTAAAACAAGAGATAAAACAAAATCAAAGTTTGGGTTATGTAAATTATATTTCTTCAAGTAGAACACTAAATAAAATTAATTCCATTTAGTTGGATTAAAACCATTCATGTCAATGTATGGCAAAAACCACTACAATATTGTAAAGTAATTAGCCTTCAACTAATAAAAATAAATGGAAAAAAAAAAAAGCCTAAACCCATCTAATTGGATCAAATTGAAATTCTTTCTTAAGATCAAGTGAAATAGAAATGCTTATGATAATAACTTACAAGGGAGAACCTCATTTGTTTTAGTGGTGTCGACCCCTTTGGAAGTTGTATATGGGGTAGATATATGACTTTAACAATATTTTTTTAAGGAAATCTGTGACATTGTTGTGTATAGATTTAGCATAGTGACTAATTATTTTCAAACAATTAGCAAATATGAGTTGAAGACAGTTGCAAGGAGACTTCTCATTTAGGCAAATGGAAATCATGAGATATATGAGGAAAAAGATGTAAGAATATAGTGATTGTATCATACCATGAGAAAATAAGAAAGAAGTTAATGAGAGGGTCTTCAATTTCTGGAAAGTCTAAAATACATAGAATTCTTTTGATGAAAGAACCTCAGCTAAAAACTTCACAATCTACACAGTAATAGTAATAATCTGCTCAAGATACTGATGTCTTTATTCCCTGAACATCCCCCTCTCCTTGCCCCAAAAATCTTCAAAGACAGAGTCAGGAGGAAAAGAATATGGGGATGGAAAGCGGTATAATGGGCAGAATAAATGAAAAGATATTCTTCTATGTTTCTTGATTCTTTACAGAATTCTGGAATTAATCTGACACAAATACATCAGAACCATACATGAAAACACAGGGATAAGAAAGCAAGGGGAAAGAAGGGAGGAAACCATTATATAGAGTTCCTATAAAATATAGAATCCCCAATTCTAGACAAAACATTTATCAAATTCAGCAGAGTTATAAAAGAATATATTATGACTAAAGGAATGCAATGTTTGTAGGAAATCTAACAAAAATAATAAAGATGTAAATTTATATATTGACCACTTCAATAAGTACTAAAACAGATAAAATGAAATAATTTTAGGGAAATATTTTATAAGTTATAAATAGGAACAAAATGTTTTAATTTGATATAGAAAAATCATAATAAACACCAGGAGCTTCAAGTTTAATAGTGAAACATCAGAGGCATTTTAATTAAAGTCAAAAGCAAGATAGAAATGCTGCTACAATAGTCACAGAAAAATCGTGCAACAGAATGAAA
Source organism: Dama dama (assembly GCF_033118175.1). Taxonomy (NCBI): domain Eukaryota; kingdom Metazoa; phylum Chordata; class Mammalia; order Artiodactyla; family Cervidae; genus Dama; species Dama dama. The sequence goes on from NC_083692.1 coordinate 31,912,215, forward strand.
ATCCTAAAGACTTCAAATATTGAGTCACTGGACACAGAATATAAAATTTGTTCCAAATGTTCATAAGCCATATACATTTTAAAAGGATAAAAAAAACTTTTAGAAACAAAAAATAAAACCATTAAAATTAAAAAGTCAGGTAAAGTGGAGTCAAAGAGAAAATAAATGAAGGATATATCTTAACGAATTAATCAAAACATACCAAAAAGGTTAAAATAGTGGAGAATAGCAAAAAGAATGGTTAAGAGATACAGAAGATATAAATAATAAAAGATCAACCATATTTGTCATTTTAAAGGAATTAATAGCCCAGTATTTCCTAGAATTGATATGAGAAATAAATACAAAGATTCAGGAAGCAAACACCGAGGGAAAATAAAAACAAAAGTCACATCTGCCTATGGCTGATTCATATTGAGGTTTGACAGAAAACAACAAAATTCTGAAAAGCAATTATATTTCAATAAAAAAAATGAAAAAAGTCATATCTAAATTGTTGAATTAAAAGAGTAAAATAACAGAGATGAAGAGAAGATCATAAAATCACAGAAGGCCTTGGATACCAGAGAGAAAAGGTAAATTATACACAAAGGGGAAGCAATTAGATTGATAGAAGACTTCTTAGAGGTAGCTGAAGGAAGCCACAATATAGTGGAACAATGTTTTCCATGTTCTAAAAGAAAATAATTATCAATCCAATAATGCATACTCTAACATATCTTTCAAGAAAGAAGATGAACATATTTTTGGAATATGTTATAAAACCAAGCAAAAAAAGAAGAGTGTTTTCAGAAGCAGACTGTCATGAGATAAATTTATCACAGATATATTTTGTGTTTTTTTTATCCTTTATTTTTTATTTTATTTTTTTTTCCATTTGTTTTTATTAGTTGGAGGCTAATTACTTTACAATATTGTAGTGGTTTTTGCCATACATTGCAAGAAAGAAAACTATCTCCAAGAGATAATCTGAGACAACAGAAAGAAAGAAAATAGAAATAAATAAAATGTGGGCAAATAAAAACAAAGTCTAAACACACAATAATATAATAATACATAGGGGAGTTTTAAAAATGAGATTGAATAGAAACACTCTTGGATGACATGTTAAATGAGGACAAGGTGGTGGTAATTAAAGGTAAAATACTTCAGGAGACAGATTGCTGCTTCCAGTCATGGTGGAGTAACAGAGTCCAAAATTATCCTCTCACAGTAAACAACTAGAAAACTGGACAAAATATGAGAAAAAAACTGTTTCTAGACACTGGATAAGAAAAAATGCAGAACTGTAATTACTGAGAGAAGGAAAACAAATGAGGTGAGTACTATCATTGCCCAGACTGGCAATTTCTGGCAGTTTCTAGACTGCTGTATAGGATGAAGGACCCCCAGAGAGAGCATAGGGATTTTGCTGAGCTGAGGAAACAGAGATTGGAAGTCAATAAAGTTGTTCAGTTCAGTTCAGTTGCTCAGTTGTGTCCAACTCTTTGCGACCCCATGAATCGCAGCATGCCAGGCCTCCCTGTCCATCACCAACTCCCAGAGTCTACCCAAACCCATTTCCATTGAGTTGGTGATGCCATCCAACCATCTTATCCTCTGTCGTCCCCTTCTCCTCCTGCCCTCAATCTTTCCCAGCATCAGGGTCTTTTCAGATGAGTCAGTTCTTTGCATCAGGTGGCCAAAGTATTGGAGTTTCAGCTTCAACATCAGTCCTTCCAATGAACACCCAGGACTGATCTCCTTTAGGATGGACTGGATGGATCTCCTTGCAGTCCAGGGGACTCTCAAGAGTCTTCTCCAACACCACAGTTCAAAAGCATCAATTTTTGGCGCTCAGCTTTCTTTATAGTCCAACTCTCACATCCATACATGACCACTGGAAAAATCACAGCCTTGACTAGACGGACCTTTGTTGACAAAGTAACGTCTCTGCTTTTGAATATGCCGTCTAGGTTGATCATAACTTTCTTTCCAAGGAGTAAGCGTCTTTTAATTTCATGGCTGCAATCACCATCTGCAGTGATTTTGGAGCCCAGAAAAATAAAGTCAGTCACTGTTTCCATTGTTTCCCCATCTATTTCCCATGAAGTGATGGGACCAGATGCCATGATCTTAGTTTTCTGAATGTTGAGCTTTAAGCCAAAGTTTTCACACTCCTCTTTCACTTTGATCAAGAGGCTCTGTAGTTCTTCAAATTCTGCCATAAGGGTGGTTTTATCTGCATATCTGAGGTTGTTGCTATTTCTCCCAGCAATCTTGATTCCAGCTTGTGCTTCTTCCAGCCCAGCATTTCTTGTGCTGTACTCTGCATATAAGTTAAAAAAGCAGGGTGACAATATACAGCCTTGATGTACTCCTTTTCCTACTTGGAACCAGTCTGTTGTTCCATGTCCAGTTCTAACTGTTGCTTCCTGACCTGCATACAGGTTTCTCAACAGGCAGGTCAGGTGGTCTGGTATTCCTATCTCTTTAAGAATTTTCCACAGTTTATTGTGATCCACGCAGTCAAAGGCTTTGGCATAGTCAATAAAGCAGAAATAGATGTGTTTCTGAAACTCTCTTGCTTTTTCAATGATCCAGCGGATGTTAGCAATTTGATCTCTGGTTCCTCTGCCTTTTCTCAATCCCACTTGAACATCCGGAAGTTCATTTTTCACATATTGCTGAAGTCTGGCTTAGAGAATTTTGAGCATTACTTTACTAGCGTGTGAGATGAGTGCAATTGTGCAGTAGTTTAAGCATTCTTTGGTATTACTTTTCTTTGGGATTGGAATGAAAACTGACCTTTTCCAGTCTTGGGGCCACTGCTGAGTTTTCCAAATTTGCTGACATATTGAGTGCAGCACTTTAACAGCATCATCTTTTAGGATTTGAAATAGCTCAACTGGAATTCCATCACCTCCACTAGCTTTGTTCGTAGTGATGCTTTCTAAGGCCCACTTGACTTCACATTCCAGGATGTCTGGCTCTAGGTGAGTGATCACACCATCGTGATTATCTGGGTCATGAAGATCTTTTTTGTACAGTTCTTCTGTGTATTCTTGCCACCTCTTCTTAATATCTTCTGCTTCTGTTAGGTCCATACCATTTCTTTCCTTTTTGGTGCTCATCTTTGCATGAAATGTTCCCTTGGTATCTCTAATTTTCTTGAAGAGATCTCTAGTCTTTCCCCTTCTATTGTTTCTTCTATTTCTTTGCATTGATCGCTAAGGAAGGCTTTCTTATCTCTCCTTGCTATTCTTTGGAACTCTGCATTCAAATGGGTATATCTTTCCTTTTCTCCTTCGCTTTCCCCTTCTCTTCTTTTCACAGCTATTTATAAGGCCTCCTCAGACAGCCATTTTGCTCTTTTGCATTTCTTTTTCTAGGGGATAGTCTTGATCCCTGTCTCCTGTACAATGTCATGCACCTTCGCCCATAGATCATCAGGCTCTCTGTCTACTAGATCTAGTCCCTTAAATCGATTTCTCAGTTCTGCTGTATCATAATCATATCCTAAATCAAATCATAAGGGATTTGATTTAGGTTATACCTGAATGGTCCAGTGGTTTTCTCCACTTTCTTCAATTTAAGTCTGAATTTGGCAATAAGGAGTTCATGATCTGAGCCACAGTCATCTTCAGTCTTGTTTTTGCTGACTGTATAGAGCTTCTCCATCTTTGGCTGCAAAGAATATAATCAATCTGATTTCAGTGGCTATAGTAAAGTAATCAATAAAGCTGAGGTGGCTACAATTTGTGGGCAGTGTTCCACAGAGGACAAAGCTACCCAGGGAAAGAATGATAGAAATCTGCATAGAGCTATCTTTGAGTCTTTGGCTCAATGACATTCTGCACATGGAAAGAGTAAAAGTTTATGAGGCTGGTGAAAAACAATTACCTGAGTGTGGCAGAGAGTCACTCCAAGTGGCCCCCATGGTCTGGAGTTCATGCACTTGTGTGACTCCTTCTGTCTGAGTGTGGGTGGGGCCTGTGACTTTTCTGCAGCCACATATGTGGCTATGAGTATATCAAAGGTGACAGGATGTACATGCCTCCAATGTATGTGGTTAGGTTATATAAGACTCAGTGCTGATTTTGCTAGAGTCTCTTTCTCCCTTGCTGGCTTTGAAGAAGGAGGCAGCCACGCTATATCCTATGAAAATGGCCAGGTGCCAGAAACATGAATGTAGTCTCTGGCCAACAGCCAGTGTGAAACTGAGGTCCTGGGTCTGACACCCCGAAGGAACTGAATGATGCTAGAAAGCCAAATGAGTTTGCAAGCTGATTTTCCCTCAATTGAGCCTCAGATGAGACCAGACTCCTGTGACACCTTGATTGCAATCTTGCAAAGGACCCAGCTAAGCTGTGCTCAGACTCCCAGCCTATAGAAACTGAGAAAATAAATGTTTTAAGCTACTACATTTGTGGAATGCTGTTATGGAGCAACAACTAACTAATATATTGGGAGAAAAATAATAACTGTGGCCTGTAAGCTGAACAATTCCTACAGCTCACACCAGGCTAGAAACTATTTGAGTTTCTAGCTAGAAAGCAGAGGCCCCATTATATGTTCATGACATCCAGTGGAGAGGCCAGAAAGGTCATAACTGAGAAGCGCAGCAGAATCAGCCCTAGCAAAAGGGCTACTTTAAGCCTGGAAGGAGTTTAAAATGGATCTTAGTAATGTTTAAGTAACTTACTTAATTGACTGTCAGAGAATGTCCAAGGAATTTAAAGGAACTTAAAACAATTAAGCAAAGCACCATCAAATAATTCATAATGTCCATTATCCAATTTTTAAAAATTAACAGACATATAAAGAATCAAGAAAACGCAACCCATTACCAGGAGACAAACCAGTCAAGAGAAACAAACTCATAAATAACAATTTCATCAAAAGGATGAAATTAGCAGAATATGATCTTAAAAGGGCTATTAAAAATATGTTCAAAGATGTAAGGATGCATTAATATAATGAGGAGAGGAATGGAATGTATAAGACATAAGAAAGTGGAAATGCTAGAAATGAAAAATATAATATCCAAAAAGGAGTAGATGAGATTATCAACAGAAGAAAATATTAATAAACTTAATGATACAGCAGTAGATAATATCCAGACTGAAGCACATAGAGGGAAAAAAAATGAAAAAAAAAACCATCAGATATCAAGTGTGTGTACTGAGAAAAAGGAGCCAGAGGAAAGGCAGAATAATGACTGAAAAATTTCAAAGGATGAAATGGGACACATAGAGTTACAAGAAACTCAATGAATCATAAGCAGGATAAACATATATACACATGAAACATATGCATCATAATCACATTACTAGAAACTAGTGATCTAAAATGTAACCAGAGGGGAGAAAAAGACACAGTATGTAAACCGCAACAAACCTAAGAAGAACAGCAGGCTTCCTATCATAAGCAATGCAAACCAGAGCCCCCGGAACAACGTTTTTAAAGTGCCAGACTAGATTTATATATCCAATGAGAATGTCCTTTTAAAAAGGCAAAGCAAGAAGAAAAAAAAAGAGAGAGAAAGGAAAAACAAATTTTTTCAGACAAAATCTGAGAGGATTCATCACTAGATTTTTGTGATTCTTCCTATGCTGAGTACTTTTGGATTGTATCCACTACATTTTGGATACTAACTAATCTACGAGACTCTGAGTCTTATTTAAATCCTACAGAAACTTATTTTCAGTTTAGAGGCAATTTCTCTGTTTAGGCTTCCCTGATCACTCGGCGGGTAAAGAATCTTCCTGCAATGCAGGAGTCACAGGAGACACAGGTTCGATCCCTGGGTGGGGAAGATCCCCTGGAGAAGGAAATGGCAACCCATTCTAGTATTCTTGCCTGGAAAATCCCATGGACAGAGGAGTCTGGTAGGCTACAGTCCACGGGGTTGCAGAGTCAGACACGACTGAGTGACTAACACTATCCCTTTCTCTGTTTAGATTCAGACGGCAAGTTCTAACTCACCTTCTGTGAAACGTGGTTCCAGTGTCTGTTCAGCTCTCCTAGCCTCTGCAATACCTTTTGGGACCTGTCCCACAGTCCATCACTCAGAAGTCAGTCTGGGACTTAGATTCAGGTCTACCTACTAGCTCAGTTTTCAAAGTTTTTGGTATGAAAGTTAGAATCAGATCCACGCATCTGTAGGTCAGGGGTGAACTCAGGAGATCGTAAGCAATTTTATAGGGTCACTTCCCCAAACTGCTCCCTGTCTGTGGTCTCATTTTCTTGGGGGCTTCCCTTTTTGGTCTTCTAGATGGAAAACAACCACTACTTCCTTGATTGTGCTGCATCTGGGGTCAAGGGGTAGGAGAAGAGAGAAAGATGGGGAAAAAATGAAAAGGGTTTGGTCCTAACTTTGAAACTACAGCTTCAGGGAACAGAGCTGAGTTTCCCCTCCCTCAGAATTGTGTGGGTCCCTATGCTTCCACAGCTGCTGTCTGCTCTGCTGCCACCCCCACAGGAATGCTGGTAAACTGGGGTAAAAGAGGACAAAGAAAAGGAACAAAAGGGAGGGTTCCTACACTCTCTCTGAGCAAGATGCGTTCCCTTTCCTGCTTCTGGAGCCAGAACTAGTGGATGTCTCCCAGGGTCTTCTGACGGTGTTATGCCTAAGTTTCCAGCTACATTAAAGTCAGGCTGGGGGATACCAGAGAAGAGTGTGTTTGTGTCAGTCACTCAGTTGTGTCCGATTCTGAGACTCCATGGACTGTAGCCCAACAGGCTCCTCTGTCCAAGGGATTCTCCAGGCAAGAGTACTGGAATGGGTTGCCATTTCCTTCTCCAACCAGAGAAGTATAACAGTGCTTAACTTGCCACCTGTTCAGTATTTCAAACCATGAAGCTCTTCCTTACATTGCTGCTGGTGTTTACTTTTCAGGTTCCTCAAATACCTGATCCACATATTCTTTCCAGCTTTGTAGTTACATTCAGTGGGAGAGAAAGAGTGGAGGGTGCTTACCCCACCTTACCCATACCTGGTCAGTTGGCTTTGGACAAAGTTGCCATGGTAATTCCATAAAAAAAAAAAAAAAAAAAAAGACAGTCTTTTCAACAAATGATTCTGAAATAACTAAAGATCTGTATTAAAAATAACAACAACAAATCTTGATGCTTACTTCTCATTTCATCAAAATTTACTTGAAATGTATCAAATAAATAAATATAAAAGCAAAACTAGAAAATGTCTAGAAATCTTTGTGACTTTGGTTTAGCAGAAGATGTCTTAGAACACAAAAAGTACAACCCATAAAAATTTATAAACTAGAATTTATAGGAAACAAAATTCTCTTCACGAGAAACTGAATAAAATGAGAATCAATCCACCATCAAGGAGAAAGTACTGGCAACACATATGAGTGACAAAGTACTTTTCTCCAGAATACATGAAAAATAATTATAACTGCATTAAGTAGACAAATGAAAAAACATGCAAATATTTGAAGATAATTCACAACAGATAATACAAAGATAGCCAATAAACTCATAAAAATGCTCAATGCTCTGATGATTAATCATCAGAAGAACACAAGTAGACTCGTTAAAATAAAAACACCTTACAACATCCAATTCTGGCGGGGATGTATAGCAGCTAGAACTCTAACGTAGTTGATGGGTTTGTAAAATGATATAACCACTCTGGAGAGCTCTGTTGGGTAGTTTCTTATAGAGTTATACAGATTTACTAGTTCTCATAGCAATTCCACTTCTAGGCATTTACCAAAACAAAGTAAAAACATGTTTCCCCACAAAGCAAATATTTGTAGCAATTTCATTTATGATAGACATAAACCTGAAAACAACTCAAAGCCCATCAATGTGAACAGATAAGCCAATTTTGGTATAGATATACCATAGAATATTATTCAGCAATGAAAAGAATTTACCTAGTGATAAATGAAACAATAGAGCTGAATGTCAAAAACATCATGCTAAGTGGAGAAGCCACTCACAAAAGACTATGTATTATATGATTCCAAATACTAATTGATTCTGTGTTTAAGAATGCTCAGTATTATCACATAATAATTATCCCCAAATTCAAAGAAAATTCAGTCAAAACCTCAGCAGAGTATATTATGAACTATGACAATCTGATCTTGAAATTCATACAAAAGGACAGGAAAGTTCATTTCAGGACTTACTGCAATGGTATTGTCACTCAGACAAAAATGGAACAGAATCAAAAACCCAGAAGCAAATTTATGGACATAAGAGAACCTGAAATATGATAGAGATAACTCTAAAAATTAATGGGGAAATAAAAATCAATCAATAAACTGTTCTGGAACAATGGGCTGTCTATATGGGAAAAATATATAAAATTAGAATTTACTTTAAAGGAACACATAAGGTGCACACATGTGTGAACACACACACACACACACACACAATCCAAGATGAAATAATTTTTTTTTGGTAAAAAAGCAAATTTGGAAAATGTCTAGAAGAAAGTTTAGGAAAATATCTCTATGACCTCAAAGATGGGAATGACTGGCAAAAGTTATATAAACCCTAAAGGAAAAGAATAACAACAATGACTACATTAAAATTAACTTTTCTCAACTACAAAAGATATTACAAAAAAAAAAAAAAAAAAGATATTACAAGGTAATATTTAAGGACAATATGTCCAGAGCTTAGAGCATGACAATATTTGGAAAAAGTGGAAGGGAAATAAGCCAATTTTCCTGCCAGATTCTTATCTCCTTTGCAGAACATATTTCTGAACTTCATACGGAATAATGAAAAAGATCACTTTAATCAGAACAGTTTCAACTTTTATACTCATCTAGTAATTGGGTTGTAATTTGTCCCTTCTGTCACTTTTACCTCCTTCTACCTTGTTATCATCTGCTGCCTTCCATTTTCTTCCAAGTCTGCATGATTTCCTTATGTTCCTCCTGCCTGTTCCATAGCTAACCTGAAATATCCTGCTTGGTAAACTAATTTAGTCCCAATGAAGGAAATTATTTTATAGAATTTTCACATGAAGGCTTCTCTGCATAGGTAGCAATAGTAAGACTCTGAAAATACACACTTCTCCATCTCTTACCTGCACAAATCTTCTGACATCTTCCTTAGTCATATTGGAACGATTTTTTAGAAAATCAGCCTTTGCCTTAACCGCCAAATGCCGCTGCTGTACCTCAAAGTCTCTCTCCAAGGCTCCAAATATTAATGCCCCGAACATGATGTATGATATATAGACAAGCAGGACGATGCCCTTCTGGACTTTGGTGCCTGTCTCATCTTTATATAGTGGAACCAAAGAGAAATCAGAAGACTGTAATGTAGACTATAATGTCCTTTCAAAAGAAACCCAATACAGCACAGCAACCCACAATTCCCAGATACAGAATATGAACTCTTTTTTCTTAACCTACCTTTAAACAACAAACTATACAATTTCCTAAATAGTCAGAGAAGTAGAAAAATAATTCCACATCTCTCCTAACTATAAACTTACTTATTACTATTATCATTTTTTTTTTAAAGAGAATTGTGCTATTTGGGGAGATAGGGAAATGTTGGCAAGGGCAAAGTTAGCCAAAAGATTTAGTCATTCACTCAATTTTCTTAGTGCAGATTTTATTGCTGAATTACACTTTGGAGTATAAACTTCAGTGAATATTTTTAAAAGAGTACAATGTTAACACTTTAACCAGCTGATAAAAACGAGTTAATTAGACCATTTACACCCTCCAGTTACCAGCGGTATGAATTTAGGCCAGTCAGGTGTCTGGCTGTGTTTCAGATTCTTCATCTACCTTTTATAAAATGAAGATAACAAGAGTTACTTGATAAGGTTGTTACAAAGATTAAATGAGTTATATATTTAAATACTTAGAATGAAGCCTAGCAAACAGGAAACGCCCAAGAAATCCTGCTGCTAAGTCGCTTCAGTCGTGTCCGACTCTGTGCGACCCCATAGACGGCAGCCCACCAGGCTCCCCCGTCCCTGGGATTCTCCAGGCAGGAACACTGGAGTGGGTTGCCATTTCCTTCTCCAATGCTGGAAAGTGAAAAGTGAAAGTGAAGTCGCTCAGTCGTGTCCGACTCTGTGTGACCCCACGGACGGCAGTCTACCAGGCTCCTCCGTCCAAGGGATTTTCCAGGCAAGAGCACTGGAGCGGGGTGCCATTGCCTTCTCCGCCAACAAATCCTAGCCAGTAGTCAAAGAAGCAGTCTGTGTGCAGCAGTAGTAGTAATCACAGTCATAGTCCACGGTGGAGGAGGAACAGCTCTTCTCTCTCCCTGTTCCTCTCTGCCTTTGTTCAATAAGCATGGGGCAGAAACAAAGAACATGCCAGCTGGCTTGATGCAAGAGACTCTTAGCTGGATGATGTCAGATTCTAAGAAAGGTGAAGTCCTGTGTGTTTCACGGGACTCTGGGACAATGCTTGAAGAAGCATCTAACTAAGGTGGCAGCACTCTCCACTTGAACCTGCCTTCTCACAGCCTCTTCCACTTTAGGGCACAAGGCAAATCTCTGTAGCACAGACCCTCATCACTTGGGTGAACTTTCCCAATGGGATATAAAAAAATGAATGCACAAGGTTATAGGTTTTTTATGTAACATTCTGAACTATAAGAAACAGTTATAAGAACAAGCACATTTTAAAGCCAACAGGGTTAAAGTATCTAAAATCCACCTTAATGAAATACTATACAATTAAATATCATAGTCACAGTTGGTAATGTACATTTCCAGTGTTAAATTATAAATTTAATCATACTACATGTAAATAATTCAGAATAATAATAAAACAGTACAGTCCCACCTAAGGAACCATTTTACTTTGAATTTGTAGCAGGATAATAATATGCTTTTATTATCTTCTATTTCCATGTTTAAACTAGCAATAAATATCATAACTTAAAAAAAAAGATATCTGAGCTAAACCTCCATAGAGTCTTTCTAAGTTTTCCCTGGCTTCAATAAAACACTGAATAGGGAGCAATCAAACCATTATATTGTATGCCTAAAAACAATACAATGTTCTATGTCAATTATATTTTAATTAAAAATTAATTAAATGGTTTACTTTCAGCAACCATTTGTTAGTTGGGCAGTAAAAACATATCTGATGTGGTCACATTTTACAAAAAGGTCTTCTTTGACATGTTGGGATAAGACCTTACACTTGGAAGATTTTAAATTTCTCACAAACACATCAACATTTGGGGGAACATTTTGCAGTCATACCACCAAGCCAAGACTGCTCTTCACCATCGCTGTCACCAAAGACCAGACCGCACTCAAGGAAGCCATTCTGAAGCAATCCTACCTCTTAAACAAAGGCCTGGGAAATCAAAACTGTAGGAGAGTTGACTGGAAAGGGACATTTTTGAGCCTGTCTAAATGATCTCATCACCACCCCAAGTTCCATCTGGAACCTTGGGGGTGGCTAGTTCTACACCCAATTATCTCCACATTATTACCACATCTCTCAGTGTGTATGACTCAGTCATTCTGCACCCAAACCCCTCCAGCCTTTCTGCTGCCTTTCTGCTGTGATATCCTTCAGTTCTGCCTTCCTGTTGTATCAGTTTCCTGCTGATCCCTTTCCTGGCAATGACATGACTCCCAGCCTGTGGTCAGTGGACCTCTTTATGTTTGCTGTTTCAGTTCATCTGCCTCTTCAGCTCTTGTCCCTTCTGACTCATGCTCAATACTACATGAGGCCTCTATGACTTATCTATGTTCTTCCCACGCTTCTCCACTTGCCAAAATGCTCCTTAGCCTTCCAGACTCGATACCTGACATCAACTGTGAGTCCCTCTCTGGTTCTCTCTAATCAGAAACATGACTGACAGCAAAGAGCATTTCTAACCACATCTTAACTAGAAGATCTCTGTTGTTAATTCAGTTACAGTATTTATTTGTACTATATTCAAGCACAATCCCCTAGGGAGATATAAACAGACTCTATGTTATTTGAGTTGTTATACCTCCTTTGAACACCTAACAGGGTTTTACCTTCTCAATAAATGCTTCTTGGATGCAACTGAATAATTTCCATGTAACTTGTATTGTTGACAAACTATATTTTCCCCTCTAGACTATAATGTCCAGAGATAAGAAAATCTCCTACAAAAATCATAGGTTTCAGAGTTCTGTTGCATTGGTTTTGAGTCCTGGATCAGACACTATCTAATTTGTGACCTTGGATAGCTAACCTCTGTGAATTTGTTTTCTTATTTGTAATGTAGATTTCATCATCTCCTTGCATTGTTATCATTTTGGATTTGAGTTCCTGTGTAGATTGTCTGACACCAGATGAATTCTCAATAAACAGTTATAACTTTTACAACTAGTTGTAATCATTGTATTTAGGCTGAACAAATCTTCATGGCATATTTTATGGTGACTTCTCCCTAGTGTTCCTTTTTTTAAAAATATTTGTTGAATGAATGGAAAATGTGGCAATGAAATGAACAAATGGAAACTTGGCAAGAAGAAATTCCTGGGAATTAGTCTGTGAGAAGCATTAATGGGTCATTTCCTCTTCTCCTCAATCCCAAGGAACCAAATGGGATTCTTCCTTGGCCACCATGAACTAGGAATGAGAAAGCTATTTTGAGTGTATCAGCCAAGAATGTGGCCCCCCAAAATTGAAGGAAACATTGGCACTGTCCCAGGTTTTTGTGAATGTGAGTGACTCTACACTTGGACAACCCCTAGGGCTGTCCCACATTGCAGACGGAGGCCGCAGTGTCCCAGGGCCACATGACTGACCCTGGTGGAGCAGAGCAGTTCAGTGTTGGTTGAGCTGGAGTGTAACCTGCATTGCAGTACCAGGCTACCTGAGCTAAGATGTGTCAGTTTGTTGCACACAGAGGTTCCCAGATGCCCTGTATGCTAAGCAGCAAGTTGGAACACTAGGAAAGGATAACAACAAGGTTATGCTTTTCACTCCGAAATAGCAGCAAGAAGAGGAAGAAAGGGAAGAAGAAGAGGGGAAGATGGAGGGAGAAGAAAAGGAAGCTTTGTTAGGTGCTTCCCGTGTACCAGGTACTGTCCTAAACACTTAATCATGAGAGAACCACTCTGAGTTGATCCTACAAAGCAATTATTTTTTTTAATTCTTCTCTTCTACAGATGAAGAAACTCAGGCCAAGATAAATTTTAAAAATTGTCCAAGATCACAGAACTATTGTGACCTCAATAAGCTGAGATTCAAACCCGTGTCTAATTAGCCCCAAACTTATTCATGCTCTTCCCTGCTATTCATTAATTTTTAAAAAAATATTAATTTAGCACTTATTTATTCTATGTTAAAAACTGATATATCATTGTAGACATAACAGTAGACAAAATATACAAAAATTCTCGCTCTCATAGAGCTTACTTTCTAGTGGGGAATTCAAATAATAAACAAATGAGCAAGATAAAGAATGTTAGGTGATGGTGAATGCGCTCGAAGAGAGTAGAACCAAGAAGGGAGATGGGGCTGCAATTTTAAATGGAGCAATTAGAGAATACCTCATCGACAAGATAAAAGTTGGGCCAAGACATAAAGGATTAAGGAGGGAGCTATGGGAAATCCAGGGGTAAGTTTTCCAGGCAGAGGCAATGGCAAATGTAAAGGCCCTGAGGCTGAAATACTTTTAATTCGCTTTAACCTATGTGAGGAACAAGGGAGTTAGAGTAGTTGAACCAGTTTTACTGGTGCAAGAGTGGGATGCCTAAAAATCAGGGTCCCACTGAAGCAGAGACAGCATGGATGCTGTGGATCAAAAACATCATGTGGAGCATACAGGATCTGCAGAGGAAATTCATAACAGAAATAAATGCACGGAGAATGTGTGCTATTTACCTCCAAAGAGTGAACTGGGGGTAGGAGAAAAGGATATGGTAGAATTTATACTTTTCATTTAATACACTTCTCTACTTATTTTTAAACCAAGCATGCAATTCAATTTTAAAATCTAATTAAACAAATTAATATTCTATAAATGTACTTAAGTAGTAATACATGCACAAGAATGTTTATAGCTTTTCTGTTCCTAAACAAACAATAGGGAGCTGCTTTTAAATACTGAGGCTATCTATATAAGGATATATAGAGATACTTATAGAGTAGATCTACATACTGACTTAGAAAGAGGTCTAAAATTTAGGACTCAAAGCACTGGAGTATGAAGTGTACCTTATGGACACAATTGAATACACATGCTCATTTATTTATATGCTGTTGTACAAAGTTCCTCTAAATAATTGTTTATATAGTAATAGCAAAAAAATGGAAACAATCTGTTTACAATTATAGAACTGAAAAAAATTACGGTGCATTCAAATGCTAAACTATTAGTCATTTAAAATTATTACATATGTCTATATTTAGTATGAAAATACATGCTATGTATATTTAAAGTTAATTTTAAAAAGCAAGCTTTTAAAATTTAAATTGCAGATGTGGAATGATCTCATTTTTTTTTTTTTTTTTTCGGTCAAAGATACTAGAAAGTAATTCCATGAAAGGAGGGATTTATTGTTTTCAGTGCTTTATTTCCTGAAAAACACATGGTTCCAAGGGCATGGCCCACACACCATTGATATCTGTTGAATATTAAAACAATGAATAAAAGTGTATGTCCACATGCAACAACACAAAACACAGGGGACCAATTACAATATGTTAACAGAATTTATCTTTAGGCATACCATTTAAATGGTTTTTATTTTTCTTGATACTTATCTGTATTTCCTAGTTTTTAACAAAAATAATAGTTTCACTTAATGCTTATTTAAAGCATTAAAAGTTTCAGAACATTTCGAGGCTAAGAGTTCAGAAAATATCTATTTTCAGGAATGAGTATAACTAATCATTACCTAGCTGAGGACTCAGGGTTGAAGTGCAGGCAGTAGGGCCATCAGTTTTTACTGGGTGGAAATAGTAGTTCTTGCAGGAGGCTGATAAGGAGAGACTGAACAAATCAATGTGAACAGAGCAGTTTTAAGTCTAAAGAGTTTGGAGAGGGGAGCTGCTGTATCCTAGAAGGTAATGATCCCTAATCATTAGGGAATTTGACTTGTACCAACTCATGATTTATTTTTGGGTTGCTTCTCTTGAGATTTGGGTAGCTGCCCTTGTGGACTACACAGTTCAGATTCCCCAGGAGTGTGTGTGATTTGCATATGATTCAGTCAATTATGCATTTTCTCTTGAAAATAGTGCCTTCATTAAAAGTAAGACCAAAATGTGGACTTATAGCTCTGCCTGAGCAGGACTAAGAAATTTTGCATTTCCATTGGGGCCAGGACGGAAGAACAATTGGAGTTGGGCCAAACCTAGTTGGCAGTTTTTCTTTGATAGAAGGTTAAAAGGAAAAGTTTGGAGATGCCTATCTTCAGCATGAGGCTATAGAGTCACCCTTTCTAACATTTTAGAATTATGTAAGAAATTTAAGATACTTACTGGCCTTCTATATCTACCACAACCTAAACAGCTACAAATTAAAGTCAAAGAAACCCCAAGCTTTTTGAAGCTGTTTCTTCTACTTTTGGTTTTATCTTGTTTTAAGTATGTGCATTTAATTGAATTTATTATATCACTATAGTTGATCTTTTTTCTTCTGTTACTTCCTTTTATTCCTTAATCATATATATGCTGGTAGTGTTTATTTTTCCCTTTATCTTTTAGAGTCTTATTTACCTATTATATTTACTCTTTATACAATCTTATTTTAAAAAATATTTTACTCTATCATATCATCTTAACACATCCTCTTGGATAATTTTATTCTTCTACTTTGTAAAAAGTAATCACCACATCCCATTTTATCAGCATGCTGTATGGTCACATTTCTCTTAAAAGTTTTCATTAAATCACGTGAATCTCACTTAGGCCTTCTCTCCGGTGCTACCCAAAGTGACAGAAACATTTTATCTCATCCAGGAGGTCAATTCCCCACCCTCACCCTGACTCACTGCTGTATTCACCCTGGGCACTCCCTGCCAATCTGGCTGGGATTCCCAGTTTAAATGTTACAGCTCTTTGGAAACATACTTGTGCCACACGAAGGACCAGGTCAAGTTCTGCTATTTACTACATCATCCAGAAGCACTTGGGCAGACGGTATTCACTGCCTAACAAAGACCATTCCCCTTTCCCCACTCTCCTGCTGTTATGCAGACCTGACCAAGAAAGACAAATGGGAAATATATCCAGAGTAAGAAGAAGTGCCTATGGGGGAACAACTTTTCATATATGGTGAATGTTATTAAGTCTACATGTGATTCCTGGAACTACTGCTGCCCTCATGAGACAATGAGGGGAGATATTGTCAACAAACTGAGAATAATTGTGAAGGGAAGATAGGAAAATACCAGAATTCATCAGTGCATTGGATTAATGAACCAAACCTGGAACCACTTTGCCTCTAGTCTTCTTATGGAAGATAATAAGTATCCGTATCACTTAAGTCCATTTTAGTCAAGTATTGTGCCACTTATAGCCCAAAGCATCCCAACAGACATACTGGCCTTCTGTGAAGGTCCACAAGCGCAGGAGTCACCATGCTGATCTCATCTCTTTTCTACTCTCACAGTGATTGTCTTTTTCAGACTTCAGTTGCATTTCACTGCTACTTAATTAAAGCCACCACAGTCCTCCCCAACAGTTTCATGAATCACCGATAGAAGGAGTCAGATTCTTCTTCACCTCCCACCAAATGTTTGGGCTCCTTATGCAAATTTGCCTACAAATTCCTAAGCAACTGTCAAGTTCATTATATCAGATTTTTCTTACAGAATGATACTGTAAAGTCTTCACTATACTCCTGCTATATAATAACTTTCTTCACAGAAACAAATCATGTTCATGTAAAGAACTGGAAAATGACAGAAAAAAAGTTTTTAAAGAAAATTTCAATCTACTAACCAGAAATATGTTAGCGTTTTGGTGTATTTCTTTTGAACCTTATACAATTGAGGTCATACTGCATGTGTAATTTGGTAACCTGGCTTACTCACTTAATATATTGTTTCTAATCTTGCATTACTATTCTTCAAAAGCAGGATGTTTAAAGGTTTGAAAATATCCTATCATGGGGAAGTACCAAAATGTATTTAATCATTCCATTATAGAGAAAGAAACTATAAAACATAAAGTTAAAGCTATGGATTTTAGGTAAAAAAATCTCAATTCCACTTTTTATTGAACAAATTGATTAACTTCTTGTAGCCTTGGCTTCCTTATATATAAAATAGGTATAATAATTACAGCAAACTCCTAGGCTTATTGTGAGAAAGCATAAAAGCTTAAAACAGGATCTGGCATAAAGTTAATACTCAATAAAGGCTTATTATTATGATTAAAATATTGGGTTATTTTTAATTATTCTCAAATATACATAAAGAACTCATGCCTTGAAACATCAATGACCATAAATTACTTTTTGCATCTTGATTATTTGGGAGAATTATTTCCTAAGAAGGGAATTCTGGTTAATGCCTATTTGGTTTTGATACTTTATCAGAGTTTTACAAAAATAACAAAGCAGGGAATTCAGACCTCCAGAGACAATAGTGAGAAGAATATATACATTCACTGAACTCAATAAGTATTTTCCATTTTAGTTAGTCTTCCAGTAACCCTTCTAAGATCACAGGATAGATTAACCCATTTTCTCCAAAGTTGAGCCTTTTGTCCTTAAACTGAAGCAATCCAGTCAGCACTAAAATAACAACAGATCTATTCTGCAGACCACTCAAATGACCTAGAGGATGGTATCATCTTTTACAGTTATGAATTCTCATTTTCCTTTTTGAAGAGAAATGTGATTTCAAACAATGTGATTTCAAGACAATGTGATTTTAAACAAAAATCTAGGTTTTTTCCAACATATAATTTTTGACAACTCATGGGAGTACAAAGAATGAGTAAAGTACAAAGAGTCCTTTCTGAAGGAAGCCTCATTGTAGACCCCAAGTATAATTTTAATTAAGTAGTATAATTAACTACTTAATTGCCTAAATATGTAGTTTCATCAACCAATTATCAATTTCTTCAGATACATTTTCATTCATCCTATGTTCTGCTTGCCACCATTTCAAAGAAAGGCCACAGCATCTGTCCTGAACTCTGTTACTGTCTTAGAATTCTCTATCCATCATGGCAGACAAAGAGAAAGTAATGAAAGGAAGAAGGCATCTTCTGTTTTTAATCCCACTCAGAAAATCCTTTCACCAGTCTTCAAATCTTTAAATTGAATGTAAAAGTTCTTTTGGATTAAATTATCTAAGAGTTATTAAGAAAGAGTTCACTGACTTACAGCAGTTTTAAGTCCGAATTCTGTGAAAGACTCTTATCATTAAACAGATAAGAATCCTTTCCCAACGTGTTTGCGGGTCAGGAATAGAGACACAGATGTGGAAAATAGCCTTGTGGGCACAGACGGGGAAGGAGAGAGTGGGATGCGTTGAGAGAGTAGCATTGACATATATACACTACTGTGTGTAAAACAGATAGTGGGAAGCTGCTCTATAGCGCAAGGAGCTCAGCTCAGCGCTCTGTGATGACCTAGGGGGTGGAACGGGAGCTGGGAGCGGGAGGGACGCTCAAGAGGAGGGGATCTATGTATACACGTAGGTGATTCACTTTGTGGTACAGCGAAACTATCACAATATTGTAAAGCAATTATATTCCAATAAAAAGTAAAAACAAAACAAAACCATGGGAAAAAAAGAAATTCAACAAACCGAAAAAACCATTTGTTGTTCATTAAGGGATGCTACAGAATTAAATGATGCCTTTGCTGCCCTCCAGTGGCTGTCCTGGATCCTAACAACTTGTGCTGCCTTTTGTCCAGCAGCCTGGTCTCACCCTTTGTCTTCTGCTTTCTCTGCTTTTTCAGTTCAGTTCATTTCAGTGGCTCAGTCGTGTCCAACTCTTTGCGAACCCACGGACTGCAGCACTCCTGTCAGGCTCCCCAGTCCATCACAAACTCATGTCCATCGAGTCGGTGATGCCATCCTCTGTTGTCCCCTTCTCCTCCTGCCCCCAATCTCTCCCAGCATCAGGGTCTTTTCCAGTGAGTCAGTTCTTCGAATCAGGTGGCCAAAGTACTGGAGTTTCAGCTTTAACAGCAGTTCTTCCAATGAACACCCAGGACTGATCTCCTTCAGGATGGACTGGTTGGATCTCCTTGCAGTCCAAGGGACTCTCAAGAGTCTTCTCCAACACCACAGTTCAAAAGCATCAATTCTTCGGTGCTCAGCTTTCTTCACAGTCCAACTCTCACATCCATACATGACCACTGGAAAAACCATAGCCTTGACTAGACGGACCTTTGTTGGCAATGTAATGTCTCTGCTTTTTAAAATGCTATCTAGGTTGGTCATAACTTTCCTTCCAAGGAGTAAGCATCTTTTAATTTCATGGCTGCAATCACCATCTGCAGTGATATTGGAGCCCAAAAAAATAAAGTCTGACACTGCTTCCACTGTTTCCGCATCTATTTCCCATGAAGTGATGGGACCAGATGCCATGATCTTAGTTTTCTGAATGCTGAGCTTTAAACCATTTAGAGAAACGCAAATCAAAACTACAATGAGGTACCCCCTCACACCAGTAAGAATAGCCATCATTAAAAAGCCTACAAACAATAAATGCTGAGAGGGTGTGGATAAAAGGGAACCATCTTGCACTGTTGGTGGGAATGTAAACTGATGCAGCCACTATGGAAGACATTATGGAGATTCCTTGAAAAGCTAGGAACAAAAACACCAAATGACCCAGCAATCCCACTTCTAGGCATATTCCCTGTGGAAACCAAAACCGAAAAAGACAAATGTACCCCAATGTTCATTGCAGCACTATTTATAATAGTTAGAACATGGAGGCAACCTAGATATCCATCAACAGATGAATGGTTAAAGACGTTGTGGTACAGATACACAATGGAATACTATTCAGCCATAAAAAGGGATGCATTTGAATCTATTCTAAGTGGTGGAAGAAACTAGAGCCTATATACAGAGTGAAGTAAGTCAGAAAGAAAAATATAAATATTGTATACTGACACACATATATGGAATATAAAGAGATGACATAGATGAATTTATTTTCAGGGCAGCGATGGAGAAACAAACATAGAGAACAGACCTATGGACATGGGGGGAGGAGAGGAGGAGATGTATGGAGAGAGTAACACAGAAATTTACAATACCATATGTAAAATAGAGAGCCAATGGGAATTTGCTATATGACTCAGGGAATTCAAACAGGGGCTCTGTGACAGGCTGGAGGGTGGGATGGGGAAGGAGATGGGAGGGAGGTCCAGGAGGGAAGGGACATGGGTGTACCGATGGCTGATTCTTGTTGATACGTAACAGAAAACCACAAAATTCTGTAAAGCAATTACCCTTCAATTAAAAAAAGTAAAATTTAAAACTATTTACAAATAGTTTCAACAAATAGTTGAAAATGCTAAATTTCATTAAAAGATAAAACCAACATGAAAAGTGAGCTAATAAATGGAGTGACATCAAGATATCGCGTTAAGAACAGTTACTTAATTCACTGTCTCTCAGCTAAACACACTAGTGCTAAAAACACAGGTGAACAGTGCAAGCTACTGGATAAATGACACTGTACAGTGATCCGGTGATTAAAATGAGTATTCTCTATCACTGTGAGCAGGTCACTTGATTCATCACTGCCTCAGTTTACTCATCTTTAAAATGGAGGTAATAATACATACTTTTCTGGATTGTTATAACAAACCAACGTGTTATTTTTACAACATTTAAATCAAGATACAAATATAAAGCACTATTATTTGTATTCTATCTTCTTTTAGAATAAAATTAAAAGGAAAATAACATTAACATAGCCAACCAACAAAGATGCTTTCAAATGGGTCCTTTATAAGTATTAAGCACACATAAGCATCTGGGAACTGATAATTCATAAAAATAAATTTTATTCTAAAGATAGCTTCCCCTATTTATCTGTCATAAATATGAGAACATTTGTAGTGTATACAATGGATGGTTTACTCCATTAAATCAAAACAAACCTTCAAACACAGAGAGACATTAGATTGAAATTCATAAAGCAATGATTTTGGACTTTTAGGGAGAAAATAGGACAATGCCTTTTTAGATACCATCACAAGTGACGCTGGCCAGTCTCTGAGTCCAGTTGATTTTAAGGCACAAGACTGACCTTAAGCAGTCAAAACAGTCACCTTACCAGAGAGAACATGGCCTAAAATGGAACAGCCTCATTCTGGAATCAAGGAACTCCTCTGCACAACTTGAAAGAGTGCTCAGGAAAGGCTACCCTCTGAGGTGCTGCTCTCCCCTGTCCTGTGGGCTAGCTTCACCCTGGGGCCAGCATGTTTCGTCAGCCTTCATTCTGCACAACTGGTGACTTTTGCTTTCTCCCTTGGGTCTTAGGAAGTCTTAACTGTCATGTTCAGAGTTAGATTCCATAATGGTTTGATTTAAACACTACAGTTATTTTTGGCACAGTAGCCTAGGCCAGATCATTTTTTTTGCAAAAAGCAGAACCCCCTTTAAAACTAGTTCTCACATGGAATTCCAATTTGTGAAAGAATTCAAAGAGAAGCTGTTCCAGCTGAAATAGGAGTTGGGGAAATGTCTAGATCTCTTTGAGAGCTCCTTTCGCCCTCCTTCCAATCTTCTGGTAGTGGCTCCCAGGCCACCTTCACGGATCTTTAAGGCTCTAGAATATAGAGTGTAAAAACAATGGCCTATGCCAACCTGACAACTGGCTTTCTAAGTTAAAAACTAGGATAAACTGAATCAGTCTCTAGAGAGGAGAATGTCTGAGAGGGGAACAGGGAAATTTTTAGAGTAATAATGATGCTCTGTAACTTGACAAAGGTGTGAGTTTTACAGGTGTAAGCATGTATCACAACCAAACTATACCCTTAGGATCTATGATCTCACCATACATGCCTCCATAAAATAACTGAAGGCTAGAGCCAGGTTGAATTTGATAAAAAGATTAATTCCCAGATAATACTGATTCACATTCACTTAACTAAAAAAGATGCCCTGCAATTTCAATGGGTTTCATATGTAAACATCAGGCTCATGTTTCTGGAGCACCATCTACTTTGGGCCAGTTAATGCTGTAATTCCAAATCAAATAACACAGTCCAATGGCCTCAGCTCAATGGTTGCAATATGTGCCGCTGTTGAATCTGTAGTCCTAATTTATCTTTGATCAAGATAAAAATGATGTAACTACCCTTATTAAATGAATTAAGACTTTGTATCACAATTATGGCTAGGACTAATATTGTAGTATTATTCCTAGAAAAAATTATTCCATAAAAACATCTTAGTTTCAGGTCAAATTGAAATGTTAATTCTCAAGTGATACTAAGAGTTAAGAAAGAGTCTTATTCCAAAACAGTGGTTCTTGTACATTTAAGTTCTTAGACACATTTGTGAATCTGCTGAAATATAAAGCTTCCCCTTCAGATAGAAGCATATGGACACACATGCACGTACATACATGAACTTGCACATGCACACACACACACACACCAAATATTGGAAACATTACAGAAACTTACTTTCCGTGAAGCCTGTCCATGAATTTCAGGTAAACAATCCATTCTCTGAATACTTCTCAGCTTCAGAAAGATCTGAAAATAATCCCAATAGTGTGGTTTTAGAGTAAACAAGGGGGCAAGGTCAAGATATCAGAGTAGAAGGATGTACTCTCATCTTCTTCTGTGAGAACACCAAAGTCACAACTAGCTGCTGAATGACCATTGACAGGAGGACACTAGAACCCAGCAAAAAAAGATATCCCATGTCCAAGGACAAAGGGGAAACTGTAACAAGACAGTAGGAGGGGTGCAAAACTCACAGTTAAAATTAAATCCCATTCCCAGCAGGTGGATGACCCACAAACTGGAGAACAATAATACCAAAGAAGAAGTTCTCACACTCTTGTGAAGGTTCTAGGCCCCCATTAGGCTTCCCAACCTAGGGATCTGGCAAAGGGACTGGGAATCCCCAGGGAAACTGACTTTGAAGGACAGCAGGATTTGATTACAGAACTTCCACAGGCCTGGGGGAAACAGAGACTCTTGGAGGACACAAACAAAATGTGTGCACCAGAACCCAGGGGAAAGGAGCAGTGACCCAACAAGAGACTGAGCCAGACCTGCCTGTGAGTGTTTGAAGGTCTCCTGCAGAGACATGGATTGGCATAAGTCCTCTTGGAGGTCACTGGTAACCCTACCATAGAGCCTGCAGGCTCTAAAACTGGGTTGCCTCAGGCCAAACAACTAATGGGGGGTGGGGGTGAGGGGGGAGCACAGCCCTACTCATCAGCAGACAATTGGATTAAAGATTTACTGAGCATGGCTCTGCCCGTTTTCCCCACAGCCAGTCCTTCCCATCAGGAAGCTTGCCCAAGCCTCTTATCCTCATTCATCAGAAGGCAGACAGAAGAAGCGAGAACTAGAATCCCTCAGCCTCCAGAATGAAAACCACAATCACAGAAAGCTAACCAAAATGATCACATGGATCACAGCCTTGTGTAACACAATGAAGCTATGAGCCATGGCCTGCAGGCCCACACCCAAGACAGACAAGTCATGTTGGAGAGTTCTGTCAAAACATGGCCCAATAGAGAAGGGTATGGCAAATCACTCCAGTATTCTTGCTTCAAGAACCCCATGAACAGTATGAAAAGGCAAAAAGATGTGACACCAGAGGATGAGCCCCCCAGGTCGGAAGGTGTCCAACATGCTACTGGGGAAGAGTGGAGAAATAGCTGGGCCAAAGTGGAAATGATGTTTAACTGTGGATGTGTCTGGTGGTGAACATAAAGTCCAGTGCTGTAAAGAACCTTATTGCACAGGAGCCTGGAATCTTAGGCCCAAGAATCAAGGTAAATTGGATGTGGTCAAGCAGGAGATGCCAGGAGTTAACATTGATATTTCAGAAATTAATGAACTAAAATGGATGAGAACAGGCAAATTTAATGCAGATGACCATTATATCTACGACTGTGGGCAAGAATCCCTTAGGAGAAATCAAATGTTATTCCCTGAAATTGAGTTTCAGAGAAAAGCAAGGAGAGATAAGAAAGCCTTTTAAAGTGAACAATGCAAAGAAATAGAGGAAAATAATAGAATGGGAAAGACTAGAGATCTATTCAAGAAAATTGGAGATACCAAGGGAGCATATCATACAAAGATGGGCACAACAAAGGGACAGAAATGGCAAGGACTTAACAGAAGCAGAAGGGATAAGGAAGAGGTGGAAAGAATATACAAAGGAACTATACAAAAAAGTTCTTAATGACCTGGATAACCATGATGGTGTGGTCACTCACCTAGAGCCAGACATCTTAGAATGTGAATTCAAGTGGACCTTAGGAAGCATCACTATGAACAAAGCTAGTAGAGGTGGTGGAATTTGATGAATTTGAACTATCTCAAATCCTAAAAAAAAATGATGCTATGAAAGTGCTGCACTCCATACACCAGCAAATTTGGGAAACTCAGCAATGGCCACAGGACCAGAAAAGGTCAGTCTTCATCCCAATCCCAAAGAAAGACAATGCCAAAGAACGTTCAAACTACCGTACAATTGCACTCATTTCATATGCTAGCAAGGTAATACTCAAAATCCTTCAAGCTAGTCTTCAACAGTATGTG
Source organism: Dama dama (assembly GCF_033118175.1). Taxonomy (NCBI): domain Eukaryota; kingdom Metazoa; phylum Chordata; class Mammalia; order Artiodactyla; family Cervidae; genus Dama; species Dama dama. The sequence continues at coordinate 31,936,881 of NC_083692.1, forward strand.
AGCCAAGAATATCCAGATGTTGCTATTGTTGTTCAGTCGCTCAGTTGTGTCCAACTCTTTGTGATTCCATGGACTGCATCAGGCCAGGCTTCCCTATCATTCACTATCTTCACTATCTCCTGAAGTTTGTTCAAACTCATGCCCATTGATATACAAGCTGGATTTGGAAAAGGCAGAAGAACCAGAGATCAAATTGCCAACATCCGTTGGATCATAGAGAAAGCAAGGGAATTCCAGAAAAACATCTACTTTTGCTTCATTGGCTATGCTATAAAGCCTTTGACTGTGTAGATCACAACAAACTGTGGAAAATTCTCAAAGAGATGGGAATACCAGACCACCTACCTGTCTCATGAGAAACCTGTTGCAGGACAAGAAACAACAGTTAGAACCAGACACGGAACAATGGACTAGCTCAAAATAGGGAAAGGAGTAGGTCAAGGCTGTATATTGTCACCCTGTTTATTTAACTTACATGCAGAGTGAACCATGTGAAATGCCAGGCTGGATGAAGCATAATCTGAAATCAAGGATGCTGAGAGAAATATCAACAACCTCAGATATGCATATGATACCACTCTAATGGCAGAAACCAAAGAGGAACTAAAGAGTCTCTTGATGAAGCTGAAAGAGGAGAGTAAAAAAGCTAGCTTAAAACTCAACATTCAAAAAACTAAGAAAGCATCCAGTCCCATCACTTCAAGGCAAATAGATGGGAAAACAATGGAAACAGTGAGAGACTTTATTTTTATGGGCTCCAAAATCACTGCGGCTGGTGACCCGCAGGCATGAAATTAAAAGACTTTGCTCCTTGGAAGAAAAACTATGACCAACATAGACAGTGTATTTAAAAGCAGAGACATCACTTTGCTGACAAAGGTCAGTATGGTCAAGGCTATGGTTTTTCCAGTAGTTATGTATGAATGTGAGAGTTGGACCATAAAGAAGGCTGAGCACTGAAGAACTGATGCTTTCAAAATGTGGTACTGGAGAAGACTCTTGAGAGTCCTTGAACAGCATGGAGATCAAACCAGTTCATCCTAAAGGAAATCAATCCTGAATAATCACTGGAAGGACTGATGCTGAGGCTGAAGCTCCAATAATTTTGCCAAATGATGCGAAGGGCTAACTCATTGGAAAAGACCCTGATGCTGGGAAAGATTGAGGGCAAGAGAAGAAGGAGGCTACAGAGGATGAGATTGCTGGATGGCATCACTGACTCAATGAACGTGAATTTGAGCAAACTGCGGGAGATAGTGACGGACAGGGATGCCTGGCTTTCTATAGTCTTTTGGATCGCAAAGAGTCGAACACGACTTGGCCCCTGAACAACAAGAATAGCCAAAAAGTAGTCCAGGGCAATGATTTGCTGCTCTCTTCTTCAGTAATTTTTCTTCTTCTGTTGAGAAATTTATTTTCTCCAAATTGGCTCATTTCTATTAAAAGAATATCTAAGATGCATGCAGCACTGTTTGATTTTCAGAGCACTGGCATATGATGCCATATGACTTACCTTGGGGCTTTTGCATAATATATGTCAGTTGAGTTAAATTTTAAACTCATGTGATCTTCCCAACAATTCTAGAAAGTTTCAACTTCATTAATGGATAGGAAACTTTAAATACAGAGATATCCCTGATGAGTTGGCTAGTCAGCATGGGAATGAAAAAGACTCAGAATCATTGTTCTGGTGTCAGTCCCTTTTCTTTGGGCTATGTTGCCAACCAACGTTTTAAGCAAATAATCAGCAACACCAATAGTAAAATGCTTATTATTTGTTTACCAGTTCTAAGCATTAAGCTAAAATTTGCTAAAAAAGAAAAACACATTCACTCTGAACCATGAATTTCAAACCAGAATTTTAAATGTAAATTCAATCTGAATGATGATTTTAAAAAAATAATATGAACATATTCTTCATCATCTGGTGATTGTCCTAACACTGCGTACTGCTACTTCATTTCAGTGTTCAAGCTTGCATTAATGCCTGCCGTTGTGAAAGCCAAATAATTCCATGGCATCCCACAGTAAGAGAAGTTCCTGGCAGTTCAAATAGAGAAATGAAATGACAGATCTGTGTTCATAGGGCTTATAGTAGTTTGAGAAATCTGCTCAATAAATGCTTGTTGTTGACTAAATACTTAGTTTTGAAAATAATATTTAACTTTTCTTCCAGAATACCAATTTTGCAAGAGATGTTATAATAAGTAAAAAGAAACTGTTTCCACTTCCAGAAATAAATAGATCAAACTCCCATTTATTGAAGATTTTAATTCCCTAAAAATATTAACCTTAGTGCTAATCTTTAGCAATTAATTAAGACTGGCATGTAAGAATTTCTTGCTGGAAAAATTTTGATAAATTATAGGTCTGACTAACCTGGAACTATCAAACAAATCCTTGGAATTTTAATTTTCATTTAAAATTTAAATTTTAAATTTCATCTTGTACAGCATATTTATGCAAGTAAATCTCTTCTGCATTGGAAACAGTGAAGCCAAATGCTGAAAGTTATGGAGGCTGACATGAAGCCTCATTGTGTTAATTTAAATTCAACATCAGTGATTTACTGTTGGCAAATGACATTATCTGTCATGTTAAATGAATACTGTTAACTTACACTGTGTTTTTATTTGATTTGTGTGTTTGTCTTGATTCTTAAATATTTATGATTGAATAAGGCCTGCAAGTGTGAGCAACTTATTTCTAGATTCAGGTTTATATGTTTGAATAATGTTATAATAAAAATTTAAATCCATATTGTGGGGGTCTATGAGCATATATTTCCCTTAAAAGGGATCTATATGTTACTCAAGTCTGAGAAATGCTGGTCCAGATTAGCACTGATTAATTTATCAGAATTCTTGAGAGGCATTTTTGCCACTTAATTATCCAACTTTTGGGGCTTATTTACATGGATATCATGATAAAATTTGTCAAATACCGTGATGAAGTCAGTACATTTTTGATGCCTTTTTGACATTTTTGGTGTCTTTTAAACATTTTTGACATTCCCATGGTCCATTCATTTAGTGATACAATAAAAAAGGTAATGAATTTTGGAATAAAATTTTGGGATCACTTCATCTAACTGGAGACTCAGTGAAAGCTCTATTTGTTCTATGTGATCCACTCTGAAGCCCATTCTTCACTGAGAGAAATCAGAGGCCAAAAGAAGATTTAAGTAGCTTTGGTATTACATGGTAAGCTTGGGGACTATAGGAGCATAGCTTAGCACTCCACTTTGGATAAGAAAGGGCTACTAGGAAGAGAGAAGATTCAAACACTGGGGTGCAGTTTCCATCTCTCAAGAACCTTGTTTCTTTTGTTCATCTTTCTGTTTTGAGCATCAAGCTTGGTACTCAGCATATAGTTTGCTTTTAATAACTATTTAGCAAGTGAATGAATGAGTAAATGAGCACAAGCCTTGAAACATAGCCTATTCTACTGATTAAACAGACACCTGAAGAATTTCTTCTCAATTCAGAAACACAACTGATTTTTTAAAAAAATCCCAGGTTACTTCACTTGTGTGGTCTCCAGATTCAGCACCTTGGCTCCTTGTGGTCATTCTAACTTTTCATAAACTCAAATAGAAGGCTCTCCTCACATGTTTCTCAATCTTGGAGTGGGAGGAGATGCAAGATTTCTAGGGACTGGGGGTTGTCACCCCTTCTCTTCTGGGAGATTAAGGAGAGAAGACTCCAGCTGTCCAAACAGTGGAGGCAGAGACCTCTCCTTTATCTCAAGAACTAGAAGAATTCCTCTTTACTTTACTCAGAAGTCTAAAAGTTTAATATGAATACAAAACAAGATTTTTAAAAAATCAGCTTCTGGAAATTTCTGTAGTTACAGTCATTTTACTGTTCACTCAAACACTCTGCTTTGACAGAAAACTCCTCGGTCACAGCTCAGCAACCTATATATATCTTACTTTTGCCTTTGCTTGGGAGGAAGACCTAAACAGACATTTCTCCAAAGAAGACACACAGATGACCAACAAACACAGGAAAAGATGCTCATTAATAGAGAAACGCAAATCAAAGCTATAATGAGGTATCACCTCACACCAGGTAGAATGGCAGTCATCAAAAAATCTACAAACAATAAATGCTGGAGAGGGTGTGGAAAAAAGGAACCCTCTTGCACTTTGGTGGGAGACCACTATGGAGAACAGTATGGAGATTCCTTAAAAAACTAGGAATAAAAATACATATGACCCAACAATCCCCGTACTGGGCACATACCCTGGCAAAACCACAACTCAAAAAGACACACGTATCCCAATGTCCACTGCATCACTACTTACAGTAGCTAGGACATGGAAGCAACCTAGATGTCCATTAACAGATGAATGGATAAAGAAGCTGTGGTACATTTATACAATGGAATATTACTCAGCCATAAAAGGAATGCATTTGAGTCTGTTCTAATGAGGTGGGGGAACCTAGAGCCTGTTATACAGAGTGAAGCAAACCAGAAAGAGAAAAACAAATTTGTATATTAACACATACATACGGAGTCTAGAAAAATGGTACTAATGAACCTATTTGCAGGGCAGGAATAGACATGCAGGCATAGAGAACAGACTGTGGACACAGCAGGCGAAGGACAGGTTGGGACAAACTGAGAGAGAAGCATTGAAACATATACATTACCATAGGTAAAAAAAATAGCCAGTGGGAATTTGTGGATGACACAGGGAGCCCAACCCAGTGCTCGGTGACAACCTAGAGGCATGGGATGGGGTGGGGGGTGGTTCAAGAGGGAGGGGATGTATGTATAACTATGGCTGATTCACGTTGTTGGGTGGCAGAAGCCCACACAATATTGTAAAGCAAGTATCCTCCAATTAATAAGTTTTCAAAAAGTATCAATAACATTGTTCATTTTCATTCTCATTTCAAATAAATTTTCCAGAATGAAGGGCTGTGATTATGATCAAACTCTCAAATTTATACTTGAATTTCAGATTACTCTCCTGGAATCAAGGACCTTTTCACAACAGAAAGAACTTATTTTTTGCTACAAAAGGCCAAGCTCATCGAATAATGCTATATTTGAGGAGAAATGGCATAACTAGAAATAGAATGGTTAATAGTGCCTAGCCAACATCTACTCTTAAAATAAAAATTGTCACGTTTCAGTATCCCGTTATGTGCTCATGTGGCAGCAATGCTTATCGTCCCATGTCACTCTTCATCAAGCAGTGTTTTTTTCTCCCCTTGACACTGAGTTGAACTTTGTGACTAATGCATAAACAAATAGAATATGGTGGAAACAACACTGCATACTTCCAGCGCAAGGTCATAAGAGTTCCACCCAGCTTTCTCTCCAAAGATGATGTCATGAGGAAGCCCAGGTCACATGGACAGGCCACATATAGGTGTACTAGTCTTCAGCGAAAATCTCAACTGTCAGCAGCATCCCCACCAGACCTATGAGTAAGCAAGCCTTCAGATCATTCCAGGCTCCACCTTCAAGTCACCCTGAATGAAGCTGTGTGGAACAGGAATAACTATTCCCACCATGACCTGCCTGAACTGTACCTGAGTAAGCAAAATAATTGTGGTTACTTTAGGCCACGAGGTTTGGGGTTGTTTGTTATGTAGCAATAGACAACAACAAACAAGCAAATATTGTTATTTCATCCAATCCTCATAATCACTGAAAGGTAGATATAATTAACTTCATGTTGCTGATGAATAAACAGGCCCTGTGCTGAACCATGGAAATCCATTAGTGAATATGGCAGACATGATTCCTGTCTTCAGAAAGCTTTAGGGCAGTTCAGTTCAGTCGCTCAGTCAAGTCCAACTCTTTGTGACCCTATGGACTGCAGCACGCCAGGCCTCCCTGTCCATCACCAACTCTTGGAGTTTACCCAAATTCATGTTCATCAGGTCGGTGATGCCATCCAACCATCTCATGCTCTGTCATCCCCTTTTCCTCCTACCTTTAATCTTTCCTGCCATCAGAGTCTTTTCAAATGAGTCAGTTCTTCACATCAGGTGGCCAAAGTATTGGAGTTTCAGCTTCAGCATCAGTCCTTCCAATGAATATTCAGGACTGATTTCCTTTAGGATGGACTGGTTGGATCTCCTTGCTGTCCAAGGGACTCTCAAGAGTCTTCTCCAACACTATCATTCAAAAGCATCAATTCTTCGGCACTCAGCTTTCTTTATAGTCCAACTCTCACATCCATTCATGACTACTGAAAAAAACATAGCTTTGACTAGATGGACCTTTCCCTTCCCTGTATTCCTTGTATTCCTTCCCTATAGAACTCTAAGGCATAAAGCCACCTGAGGCACTGCTGACCCTTCACTACACATATGAGAACAAAAATCATGTCTTTCCCTAGACATTGTCTTAGTTGTAACAGTCTCCAGCAGAACTAAATCAATCATATGTTCCTTTTGGCTTCAGATGCAGTGTGTGTGTGCATGCATGTGTATGTGACAATGGGTCTTGTTCTTGCACTAGAATTTTAGACTATGAATCTTAAACTATGATGGTTGGCTTTCTTTCTTTCATTTGAGTCTTTCAAATATTTTTCTGAACTTCCTTATTATTCAAGTACTATATGTTTAATGGAGGGAAATCAGAAAATGTAATTAATAGAAAGTAAATTATCCAAAAATGTCTGTATAGACAGATACCTCTATTAAATATTTTAGCAAGTAGGCTTCCAGAAATTTGCTATGCTGGGATATGTATATCTCCTTTCACTCCTACTCTTGCTGCCCCACCCTTAAATTTGAGTTGCTGCATCATTTCCATACTAGTGTGCTTTCTTTTAAACAATCACACTCATAGCACTCGAGGCTTCACATCAAAGCAAGCCTCACTGCATCCTTAATTAACACACTAGCACCCAAACCAACTAACTTTATTAACATGCTGCATCCTGTCTTGCTCTCTGGGATGAGCATTTTTGGATAATAATGGTATTAATTTCTCTATGTCACTTCTCAGTTTTAATGTATGTCCTTCAATCTTCTAGTTATGGCCTCAGCCCCTACCCACTGCTTCTGTCCTTGCAATCCACACGTAACCAACCCTGTCAGCTTGACCTGACCTAAGATTCATTCTACCTAGAGAATGCACCTACCATATCTGCGCCCTGCAGGAACATTCCAGGCAACAGGTTCATTCAGCCAACCTTCAGCGCTAAGGAAGAAGGCAAAGTAAAGTAACACATGTTAATCAGATGGCAGAATTTTGCTGAATGTACGCTAGACTAAACTTCATGATTTCTTACAAATTCAAAAAGATTAATGGACTCCTATGTTTATTGTAGCATTGTTTACAATAACCAAGATATAGAAGCAATCAAAGTTTCCACAGATAGATGAATGGATAAAGAAGAAAGGAACATTACTCAGCCATAAAATAATGAAATCTTGCCATTTGTGACAACATGGATGGACCTAGAGGGTATTATGCTAAGTGAAATAAATCAGACAGAGAAAGACAAATACCATATGATTTTGCTTATATATGGAACCTAAAAAAAAAAAAAATCAAATGAACTAACATAACAAAACAGAAACAGATTCATAGATACAGACAACAAACAGGTGAATGCCAGGAAGGGGAAGTAGGGGGAGGAGTGAAATAGGTGAGAGAAATTAATAGGGACAAACTCCCAGCTACAAAATAAATGAGTCATGGGCATAATATACAGTGCAATTATATTGTGATACAGTCAATTATATTGTGATAACTTTGTATGGTGACAGAAGATAACTAGATTTTTTGTGGTGATCATTTTTGTAATGTATAAAAAGATCAAATCACTATGTCATACACCTGCAGTTAACACAGTGTTACAGGGAAATTCTACTTCAACAGAAAATTTTTTCAAATAAAAATTTTTGAAACTTTTATAATTTCTTACATTTTTACCTTATTCACATTGGTGCTGGAAGTGAAATGACCACTTATTATGCTTTTCAAAGCCAAGTTGATTTACTCTCTTAAAGTCAATGTTAGTAAAATCAATTTGGCTTTGAAAAGCACGCTGAGTTTAGAGAGGACTCCTTTCAATTTTTTAAAATATTCTTTTACTTTAGGAAAGAAAGATCATTTAACTAAACATAGAGTAACTTCAATGTTTAAGGACTCCTCAGCCTTTGGGCTCACATACATTCCTGTGTATTTACAATGATCTCAGATACCCAGGGTCATTAACACACTGGCTATGACTTTGAAGCATTGGTTATGAAGTTGTACTGCTCCCATTAGCAACATCCCACATTCTTGAATGGCTACCTCTGAATGCCGGTTTTTAGCTGATTGTGGCAATCTGGGTTTCATTATTTAAGAGAGATAAGATGACATATTGGGTTGTTCCCACTATCTCAGGATAATGGCCTTAAGTATTTGGAAAATGTAAACACAGAAATATTTAGGGATTTGAAGAGAGTAGGTTATTTGCTGACTAGAAGAGAAAGAGCAGAAGATTATCACCCAAACAATGTTGATATTGGGCTTTATCTTCCTGCAACAAGCAGACCACAGTTGAAAGAGTCTTTTGCCATTTACCATGAAACTGTGGATTTACTCATATCTCTAGCATCTCTCATTTATTTTTAGCCTCCTGTTTAGTCAGTAACAGTGGAATCTGTGCCAACATGTTTTTAGCAAATATTGTCCAGATCTGCCGGTGATTTTAGCTGCTCATGGCCATGTCGAGACACAAAGCAGGTAAAGTGATAAAAAGAAAAAGAGCTTTCAGTGAGGGAATATTCAAAAAGATTTCATAAGTTATAGCTCAACTGCATCTATGAATTTCAGTTTATCGCCCCTTTTCTTTTACCTCTTACAGTACTCACGTCTGAAGAAATGATCATGGAAAATAAAGTCATTTTGGATTATCTTATTCATCACATGGAGAGATGTTTTCTAATAGCCATTGGGCTATATTTTGCAATCTTCATTTCCAAAAAGACAGACTTCTATTTGCAACTACTAAACACTGCTCTGCTCCTAAGAGACAATCTACCCTCAGGAATGAATAGAGGTCACACATATCAGAACTCAGCAGATGTTAGAGTGTAGATCAGTCCTCAGGAAGTCTGGATAAGCTGGGTTTCCCAGGCCGAGGTTTTCAGAGCAATTAAAACTGCACTATTGAATGTAGCTTTCACTTGAGGTACTCATTCTGTCTATCCCTCATATGATATTCTACATAAGATTTAAAGGAGACCACCAAAACAGAATCAAAATGTGACCAACAGTTATCAGCATAGTTGAAAATAAAAAGCCAAAATCGAATGGTCCGAGAGATATTTGCTATTTATATTATCTGCTTCCTCATGTGCATAAATAAAAGAACCAAAGAAAGGAACAGAAAGCCAAATCGAACAGCTGAAAAACTATATGACAAATCTGCAGTCCATTCACTTTCTAATTTCATTCCAGTTCTTTGCACCAACCAATTCCAGTTCTATAGCACTACACAGACTTACGGAAGACAGTCATCATTTTGCTCTGTGACTCTAACTCACAGTGGGGTGAATAGGCAGTGAGATTGCACGAAGTTACAGCAGTTGCACAAAGGGAAGCCAGGCCAATGTATTTTTTTCTTATCTGAAAGGGCATTTTAATGTCACTGAGAACAAAAGAATTATCTTACTCTCTCCTTTTCTTACCTCTGACCATCAAGGAAGCCTTAGACATGCTATTGTAATCGTGACTCACATTTCATCATTTCTTGACACACTGGAGTACATCAAAAAAGAAAAGATAATGTTTTACCTTGAACGACTGAAATGGAAAAACCTTCTGTTCATGGGATCTCTCTGGAATGTAGTGATCTGTGTGACTGCAATCACAGAATCAGCTGAAATAGCATACGAATTCTCCAATGTCTTCTTTCTGTCAAAAGGAACATTTCCATAAAACTACCTTTACAGCCTGGAATGGCTGCCTGCTTCCCAGAAGGAGCTCTAAATAGCTATTAAGCAATCAGTAACTTTGTCTAAATGGAGAACAATTAGAACCATTCTCAAAGTTTTGAAAGATTATTCTAACCTCTCCCCTTCCTTTGCTGAGATTAGATGGAATCAAGAAAATGAGGAGCATGGAGATAAGGCATTTGGTGGAAGTTTCCTTAGAGACACAAACGAGTCAACTTTATGTTTGAAAGTAAAATGCATTGGCACCTTTAGAGCAATTTTTGAATTTTTAATTATTATGATTAACTGGGGGGAATGGGATGCCGTAATCACAGAATATCTCCCTATTCAAAACAAGAGAACAAACATCTCAGATTCAGAGTTGAACTAACCCTATTTGTTTAGGCAGGGCACATCATTATGCATCCATGCAATGTTCATCATTTTTTTTAATTTTTCTCTACTTGATTTCTTATTCCCACTCACATTCTTTACACCACAGCCCCCTCTCCAAAGTACCTCATATATGTCCATATGTATGAATACATACTTATAAATATACATTGTGTGTGTGTGTGTGTGTGTGAACTCACATGATGGTACTGTGATGCAGATACTATTTTGTTTCTTACCTTTGGGATGATACTATGCTTTTAAGATCGACCCCTCTTGCTATATGAGTATCAAATCCATTGTTTCTGGCTACTGCAGAGTCTGGAGTGTGCATTTGTCACTTTCTTTTTATCATTCCCCAATATAAACACTTAAGTGACCTATAACTCCCCAACCCAACCAGCAACACTATAATAAATATTCTTTTACTGTCCTTCATGGATCTGCAAGAGTGTTTCCCTAGGGTATGAACCTAGGAGTAAGATTTCATGGTCATATATGCATACCAAACTTTACTAAGCACAATATTCATTGGAAGAACTGATGCTGAAGCTGCAACGCCAATACCTCAGCCACCTCATGTGAAGAACTGACTCATTGGAAAAGATCCTGATGCTTGAAAAGATTTAAGGCAGGAGCAGAAGAGGAAGACAGAGGATAAGATGGTTGGATGGCATCCCCAAGTCGATGGACATGAGTTTGAGCAAGCTCCAGGAGTTGGTGATGGACAGGGAAGCCTGGTGTGCTGTAGTTCATGGGGTTGCAGAGTCGGACACGATTGAGTGACTAAACTGAACTAGGATGTATTCAAGTTCTCTAGGGCAGCTAGGCCAGCTTACTCTTCCATCAACAGAAATGGGACCTTTTGTCTCTCCACATCCTCACTAAAATTTGATGATCTCTTTCTAATTTTTGATAATTTAATGGATACCAAGTACCTGTCACTTTAACAATGTTGAGACATTGGCATATACTTGGGGGGCAGGTTGAGTACATTTTGTTTGTATGATGGTAGTTATACTAGGTAGGAACATGTGGTTGCTTCAGAATTTAAGAATGGGAAAGAGAATGTGAATGGATGCTAAGCTGAAAGGGGTACTGGAGGCAGACATGAATGCTCAGCTTAGTCTGTTTTGTCAGCCCTGCCAATGATTCATGAACTATACATATATTTAATAAAATCCTTTTCTGCTGAAAATAGAGAGTGTTCTGTTGTTGGCAACCAAGAAGGTGGTCTATATAGTAACTGGTACCATGTCCTGTGCTTGGTCACGCAGTCATGTCCGACTGTTTGTGACCCCATGGACTGTAGCCCGCTAGGCTCTTCTGTCCATGGGATTCTCCAGGCAAGAATACTGGAGTGGGTTGCCATGCCCTTCACCAGATGATCTGCCCAAAACAGGGATTGAACCCAGGTCTCTCTCATTGCAGGCAGATTCTTTATTGTCTGAGCCACCAGGGAAGCCCAACTGGTACCATAAGTGGTTGTAAACTCTCAAGGAATAAAATGAGAATTTAGGATTGGTTATTCACATAGATTCAGTCTGAAAACAGTGACAATCTGGTTCCTATCATAAGATAGGTCATACAGAATTTTTTCTGTGGACTTTTATTTTCCTATATACATTCTGCAATTGATTTTATGAGAGGCTCAAAAATACTCTAGGATTTTTATTAAAACAAAACCAAATTTATAGAACAAGATAACTAATATCATTATAACATTGTTATCCATTGGTGAACATGGTGTGGCTTTCTAGTATTTCCTTATTTTATATCCTACAATAGTATTTTAAAAATTTCTCCAAAAAAGTTATGCAAATTTTTTGTTTGATTATTCCACTTCTGGGGGATATTCATTTCTCTTCTAGTTCAGTAACAATCCAGTCTTGATATCCAGGAAATTAGCAACTACACTTTAATGTTAACCATTATAACCACATTACATTACCACTATAAAATAGAAAGGGAATGGCAGAAGAAAATAATAAAATTGCTTATTAAGTATAAATATATATTTTACAGATTTTTAAATGCTATTGTGAATGATGCCTGGATTTCTAGAATATATTTTCTAGTTGGTTGTGCTGGTATAGAGTTTGGGTGAAGGAAACTCGCTACACTCTCTTATTAGTTCTCAATTTCTCAGCTGAGTCAGCTTTTTTTAAAAATGTAGATTATCTTATTTCCAGTGATGATTGTTAGTTTTTCCCCTTTCAACATTTACCCTGTTATTTATTTTACTGCCATATTTTGCTGATCAGGCAAAGCACTACATTAAATAGAATCAATGTTAGAGAAAGTCTTTTCTTAATCCAGTGTTGAAGCGAAAGCATGAAACGAGAAAGATGACACTTCGCCATCTGGCTTCCCAATTTCCCACCAATGCCCTCACTGCCACCTGCCCATCCCCATACTCCGCTGTTCTCCTTTTCTGAAAACTGTCTTGTTCAGTTCCAGCTAACAGTTTTTGGGATGTGTAGTGGGAGAGAGGTTGGGGAGGTGGCAAAGCCCAGGGCCTACTCACTTGCCTACATTTATTTTATTCCTCCCTATCTTTTCCTGGGCTCAAAGATTATGGCTGTGTTACTAATCTGAGCTTCTCTTTTCACACCTCAAGTTGCAACAGAGAGCAAGATCCATTCAGGGCTCCCCTTTACACCCATGCTATCTTCCACCTGTGGCTCCTTGCCTCTTTCCGTCCAGGATCTCATTTCAGAGGAAACCTGGAACCCAGCCAACTTTTGTCTCTCTAGAGACATCTCAGTCTTTTCAGAATTTAAAAAAAAAAAAAAAAACACCTCATCATTTTCTCTCTTCCTTCTGTGGCATCTTCAGGATTGGATTTAGTGTAGAGTTCCAGAAATTCCTTCAAGTGGCATCCTACATTTTTGCAATTCTGGGACTGTTGTCTAAAAATGAAAACAATGGAGATGAAACTTGACTGATCCTGAAATAAGGAGGTACTCCCATGGCCTCCTGCAGCCTCCTGCATGGCCAACTGTGAAGCATTATGTATGAAATATGGTGGAAGTTAGCCAAAGACTATAGAAAGGAAGCTGAGTGCTAGCCCCTACCTATGCAAATCTTGAGCTAAAAATAGATTTCTCTAAAAGGTGGTGTCATAATCCTAAAAGGTATATCCCAGTTCTTAAAGGAAGGCTAGCAGGAGAGCTGGTTGCAGCTGAAGAGGAAGATGTACTCATATTCTATTCCCACATGCCTAAAACCTAACTTTTAGTCTATGGAACTAGAAGTTGTGAAATTGGGTAAGAGAAGAAGAAAAGGTGGTGATCAGCAGATCATAGTACAGAAAAATGGTGGCCAGACATCTTTGCTTTTGAACACCAAAAGCTGAGAGAGACATACCCCCTGGGCAAAGAAAACATATCGAAGAGATGGCACACAAGATAAACCTCCAGCAAAGCTCTGGTCTGCCTGTTCCATGCCTCTGGCTTCTTCCTCACATTATTCTCTAATAGGAAATTAGTACTTCTCAAAGATAAGCATGAATCAAAAAAGTGCTGACTCTGGTACACAGATATTAGCTATAAGTGGAGAAGAGGAACATAAACTAAAGATAGATAAAAACCTACCTCATGAACTGGAACTTTTAAAAATGAAAAAGATGTACTTGAGAGAATAGTGCATTATCTCAAAGCAGTTACAAATAATGGGCCATTCCTCACAGACTTCTGCTGGTGGGGCCCCCTATTTTATGAAACTCCAGGTCAGCTCTCTCTTGCTGGATCCACAGTTACTCCAAGGGGAGCACCCTCCTGGCCAAGTTCATGGTGGGAGCCTTGTTACCTCCTGTTCTCAGCCTTTCTGCCCCTTCCTGGGTATGAACCAGCCACTCATCCAATGTGTTCCCCTATTGCAAGGCACATTTCAGACATCTGAAAAGTCCAAACGATGCTCACCTCCCACCTCTCCCATCAAATTCTCTTTTGGGAGTAAAAGAATTACCAAGCAAGTATGTTGTATGAAAAGAAAAAAATTACATTTTATATGAATTAAAAAACCAGAAGGATACTTACACAGCTATAGGCAAATAGATTTTTTTACAGAGCATTTAGTTTTGTTTTTTTTTAATTGTGGTAAAGTATTCATACCATAGATTTTATCATTTTAACCACTTTTAGCTATACAGTTCAATGGCATTAGGTACATCCTCTTTGCTATGCTACCATCACCACCGTCCATCTCCAGGATTTTTTCTTCTTCCCAAACTTCTATCCATTAAATAATAACTGTCAATTTCCTTTTCCCACCAACCCCTGGAAATCATTGTTCTACTTCTGTCTCAATGAATTTGAGTTCTTTGGGCACTTCATATAACCAGCCTTTATCATTCTTTTAAGGTTCATTCAGTATTCTTAAAATCAAATAAATCACATTTTAAAGGAGTCTTATAGTAGTATCTACTCTGCACATTCTTATTTTTCAAACTGATTCAAGCAAGATTCATTTTAAGCCATAACTTATTTGGATATAACAATGTTACCTCTTTTTATTTTTCCTGGGATGAATAAAAAAGTCTCTCTGAACTTTAAAAATTTATTCTATATAGAGAAATAAAACTGAAGAAGTGAGAAAAAAGAGTTACAGAGAAAAGGGTTCCAGAAAAGATCCAGCTGAATTCAGTGACTCGGTTGTGTAAGTTTAATTCAATCAATAAATAAGTTTACCAGTTGGTTTGAAACCACAGGGCTGAATATATATGTCCTAGACTGAAATAGAAGGCAAGTTATTTGGCTTTGGTTCACCACATAAGCACATTCATAATTGAGAAAAAGAAAACATAGTCAGGCATTTGTTCTGATTCTTGGTTTGGAAACTTTCAAATGCTGAAACTGTTAAGAGACTATAAGATAACATTCCTGAGATTTGAAACGGATTCACTGGCTCTTTATAATAGACAATGACTTCATATTTACTATTCCAGGGTTGCCTTTTGTAATTGAACATTGCATAGATAAAATCCTGAAAGACATCATTCACTAATTGTCAATCCTTTAATGAATTTCTACCTTGTTTCAGATTCTCACTGAGCACCGAGGAATAAAGATACTATATTCAAATGGTTCATGAGGGAATAGATGATAGGTAAGCAGTAGGTAGGTGAGTAGTTAGCTGATTAGCTAGTGGGAATGGAGAGGAAAAGAGGAAGAAATATAGGAAGAAAGGGAGAGAAAATTAAAAAATAATGTGGCAAACTAAGAAATCTAGGTAAAGGTTAAACAGGAGTTCTTTGCACTCTTCTTACAATTTTTCTATAAGTACAAAGTTATTTTTTAAATTGTTACAAAAAGAATAAGAAAATAGGATATGTAAATGACTAGTTCATTTAGAAAGTTACGTTATGAAAGAATCTTTCAACATTATCAAAGAATCTTCCAACCTTAGTTTTTAAAGAAATGATTCCTCACCATGTTAATGGGTATTTTGACAAGAATAGTGTTCCATGGTAGTAAGTTTGCCAAATATCTACTATTCACCTCTTGTACAAGGTCTAGTGTACATTTCCGCATATTCAAGAATCAGAGAAGTCCCCCAGGAAAGAAAGCCAACTACTTTATTCTGTTTAACACAGGATATCCCAATGTATTTGACCATAGAATTCTTTTTTTTTACAGTAGCATTTATTAATTAGAGATTTCATAAACACCACTGTAATATAAGATACATTAACTCAACTTGGGTGCTTTCAAATTCACTTGCAAGAAGGAAGCTACGTGTAATGCTGTTGTGTTGCTGGGTTTATGTAGATACAATTCCAGTTGGTTCTCAAGTACCTTCATGTGCAGTTAGAGACATGTGGCCCCCTCTTTAATTGGAAACTCTTATTCTTAATATGGTATTTATTGAATCTCATGCTGAGATAAATAGTTTTCGTTTACATAATTTCCCAGGACTAATTGCTGAGTTTTTAAAACAGGCTTTCACTAAGCTTTAATGAGTACAGTTAAATGAACCACTAAGATAAAACAAGTCATCAATTCAGCCACCTATTGTGAATCAGTTGATCTTACAGTAGATAAAGCAAATGCAAGATCATTGGCCTTTTTCTGAGATTGTTAAAGGTACAACATTACCAGATAATTTCTTCTTGTTCCCTTTGAGTCTTTCCTCAAAATTCCACAAGAGTAGAGGATGACTTCAGAAATGTAACATCAGGCTTTTCTCTTTACCAACAGTGAAACACTGGTTACACAAACTGTATGCTTCTTTAGTAGAAAAAGGTTGCATTTGGATACTTTGAAAAGTTCTAAGAAGCAGTTAAAAGTAGTTTTTCTTTCACTGAAAAAAAATTCAATAAAAATCTTGCATAAGATTTATTTCTTAAGTGAGAAAAAGACTTCATAGAAGTGAAATTAGAGAATGCTAATTCTTAAAGTACATACATTAAATGTGTATTCAGGTGTTATTGATTAACTCCAATATTCTGCTTTCTCCTATATGTACGTTTAGAACAAATACTCAATACCAAATCAAAATTGGAAAATACTAATTCAGTTTTATAAGGATATAGTGAATTGTCTCCATAATACTATGCAATTTCTAGTAATCATAAAAGTATTTCCTAAGTTTTCTTCATAATTATACATGTAAATTCATAGAACACAATACAGTGATTCTTGAAGGGCAGGTATCATCTAATAATGCACCAACTTTTATTCAATTAATTGACTATGTTGCTAAAAAAAAAAAGTGCCTTAATATAAAACATTAAGTAGATAAAATAAGAAAAAGATAATGCCAAAGAGACAAAGCTTCAAAATGTCAAACTGTCATTTTTCAATGATATACCTAACAAGCATATTTCTTCATTGTTCTTTATACCTATGCTCAGCACATTATGTAAATTGTCATTTAACCATGTTAATTAGTTATCTTGATTTCTTAGACTAACCTTGTGCCTTAGATTATATGAAATAATGAAAAGTAAGAAAAGAAAGGGGGCTTCTCTGGTGGTTTAGTGGTGAAGAACCCGCTTGCCAATGCAGGAGACACAGCTTCAATCCCTGATTGGGAAGGTCCCCTGGAGAAGGAAATGGCAACTCACTCCCGTATTCTTGCCTGGAAAATCCCATGGACAGAAAAGCCTTGTGGGCTACAGTCCAAGGAGTTGCAAAAGAGTCGGTCACAACTTAGTGACTAAACAACAACAAAGAAAAGATAGAAAAACTAGTTGAGGATAGAAAAAGAAGAACCCAACATGCCCTACTGACTCAAGAGGAAGTTTTTGTATTAAAATATAAAATGACATAATTTTCATTTATGATGACAGGCTGCTATGTGAAAAAAGCTTATTACTTTTTTTCTTGGTTAGACCAAAGGTAGAGAAGATAAGTTTAAATTATTTACAAAAGAACTACAAGTCAGAGTTTAGTTCAAATCATTGAAACATTTCCTAATTACCTACTACTCATTCATTCACTCATACATTTAATCCTAGAATTTATAAACTGTAGCTCCTGGCCAGCCACCAGGCTTTATTAATAAAGTTTTATGGAACAAAGCCTATGACTATTCCTTTTATCTTCTATGGCTGCTTTCACACTAAAACAGCAGAATTCAGTAGTTATAATGGAGACTTTATGGTCCACAAAGCCTAAAATATTTACTATTGAACTATTTACAGAAAAAGTTTGCTCATTCCTGATTTAATCAGTCATTTAGTCATTTTTTGTGTGTTTATGTGTTTTGCAGAGTCTAACAGTCATTAGTCTCAGTGTTAAGAATAAATCAGTGAACATTCATTGGTAGTCTCTGCATGCGTGGAGTCTAGCGAAGGAAAGGAATAAACAGCAATGACATCAAGAGTGTGACCCAGTCTAGAAAAGGAAAGGAACAGCAAACTATGGGAATACTGATCAAAGGCACCAAAACCTAGAAGGGAGAGGAGTAAAGGAAGGGTGATTCTGGAAGGAAATGATATCGAAGCTGAAATCTGAAGGATGAATAGGAGTCAGTTAGGAAAATAAGACCCAGGGCTGCAAGAAGGAAAGAGTCAGAGGTGGCTTGTGAGTGTTACAAGGAGAAAGGCACATGCTGGGTGTACGGATAAAAGAAAGTGTGGCATGGGTGATATCCAGTCTGGTCTGAGCACGGACTTCTAGGGAAAAAGTGGTAAGATGAAAGCTAGAAAAGCAAGCAGGACCTGCATCATGCTGAGTCTTGTAAGGAGATTATTCTAAGGAAAACAGAAAGCCATGGAAGCCTTTAAAGTATGGACAGATATCACTATAATTGTATTTTAGAATGACCACCTAGATTTTAGTATGAAGTTTGGAGGGAAAAAGGCTACCACTGTAGAGATAGAATTCCTGGCTATAGCCAAGTGAAGAGATTGGCAAATCCTTTCCCCTTCAAAGCAACTATAAATCTGGACAAAACTGACCCAAAAAGGGGTGAAAATCATTTCCCGGAACAATCTGAGAAGCATTTATACGTAAAAATCGACTTAACTTCTCAGGTAGGAACACTGGGAACCTATAGTGCTCTGACCCATGAGCTGCTCCTGCCCCTCCCCCAGTCCAGCTGACAAGAAAGTTTTCCAGGACAAGGCAGGTTTTAAGGACCAGGACCTTCTCTCTGATTGTCAAAGCAGCTCCCTCAAGTTGGTCTGGTGAGAAAAGTCCGTACCCAGCAGTGTTATCAGTGGAAGTGATCATTGCAATCCTGGTTCAAGTAAGGAAGATTCATAATTTCACTAGCCTGAGGTTGTGGTCATTGTGGGAGAAGGTGTATTCCATGTTAGACTGAGCCAATGTGCAGCAGACCCTGGAGAGAAACCAAACTAGTTACAGATGCCTGGCCAACCCTGGAGCAGAACAGGTGCAGAGGAGACCCAAGAGGGCCCAGGAGAAAGTAAAAGCCTGGGCATACTTGAAAATGGCATGAACTTTGACCACCACCCCCCTTACCCACATACATGTCTATTGGCAGAGGACAGATGCCTGCCTGGTTTGGAGTGGTTGAACACAATCTCTGTCGCACCTAGGTTTGACCCAAGTGATACAAACAAGGGAGTGATGTCAAGGAATAAGCATAAGACTATTTTTAAAAAGCAAAAGACCATAAGCAGAGACATTGGCAATCACAAACCACAGAGGACACAGATTCCCCAGATCTAGTTGGGGAAATTCCTAAACAGAAAAATAAACAAATTAACAAAACTGCAATAATAATCCTCAAGGGTGAGAATGCTGTTTTAATGTTACCTATAATGTCCAGATTTCAACAAAAACCACTAGACACATGAAGAAACAAGAAAATGTGGCCAATACTCAGGAAATAAAATAGTCAACAAAAACCTGCAACATGTCACTGAGGTACATATTTTGGCAGTTCACAGGCCCTGAGAAGCAGACCAAGATGAGGTCAGATGTGCCAAGAGATTCACTGGGAGAAATGCTTGTGAAGGATGGAGGAAGAAGGGAGCCTTCAGATTGCAGTGCAGATCTGAGATCCATGACATAAGGAGGCAATGGAGGACTTGGGTAGGAAGACCCCAAACTGCAGTGAGGTTCTGAGCAAGTGTCAGCTATAACAAAAAGTCTCTGAAGGCTAACTAGTAGAGGTGGCCAGCATTGGACAGGCTCAACTCTGGTACCCATACTACATATGCTTCATTATTGGCATAACTAAGGGAGGGAAATGTGGGCTCAGTGTGAACAGAGACACCTGAAGATGCAGCAGCTCAAACATGAAATCTTCCATATCCCCATAATACATCCATTCCTGTGTGCTCACCTCCATCAGCCTCTTCACTCTGTTTCATTCTCCTCTTTGACTTGCTAGGATCATTCAGGCCTTCCCACTGTACTTGGCCATCCCTTTCTCTAGCCTTCTAACAGCCACCTTGACAGTGGGTCTTCCTGACCTTCTGGGGACGCACCAGGGTGTTAAATGATGTGTCATGAGAGAGAGCCCTAAAGTTAATGAACACTTGCTTAATTATTCTTTTGTTCCAACCCTGTTGATCAAGCACTCTCCAAATCCAGTTCTAGGGGTAATCCTCCCATTCTTCAAGGTCCAAGCTAGCTAACTCTGAAAACTCTTAGAGTGTCATTTCTTCCTTATCAGCCCCAAGACATCCCCAGCCAGGTCCTGGGTGGGGTCCAGGGTGGAGATTTAACCCTTGTTTCCCCCCCAGCAGCCAGGAAAGGAGGTGGGATCAGCTCCTGAGGGAACTCCTGCCGCCTTTCAGGTAAAAGGTCTTTTCCTTGCTTGCAGCAGGGAGCGACAGCTCTCTCTCAGGGAAGGGTGGGAAATCTCTGCAAGCTCTAAGCATTTAGGGTTCCAGATTTTTCCAACTGGGGCCCTGACTTCAGCGTGAAAGACCTATTAAAAATCTATTTAAAAATCTCTTGACTCTATCATACTAATAGCCTCTCTTTGCAGCTCAGCTGTTTTTACACTTCCAATTTAGAAGACAAAAATCTCTTCTTAAGCTGTCAAAGAGGCCCTCTGGCTCTCACACTTAGCCTTTAATGGTTTGTTAACTGCTCTCGATTTCTCATTATTCCATCATAGGACGTCAATATAGTTTGTTAATCATAAGGCAACTCCACTCCTCATAGACATTAATCCCTGCTATCTTTCACATGCTAGAATCATTGTACTGTGGAGGGCACTGACAATCATTGCAAATGTCAAGGGCATTTTTCACACTGGGACATATTCCAAGGTCACCACTCTGGGGGTCTTCAGCAAGTGGGCTCACCTTGTGCCAGAGACTCGTTATGCCATTCCCACTCCACTCATGAGAGGGTCCCTTGTGTCAGCTAGACAGTGAGTGACGAGACCCAAGCCCCATGTGATCATCAGTCCCACTCTCGATACCACCTATCTCCATTTAGGACCTCCAGGAAACAGACACTAAGGTGTACTGGACATTTTGGGGCAAGGATAAAGGGAAGGGAATGGGAGTAGGCAGGGAGAACCTTTAGACTGCAATGCAGGTGCCGGCGTGACTCTTGTGAAAGGAGAGAGGAAAGGAAGGATTGGGTAGGAAGAGGTTCAGTCCTCAGTGCAGTTCATAGAAAGAAAGTCTCAACAAGACTGATGAAGAGCTTCTGAGAAAAGGGTACCATTAGGAGATTCTTGAATCAGGCTGGCGTGACCTGACTCCAGTGCCCACACAGTTCAGTCATTGGCTCAGTCAGTGGCTGCGAGCAGCCAGGGAAGGAAGGCTTGGATGTGAATGTCCCGTAAGCTCTAAGCAGGAAGCCAACTGTGACCCACACAGTTCCTTTTGAATGATGATGTGGGCAGTCCAACTCCACCCACCTCTACTTGTGTCCTTTGCTAGGGTTTCTGAGGATCCCTGGACTAGACTGCTTATATTCAAAGGTCTCCTTTTGTTTTGAATTCCTGCTCCTACTTAAGTACTCTTGTCTCCTACAGTGATCTCACCACTACTCCCAGCTTTCTCAGGGTTCTCTCGGCATCTATACCCCAAATTTGAAGACCTCCACTTCATTCCCCAAAGTAGTCACCCTATCTCAGGGCTATGATAGGTATCTGACATGTGAAAGACCTGATGATAATGGGGAAAATTCCAAAAAAAGAGAAAGAAAGAGCTTAAATGTTAATTTTAGATGTCATCATGTTTAAAGTCCACTGGCCCTTCTCTGCCGCAAGGAATTTCTTACTTTTTTTCCCCATCCATTTCTTATGTTAGTGTTAGTTCTCAAAATTCCCCCTCTCTTGAGTTGTCAGGAAGGAAAAAAATAGTCACTATTCCTCTCTTTTGGATCCCTACATATAGTGTGCAGACAATCTGTCTTTTATCTCTACTGTTATCTAAGTAAGGTTCTGGAGTTTAATCGGGCATAACTGAAAATGGGTTAATTAAGGTGTTTATATTAAATATTAAGGCAAGCCTGGATTTCTGGTACTTTCTTATATCTTGATTTTGACTACTTCTGACTGTATTTTTTATTTGTTAACAAATTATTAAAAAACTCAACTTCAGATTAAACAGAAAGTTATGATAAACCTGATGCAAAGATACAAGAAAACAAATAGCTATAAGCTACAGCCTTTTCTATGCAATTTCTTATCTCAAGTTCATTTTCCAATCTATTGACATTTTTATCTTTGAAAATGTTCAGTAATGTCAAATGTGCATAAAAAAGACTACATATCAATTTATGAACAGATGTAGGCATGTAGCCAACATGTATAAAAGGAAAATGGTTTAAGGAGCTGATTCTTTGATGTGAAGGTTCTTTTATAAGAATTTTCTTTATCTCCCTCATAATAAAAAAAAAAAAGTAAGAGTCTGGTTCAAAGCACAATCAGTCTTTCATGGTAAAGACAATGGATGGAAGCAATTTGAAGCAAATGCCCTTGATTAAATAGATGACTATTTGACTTCTTAATAAATAATCAACATCAAAATAAAAGCCTAGATCTTTTCAAGTTCACATGGGTATGGTTTATTTTAGCAGAACTGAAATGGTATATGCACTTTGAACTCCGTAGCTTAAATATTTAAAAAAGACTCCTTGGAAATCTTAAAATAACCCAATTTCATTCATGCACCGAAGCATGGAAAACTGAAGGCAAATCAAGATCCCTAGAATATACATTTGCCTTTCAGCATCACCTTGTACCTGTAGCTTTGATTCCAAAACTGCCCTTGCACGTGTTTGTTTTGAAGTCACTTTTGATGGAGGAGGTATGTTCTGCAATACACAGATAAGCAGGAAATGAACCACAGAAGAAAAATCTATTAGTTCCAAAACTCAAAGAGAGTAATTACCCCAGCACTGTATGTTTTTCCCTTTTCCAATTTTTCTCTTCCAAATAATGCCATATATGATTGCCCCAATTTTCAACCAGCCTATTCTGCACTTGTACCAGTTTTTGGGTACAAATAATTTCTTCTCGTTCCTATAAGTTCCAAAGAAAATTGTTCTTATTCACAGGTGTTCTCTGTTGAGATGCCTCAGCAGTGGTACCTCTGGTCCGGCTGCAGGAAGACTGTTTGCTCTTCTATTGACAATGCCCGCTGGCCCTTAAAAGTCAAGCTGTGTTTTCTGCCCAAGGGTCAGGATAAGGTGTTCTTTTCAGTGAGTTGGAGATCCTTTCTTCTTAAACACACACAAAGCATAAAAATACAAAACAATAGCTCTGCCCGGCCACACCCAAGCTTAATTCTCATTATGTAGTTCTCGAAATAGGTGTTAGTGGATTAAAAAAAAAAAAAAAAAAAAGATTCCTTGTGCTCCCAATCTACTTGTCCTTTGCTTACAACAAGAAGAAGTTTCTTAAATGATGAAAACTACTCAACTTGCACTATTCACATCCACCTGGAACCTCAGAATGTGACCCTATTTGGAACAAGGACTTTGCAGATGTGATTAAGGGAAGGAGCTTGAGATGAGATCATCCTGGAAGAGGGGAGGGCCCTAAATTAAATGATGAGTTCCCTTATAAGAGATAGAAAAGAAGACCCAGACACACAGAGAGAAAGCCATGTGAAGACAAGGGCAGAAACAAGAATGAGGCATCTATAAGCCAAAGAACACTAAGGATTACCTGCAGCCACCAGACCCTGAGGGTTGTTGTTCAGTTGCTCAGTTGTGTCTGACTCTTTGTGACCCCATGGCCTACAGCACGCCAGGTTTCCCTGTCCTTCATCATCTCCTGGAGATTCCTTAAACTCAGGTCCATTGAAGTCGGTGATGCCATCTAACCATCTCGTCCTCTATCGTCCCCTTCTCCTGCCTTCAATCTTTCCCAGAATCAGGGTCTTTTCCAATGAGTCGGCTCTTCACATCAGGTGGCCAAAGTATTGGAGCTTAAGCTTCTGCATCAGTCTTTCCAATGAATAATCAGGATTGATTTCCTTTAGGACTGACTGGTTTGATCTCCTTGTAGTCCAAGGGACTCTCAAGAGTCTTCTCCAATACCACAATTCAAAAGCACCAATTCTTTGGCACTCAGCCCCTTGGAAGAAAAGCTATGACAAACCTAGACAGTGTATTAAAAATCAGAGACATTACTTTGCAACAAAGGTCCGTACAGTCAAAGCTATGGTTTTCCAGTAGTCATATATGGGTATGAAAGTTGGACCCTGAAGAGAGGCATGGAACAGACTCCTGCTCAGAGCCTCTGCAGGTAACCAACCTTGCTGACACCTTGATCTCAGACTTCTGGCCTTTAGAGAAGAAATTTCTGTTGATTTAAGCCACCAAGTTTGTATAATTTATTATGGCAGCCCTAGGGAACAGATACAGTGCATGTATGCATGCTAAGTTGCTTCAATTCTGTTCCACTCTTTGCAGCCCTTGGACTATAGCCTGCCAGGTTCCTCAGTCCATGGGATTTTCCAGGCAAGAATACTGGAGTAGGTTGCCATGCCCTTCTCCAGGGGATCTTCCCAATCCAGGGATTGAATCCAGGTCTCCTGCATTGTAGCAGGATTCTTTAATGACTGAGCCACCAGGGAAATCTATGGAACAGATAAAGTGCATAATTACTTTTACACACATTTATATGCACATGCACCCAAAATTATTACCTTGGAAAGTTTCCATAAGGATCAGTGGTTCTCACTGAAGGCTATACTCTCCACATAGTAATATATGACACTGATTTGGGTTTCAGATAATTGGAGGATGCTACATTCACACTGATCCCACACAATAAAACACTATTCAGCCTTTTGCATGACTTTTGAATATCAAGAGTCATGTATGTGGGCTTTCCTGGTGGCTCAGGTGGTTAAAAAAAAAATCCTCCTGCAATGCAGGAGTCCTGGGTTCAATACCTGGGAAGATCCCCTGGAGGAGGGCATGGCAACCCACTCTAGTGTTCTTGCCTGGAGAATCCCATGAACAGAGGAGCCTGGTGTGCTACAGTCATGGGATCGCAAAGAGTCAGACACAATTGAATGACTTTCACTTTCAGTCATTTATATAGATGAAAAATTGATTTATAAGTATTTGAGGCAAGAACCATATGTTGGTGAACAGAAAGTATTTTTGCATAGTTTCAATACACATGCATTACCTGAAGTTTTCAGGAAATACAATCACTGTAAAGTTAGGGAAACCTGCATTTTTCTTTTAAATCATACCAACACAACTGTGTTGTTCTGCATTTGTAGATGTTGCCTCAAAGCATCAACAGTATTATCTTTCCTGTTAATTTCACCATGCCTGAAGATTTACATAATGAAATAGATATTGTATTAATCAGGCTTCTCCTGAATAATACAAAGAGATTTATTATAAGGAACTGACTCACATGATGGAAGCTGACAAGCCCCAAGATCAGCAGAATGAGTTGGCAAGTAGGAGACCAAGAAGAGACAATGGTGCAGTTTCAACCTGAAGGTCAAGCAGAGCTGATGTTTCAGTTCAAGTTTGAAGGAAGGAAAACAACTGTGTCCCAGTTTAAAGGCAGCCAGGAAGAGAGAATTGTTTCTTGCCCAGAGGAAGGTCACACTTTTTGATGTATTCAAGCCTTCAACTGATTGGATGAGGCCTACCCACACTAGAGAGCTCAATTTGCATCACTTGGTCTACTGATTTATATGTTAATCTCACTTAAAGACACACTCACAGTCACATCCAGAGTAATATAATGTTTGACCAAACATCTGGGCACATGTGACCCAGTCAAAATGACTCATAACATCAACTACCATAGATATTAACATTCAAGTTGTTTTTTTTCCATTTCTACCTCACATTTTACTCAAAGCATTATACTGGTTTCTAAAAATACAGTTGCATAAGAAGGTTGTATTATTTTTGAATTTCATTTTCAATAGTAAAGAGGTCATTAAACACATTCATTATAAGGAAGAGTCATTGACTCTTACAGGGTTGAGCAGAGCTAATCTAGATGTGCTACATTCTACTGTGATGGCTTCATAGTTCTCCACATGTGGACACGCCATGATACATTTAATTAATTAACACTCGGGTAGTTCCTTTTTTTTTTTTTTTACTATTACTACAAATATCATGGACAATACCCTCATACATATATCTCGGCACACTTTACAATATTTCTGTCTAATAGATTCCTCAAGAAAGATTTCCTCAGAAGAGTATGCACATTTAAAATTCTGACAGACACTTCAGCAGTGGGTTTTAAGACATGAACCATTTCTTCAAAGGAAATTATATACTGTGGTTGAAAAATGCCTGCCATACTGGTAAACAAAAGATGTTGTAGCCATCAAGCTATAACAGCCACTGTAGTTACCCCCAACTGTGCATCCTTAGGGGATTCAGGATAGAGAAAAGCAGGATACTGCTCCTAGAGAATTAAAAGTGTGTATTAGTTGCTCAGGTGTGTCTGACTCATTGCAGTCCCATGGGCTGTAGCCTGCCAGGTTACTCTGTCCATGGAATTCTGTCATGAATACTGGAGTAGGTAGCCATTCCCTTCTCCAGGGGATCTTCCTGACCCAGGGATCGAACCTGGGTCTCCTGAATTGCAGGTGGATTCAGAGAATCAAGGTGCACATTAAAAAATAATGATTTCAATGAGCCCAGACTCTTGCATCTTCCCATACATAGAATAACTCACTAAACTCATTAACGAGATATCTGGCTTTCTTTAATTAACAGTAAGCCTTTGATGTTCCTACCACATGGTTTTTGTTGCAAAACTCCTACATACCCTGGCTCCTCCATTACTTCTTCAGAGCAGTCCCTCAGAGCTGCCTGAGAAGCTGTCTTCTGGACTTAAGTCTTCAGTCTTTTCTTCCAGATAAAACATAATTCTCAACTTTTAGGCTGTGCCTTTTTTTTTTCAATCAACAATATCAGTAACTATAAAACAGATGTAAGTAGAGTTGCTTTTGGAAAAGGATGAAAATCCAGAAGACCCACCCATTCCCTTCTTGGCCAAGGCAATCCCTGGGCATTTCACCAGAACTCCTCAGGCTTCAGGAGCATAGCTTGAAAACACTGGCCCTGAGATGAAATCTACCCCTTTCTTGGTGGTTTAGGCTTTGTAAGGCTGACCCACCCTATGAGACACCTTGATAGCTTCCTTCTCACTCTCCCTGACATCTAGATTGTCATCATCAGGTTAAATTTTGGTCCATTTATCAATTGTATAGGCCAATCCACTAGAATCCCCATGCTATCTTCATTATTATTAATTTTCTTGAAATGTTTTATATACATTTACTGAAAAGTCCATAACATGTAAACATACAGCCTAATAAAATAGTATAATGCACATATTATACTATGTGTATATATATATATACTATGTGTATATATATACTATGTGTATATCATCGTAGCACGATGATATACAATGATAAAGATGATAAAGAAATAAAATAGCACCCCAGACACAACCACTTCACTCCTCACCAAAGGTAATCACCATACTGATATTTATGGTTGTCATTTCCTTGTTTCTCTTTGTACTTTCACTCCAGTGTATACTGTATATAAGTTAATACAGAGTTTATTTCTTGCCTGTTCAGGGACTTTGTATCAGGGGGCTAACAGAGCATGCTTTTTCTGTTCTTTAGTGCAATATTATTTTTGTGAAGTTTGTACGTGCTGGTACATGTGGCTGCAGCTTTTAAAATTTTTTTATTGTTATGCTGCATTTAATTCTATGAATATATCACAATTTATTTATCCATTCCATTGTTGATGGAATTTGTTTTTCAGTTTAAGGCTATTAAATAATGCTGCTAAGAACTCTCTTATATATGTCTTTTGGTTCCCATAGTCCTGCATTTCTATTTCACACATTACTGGAGATACAATTGTTGGAATATATGATATGAACCTGAGCTTTCCATTCTAGGTTACTTTACTAAATAAACAAACAACTCTACTGATTGGTTTGAAAAAGTATTTGTCCTGTAGATTACTTGATAACCATGTGTAATTGCAATCATCATTTTCTCAGATATCCCCCATAGTATTTTATAAAATGGAGGATTGTATGGAGTTTCTTCTTTTTTTTTTTTTTGAGTTTCTTTTGGGTTGATGAAATGTTCTAAAATTACACAGTAGTTATGGTTGCACAACTTTAATAAACACCAAACCCCTCTGAACTGTACATTCTGAAAGGATGGATTTTATGGCATGGGAATTATATGTCAATTAGGTTGTTATAAATAAACATGTTTAAAAAAATGACAATAAGAATTCAGGATTGTTGATGACAGAAGCAATATAATAGGGGACTTTTTCTACCTCCAACCATCCTACCAGAAATTATTGTGGGGGAGGGGAGAGGCAAGGAGCAGAAGAATGTGATGGGGAAGTAAAGAAGGAGAGAAAACAGTAAGAAACTGGTAGGTTTAGATGGCAGCTTAGGAAAATATTATGGTCATTTGTATTATCTGATTATGGTAAATAAAGACAAGAAAATAAAATAGAATTGATGGGCTACTTTAAGTTTATGTATTTAAATATAATTTAACATACAGCACCTCTCTATATGCCACAAAGTGTTGATATGTTCATGGAGTACACAAGGGGAAGTGAGTTGCAAGGATGGAACGTAGGATCACAGGACTAATATATAGAGATAACAAAAGCAACATTATAGCTAACACTACTAATTCACATTTATTTTTTTGTCACAAAGTTTCCAATCTGGCTGTACCACTTACTGTCTGTCTAACATTGCGCAAGTTATTTAGCTTTTGTTGGCCTTACTTTTTTCATCCAAAAGCTACTATTGTACATTTCAGTTCCAGAAATGTTGTCACAGGAATTGCCACTGTCTCCCCACTTTAACGGAGGATGTGCAGTCATAGATGTGTCAGAAGGCGTGCACACTTAGCCCTCACCCCACACCCCTGACATGAAGTAAGTCACCTTAATGAAGTAAGACTGTTGGCACCCGATAGGAATATCCCTGTGTCAAGAGAACACAGAAAACTGCCTTTCTGCCTGAAATTAAAGAAAGAGGGAAAATAGTGTCTCAACAAATCATCCTATCACACAAGCATCCTACTAGCTGAAGAATTCTGCTGCTGCTGCAGCTGCTGCTAAGTCGCTTCAGTCGTGTCCGACTCTGTGAGACCCCATACAACATAACTACAAAAGCCCTTGCTTGAATTGTGTGCTATTCTGTGTCTCTTAAAGATATGGGGTGAGAAACAATTTTTTTTAAAATCCACAAATGATTCTTTGAAATAATACCTTTTTATTTATTTATTTATTTATTTTTGGATGCAGTGGTGAATAAGTTAATTTTTGTTAACACATACGTACGTAACACAATTTATACATCCGTTTTGTTCATTGAGAAGATTTGGGGACATGTAAAAGTGCCCAGAAAATTCCAACAGTCTGTTGTTATCAACCGAATCAGGGTGACCACTTCAGCAGTTGAATGTCACTCTCTATAACACTTTTCCTCTATAAATGAAGGCCTTGTTTTATAACTGGCCTGGATGCTTCTGATTTTATTGGAACTATACTGAGAAGTTGGTTTGCTGTGAATTCCTTCCTTGTGGCTGAAGGTGCATGAATTCAATACAGTGTCTGAGCCGCCACGAGGTCTCACACCACCCATGTCCCAGGTGGAATTAAATGTCCTCGAGTAGGCTGCTTTGAAATTCTAGTTTTAAAAGCATGCTTTTTAGAGCAGCAAAGCACAAATGACTGTGTATATATTTACTGCACTTTATGCATCCTGCGTATAAAATCTGTATTGAACATTTATGAGGGTTCCCCTCTGAAAATTTACAGATCATAATAGAAAGTATGTTTTTGCATTTTTACCAAAACCTCAGACTCCAATAGACTGAGGACTTGATGGAGCCAAGAAATAAAAAGAGGGAGCTGATTACCACAATATATAGCTTTCTTGGCACAAATAGATCTGTTTCACTCACCCAGGCCTCGAGGCAGAGGAACAAAAGAAGCTGGGCAGTTTCAGCACCCTTTGCCCACATCTGCCCATGTTCTGCCCTTTTCCTCCTCAGAGACAGAGGGAGGCGGGTGGAGGCAGGCAGTTCTGAAACATGAGTTCTGAAAACTCACATAAAGGGAGAATTTGGGGGCCCTTTTTATCTTTTTCCATCACATATCTAGTACATTTTTCTTGACTTTCAAATTTTTAAATTACCGTACATCATTCAAACAGCAGAGGTCTAATTATACTGGTCTCCAAATGTTTGCATTAAGTAAGCTGATTTATTGCCAAGGTGATCTAGAAACAAACATTCACTGCATTTATTGTTTGAAAGGTATTTAAATATGCTTGATTTCCTCCCAGCTGCCTACAGGGAGCAGTCAGGGTCCAACAGGGAAATGACTATCATTTCTTAATAAAGGGAAATCAATGCAGGGAATTAGGTACAAGGGTGAAAGAAGAGCTGAGAGCCAAACAGGAGAAAGCGAGGCAAACCAGAGATGAGCAAAGGCAGAGAGAGCCAAAGGGAGGCAGCGGGGTTTCCAGAGCCCAGAGCCAAGGTCACAGGACAGTAGCTGGCACCTCACAGGGGCTGTCCGGGGAGCTGAGTCACAGGGTATTTGCAGCCATGCTGAAGACAGCATTCACAGCAGAGAGCTGTCCTGTGCGCTCCCTTCCCCCTGCAACCCCCAGCCTCTTCCTGTTCTCACCTTGTCCAAAGCCAGAAGCTGACACAGGAGGCTGGGCGTCATCCCGTAGGCGGGTGTCAGCCCCACCGCCATGGAGAGTGGAGCAGGGGGACAGAAACGGGTCTGAGGGCACATTGAGATCACATCTTCCTTGACCATGCTCTGACCTCTTCAACTAAAGAAAAAAATATGTCTGAAATGAAATCTCCAGCTTATTGGACAATGGGAAAGACTAGGTTCTGAAGGCTGCAGCAGCCAAAGAAACTCCGCCTTACCCTCACCTGCAAGCTCAGTTCCCCTCCCCTAGGGTAGCATCCGAGCAGAAGTTCTGTCAATGGGACCCATCACAGACTCAGGCAGGGGACCGGTTGCCTTTTTCCTGACTTTCTTACACTGTCTCAGTAGTTTCTCGTCTATATTCACACAGGAATGATTGTGCAGCATTTTATGAGCTGTCACGAGGGAAAACGGCTGTGGCATAAGTCCACAGCTGACAGGGTGCTTTCACCTCACGCTTGGAGGTACAAGCAGAGAAAAGAAGAGAAAATGTTAATGTGAATGAGTGGTGAGTTGTAGCTCCTGTACTTTTGGGGAAGTGACTAGAATACAATCACCTTCCTTTTCTTATTCTTCTCTTTTTTAAGGAGAAAGAAATACACCTAAGAGAAATATTCTGGCTATCTAAGGGTGGGGAACAAGAGTGGTTAGAAGAAAACAGCTGGAATGTGTCTGTAGTGGGAGTGGACAAAAAGGCTCT
Organism: Dama dama; assembly: GCF_033118175.1. Classification (NCBI taxonomy): domain Eukaryota; kingdom Metazoa; phylum Chordata; class Mammalia; order Artiodactyla; family Cervidae; genus Dama; species Dama dama. The sequence continues at coordinate 31,968,512 of NC_083692.1, forward strand.
TTCTGCGCCATCAGTGAATCGTTGCTGTGAGGAAGCTGGAACAGCAACCTCTTTGCAGCCAAAACAATTCTCCCTGAGGCCAGTTCCCAGCTTCCCATGCACACCCGGGACACCTCCCAGCTGTCTGGCAATGCTGAGTGCTTCTTGACTGACCAGTGCCTCAGGTCACAATGGAAGTTGCCATGTCTAAGGGACCTTGGCATCACACATGATTGAGAGGCAGGGGGAGACTGGGCAAGCCCTGGAGACAAGACACTGGCGGATGTGAAGAAAAGAGAGGAAACTGTTTCCTTCAATATAAGTGGCATCAATCAGTCAGTTCAGTGGCTCAGTTGTGTCCGACTCTTTGCGACCCCACAGACTGCAACACGCCAGGCCTACCTGTCCATCCCCAACTCCCGGAGCTTGCTCAAACTCATGTCCATCAAGTTGGTGATGTGGCATCTATTGAACACTTGTGTATGCCAGGTTCTCTGCTGTCTTGTTGAATCTTCCCTGAAACCCTCTGTGGTCACCATTCTCAATTTTCTCATTTCACAGATGTGAGGATCTTGAGGCTTTGAGGTTGGGTTATTTGTCCAGTGTCATGCAGCGAGTAAATTGAGATTTGAGACTCTAACCTAGGTCTGTCTCTCTCCTCAAATCCAAAGCTCTTCATCACTGTGCTACTCTGTATATCGGCTCTGAAGGAAACTCAGTGGACAGTTTGTATGTTCAGTGCAGTCACTGACCTCTTCACCCATGATTTATGGAAGAGATAGTAACGTAGAATCATTGCTTGTTTGCTCTGTGTAATGTCTGAATGCAAATAATTAGTGAACTCTTGCTATCTATTTAGTCTAAATGACTGAGTCACATGGTATCTGCTGATGCTCTAGAAGCTACTATGTTCTGAATCTCTCCAGCTACACAAACCCTAAAGAATAAATGCTCTGTTCCTGCAACTTTTCTTCCCACATCTCTCAGCTGAAATCACCAAAGACTGGACTCTTTAGGTTCAGATCCTGGTCAATTCTGGAGTGACGCCTAACTTCACCATCAGGGGAATTACTTATTAAAACAGTGTTTTACCCAGGATCCAACATACTTGTAAAGAAGGATAGTCATTCAGGTGCCCACCCCATCCTCCTCTCTACCAGCCCATATACACGGACCCATATATGTGCAGCTTTTATCGCGGCTGCATTGCTGGAGTCCAGGAAGCTCATCTCTACTGTGTAGACACTTCTCCCTGGATTCTTACAACATTTATAGAACTGAAACAGCATGGGATGGCAAATACATTGCACATATACTGCCAGTTTTCTTTCCTGCACCCACAGAGTTAGGGTGATCATTCAAGTTGTTATTGAAACCAGGACGCATTGAGAATTCACAGGACGAAATTACATGGAGACAACAGATATGAGCCCCAGCAGTCCCATAGGAGCATTGCTTGTTGATCCTGTCCTTCGCATCAGTGATCCTGGCAGCCCCTCAGAGATGAAAATTACGCATGATCATATAATTGGCACTTTAGGACACTTACTGCTCACATTTACGTACACGGTATTTATTTCACTTTTTCAGTGTGAAAAAGTGGAGTGTCTACTCTGCAAATTTCCAAAGCAAGGTGCAATGAACTCTTCAAAGAAAAGGAAGCCATAATCTCTGCCCACAAATAGATTATAGTCTAGTTTTGAAGAAAAGACAACATAAATAAATGTATAAATAAGTGCATTTTATGAGTGCAAGCATTCTGTTCCATGAATGTTCAGTGAATTTCCCAGGGCAAATGAGAAGACCAGCTAGCAATTTGCAAGGCAACTTAGGCTAGAAGGTAAACATAAAAGAGTATAGCTCAGATTTTAGAGTCAAAAAGTCCTGGATTCAAGTCCTGAAACTGTATTTTCTAGATGTGTGAAAAGGTGGAAAATAGAAAATAAGTGGGAGGAGGGGCTAATCTTGTAGAACTGAGCCCTTAACCTGTGGATTCTGATGCCCTCTCTCACTCCAGGCTCTCCCCACAAGGAGAGCATCAGAACTGAGTTCAGTTGTAGGACACTCAGCTGCGTCAGAGGCTTGCCTGATGGTGTGGCGAAACCAACCACGAATATCCCACCATCACCACCACATTGGAATCTTGGTGACAGAGTCATTGGCACTTGAACCTCACCAAGTGCCCCAATCACGAGAATGGGAATTCAACAGGAAGATTTCCTAGAATGAGATTCTAGGTGGCCCTTAAAGGACTAGCTGGATTTTAAAAGACAGAACAAAGTCCTCACGGGAGGATAAATTTTTTTTTTTTTGGGGGGGGGGAGGATAAATTTTTTTAGATACTTTGGAACACATGACTCCATAAAAGGCAGGTATTCTGTGAAAGTAACTAGTTTAGCAAGATTCCTCTAAGTACCACATTAGTACCTGGAGGCCCGTTTAATGTGAATTAAATTGCAATGAATATTTTCAAGCCAGACGAACCGTCTGCAAGATTACTGAGGACCCACAGAGTGCTATAATGACCTAGAAGCAGAGGACCATGAGCACTGGTAAAGAACTTGTGTAGAGCCAGTCTCTCGGGAGGATTCAGATGCAGGTTTTAAATTTTATGAAGCATTATGATTCTCAGTGATGAATGAAGAAAGCTAAAGCAAAAGTACTCTGCCAAAAATGAAAGAGGGTCTGAAAGACTTGACAACAGTGGCAATTCTGCCTGCCAATGCTGTGGAATAATTCATGAACCACATAGCAATTGAGTGGTTTAGCAACAATTTCGAGATGATGAATGCATACTTGGAAATGGTACTATTTCTGCAATAATATAATACTAACAAGTTAACAAATTCTAGGTTACTCCTATTTCTGAGGGTTTGAGGAGACAATTAAAAATGCATAGGTATAACCCTGACTTGTTAAAGACCCCGATGATCCATAAAGACTTTATGAGTAAAAGCTTTCTACATTTGGAAAAATGTAGAATCTACATAACTCAACGATAGATTGGTCTGGTTTTGTATTTACTTAGTGTGGTAGAAAGAATAATGGCCCCCTAAAGACATCCAGGTCCAAATCCCCAGGACCTGTGAAATGTTACCTTGTGTGGTTTAAGGGATGTTGTAGATTTAATTAAAGACCTTCCGATGGGGAGAGTATCTTGGATTATCTCAGTGGGCCCGATGGAATCACAAGGGTCCTTTATAAGCAAAAGAATGAAGTAAGAGAGTCAGAGTCAGAGAAGGAAATGTGATGACAACTGAAGCAGAGGTTAGAGTGATTTGAATAAGGGACCATGAGCCAAGGGATGCAGATGGTTTTAAAAGTTGGAAAAAGGCAAGGAAGTGGGTTTTCCCCTAGAGTCTCAAGTGGGAACTCAATTCTGCCAACTTCTTGATTTTAGTCCAGTGAAACCCATTTTGGACTCCTGCCCTCTAGAGTTATACCAAAATAAATGTCTTAAGACACTAAATTTGTGGTAATTGTTATGGCAGCAATAAAAAACTAAGACACCTAATATCTTTCATTATTGTTTTCTTCATTTCTTTGCTTCATAAATTCAGAACCCAGTAAGTCAAGTCCAATACTGGAGAAAATTTCAACAAACCTATTTAACAAAGCATGAGAAAGATGTAGCTCCAAATAAAAATCATAGATTCAAATAAAAGCAAGAGAAATATGGAATAATACAAAAAGTTTTATGCTATACTAGCCTAGAACCCTCTTTTATTAGTTGGTAATTCAACTTATTTAAATATTTTCAACGTCTTTTATAGACTATGTTAAATCTACCACACTCCCTCTAGCAAGGCTCTCTTCACAGAAATTTCTTCCACATATTACATGGAAACTTGAACATTTTAAAGGCAATAAATTTAAAAGGTAAAGATTTCAAAAACTTTTATTTAGATGTTGTGATAGATCCTTTTGGGAATTCTCCTCTAATTTCCCTGATAATTTCCAACTATTTGGGAACTGCCCCTTGATCCACAGGGCCTAAATATAATCCTCCCTTCCAGCCGGTGTGACTTGGAACAAGGAAAGGCCAAGAAGAACTTTTGGCCCAAGCTAGGCCAATTATTTCCCCTGGGAATCTAGAATTTGAACTGTGAGATTCAGAATCTGGGAATTGGAAACAGAGTTCCTTTCATGTCAGAAATTCAGAAAGACTGTGCTTAACATTCACAGCTGAATGTTAACATTTCTTAGGCCTGGTTGTTAAACTCTTCCTTGGATTCTGTAAGATACTCTACATAGCAAAATATTTGTGTAAATAGCCCCTGTTCTCACCCCTCTCTGGACCAGTGTGATCTTTAGTTCTTCCAGTGGTAGAATACATTCCCTATCTCATGAATCTGGAATGACCTTCTGACCTGCACTGAATAATGGGATGTGGTCAAAATGAGGTATAAGTTTCCCTTCTGTCTGTGTCTCTTTCCTCTTCTCTGCTTCCTATGAGAACAAGTTCAGTGCAGCCTTTACGATAATCAGAGACATGCTACCCATTTATTATCTTAGTCCCAGAGAAGAAGCAGTCGATCACATGTGAGTGAGGCACTGAAGCTAGTGCAGTCCCGCCAGCCTCTGTTGGACCTGCCATCTGGTCCCAATGCATAAGCAAACCTAGCCAAGATCAGCCACGCCTGGCCCAGAGCAGCAGATCCATCCATACGACTCACAGGTGCACAAGCAATAATATGCTCATGTTTTAAGTTAATTTATCATGAAGCAATGTCCAATGGATATGTCCTAATTTTCTTGCATGTTCTCTTATTTATTTCAAGAAATATTTGTTGAGTTTCTAATAAATACCAGATAAGTTCTTATGCTAAGAATATGAGATTACTGTAAAACAAAGCCCCCACTTTCATAAAGCTAGCACTCCAGTGAGCACTGTATCGGAGATAAGAAGACAGACAATAAACAACTGAGAGTAAAAACATGGCAAAACAAATGGAAAAGAATAAAACAGGATTAGGAAAACAGGGGCTGCGTTCTCGGGAGAAGAAACTGGAATCTTATAAAGAATACAGCGGGAAGGTATCTCTCCAAGATGATGTTTGAGCAGACACCTGAGTGTACTGAGTGAGTGTGTATGTTAGTCACTCAGTCATGTCCAACTCTTTGTGATACCATGAACTGTAGTCCACCAGACTCCTCTGCTCAGGAAATTCTCCAGACAAGGATACAACAGTGGGTTGCCATTTCCTCCCCCAGAGGATCTTTCCGAACCAGGGATCAAACCCAAGTCTCCTGCATTGCAGGCGGATTCTTTACCATCTGAGCCACCAGAGGGGACAGCAAATGCACCGGCTCTGAGGAGGAGAGAGAAACAGGATTTGTGTTTCTCGAGCAGAGAGGTGAGGGAGAGGAGGACCAGAGGAGAGGTCACAGCAGTGGCTAAGGTCAGACCTTGGGAAGCTCGAGTATAAGGACAGGGACCTTGGCTTTTACTTTGAGCAAGATAGGAAACAAAGAGCTTTGATCCCATTAGTTAGGGGAAAGGAATCACATTTTAGAATGCTCACCCTGGATATAGTATGAACAAACTCTACAGGGATAAGTCAGGAGTCACCTGTCTGATAACTGGAGGAACAGGAAACAGAAATGGGGGGGAAGGGGAAGTTTTAGAGCAATCCGGCATTTGGTTTTGGATGTGCTAAGCTGGATAGTGTTTTAAGACAGCCTTAAAAATAACACCAAGCAGATAGCTGGCTGTATAAATATGGAGCTGTAATCAGAGACATGAATTTAGGAGTGGTTTGTGTATAGTTGGACTTGAACGATTGTGAGTCTCAGAGAAATCCTCTAGAGAGCATAGACAGAAAAGAGAAGAGCTCTGGGGCTCCCTAATGATTATATCCAGGGAGATAAGAAGAACCAGCAAGAGTTGAGAAGGGAGACCAGCTAGGTACAAAGAGAACCAAGTGGGGTTTCTACCCATCAGCTCCTTTCTGTCCTCTTCAACCTAGCTTAAGCTGGTTTCTGTTTTTTAATGTAATGGGATAATATACAGAGATTTTAAGCAGAGATTTTCCTTTCTGAAAAGGACCCGTGTTGCCTCTCAGCTCTCCAAGGCCTAGATCCAGGGCATTCATGGCTGTATGAGGAGGGCAGAAACAGAGACAAAGACTTCCACTGACTTACTGTTTTTTTAAAAGTTGTGGCAGGCATAAAACCAAATATTTTTTATTTGTGAAAGCTAAGAGTATATGAGAGAGGGGGTTTGGTTTTGATTTCCAAAGGGCAGAGTGGAAGAGTGAGCCAGAGCCTAGAATAGAGCACAGAGCCATGGAGGAAATCATACAGGATAGGGGATAACTACAATTTCTCACCCTACAGGAGGGAGGTAAGATCCCTTCCCGGGCAGCAGGGAAGCTGGAGGGAGAAATCAGGAGCATCTAGATGCTGGTGAGAAGCTTTCCTGACTGCTCTTCATCTGCATCTCTACCCCCACCCCTCAACCAGGGTGAAAGCCCTGCTGGGTATGGGGCCAGCCAGGACGTCAGGTTGGAAAATCCTCTGCTAAAGGGTTTGGCTCCCCACTTCCCATCCTGAGTGCTAAAGGCACTAACTCACAATGCATCTCACACTAATTCGGGAGAGTGATGGTTGAGGGCACCTGGTGGTTCTGAGTATTTAGGCAGAGAGAGCCCGGTCCAGTAGACAAGTTCCTTCTGAATTCTGCAAAGCCAGAACAAGGCACAGATAAGAGTCGAGGTTTCCTCATGAGTCAGGAGGGGATGTAGAAGGTGCCTGCAGGTTGAATGCCTGCAGTCCTTCCAAGGAGTTGCCAAGGCCATAGGCAAGGTCCCAAAGATCTGGGGTGGAGAGCTCAAAATTCTGATCTAGTTAGAAGCTTCTACTAAGGTTCAAGAAGTGGAAGCAACAGTGAGACCCATTGGAGGCCACAGTGCATTGACCCCATGGGTTACAGAGAAATTCAGTTATATCTGAGCTGTGGCAACAACCTTTTTTTTTTTTTAAGCTGTTATATTTGCAATGGAGAGATCTCTGCTTAATCTAGACACCAAATTTTTAGTTGAACATGCCGCGTTGCTTAGTCAACAACTGTAAATTCTATTGAAAATATTTGGGTGCCACTTTTATCACTATTAATATGGGATGTCCCCAACTGGTCATTTGAGATTTATTCTATCATATAAGTGGTGTTATAAATAGTGGCTAGCTTCCCATATTAGCTCACTAAGTGTAGGTAGTCTATAATTGAGTTATGACAGTCTAGTTGGCGCCAGAGAGTACAATGGAGAGAGTCTTCAATTCCTAGCATAGCCTACTTGCAGAAGATCCTCAACTACATGCTTAGCTTTTCTAGGCATCGGTTTCCTTATAAGCAAAATGGGGATAACAATATCTTTCCTTGTAGGTTTGTTGTAAGAAATAGTAACAATTTCCAGAAGGCACCCAAATTTTCAGTGTAACTGATCTTGGCTCAGGGTTAGAAATGGATGAATCACAAGCTGAAATCAAGATTGCCAGGAGAAATATAAACAACCTCACATATGCTGATGATACCACCCTAATAGCAGAAAGTGAAGAGGAACTAAAGAGCCTCTTAAGGAGGGTGAAAGAGGAGAGTGAAAAAAAGCTAGCTTAAAACTCAACATTCCAAAAACTAAGATCGTGGCATCCGGTTCCATCACTTCATGGCAAATGGATGGGGAAAAAATGGGAACAGTGACTGATTTTATTTTCTTGGGCTCCAAAATCATTGCGGACTATGGCCGCAGCCATGAAATTAAAAGACACTTACTCCTTGGAAACGCTATGACAAAACTAGACAGCATATTAAAAAGCAGAGACATCACTTTACTGACAAAGGTCCATATAGTCAATGCTATGGTTTTTCCAGTAGTCACATACAGATGTGAGAGTTGGACCATAAAGAAGGCTGAGCACCAAAGAATTGATGCTTTTGAACTGTGATGTTGGAGAAGACTTTCGAGAGTCCTTTGGACAGCAAGGAGATCAAACCTGTCAGTCCTAAAGGAAATCAACCCTGAATATTCATTGAAAGGACTGATGCTGAAGCTCCAATACTTTGGCCACCTGATGTGAAGAACTGACTCACTGGAAAAGACCCTGATACTGGGAAAGATTGAAGGCAGGAGGAGAAGGGGATGACAGAGGATGAGATGTTTGGATGGCATCACTAACTCAATGGACATGAGTTTGAGCAAACTGCAGGAGATAGTGAAGGACAGGGAAGCCTGGCATGCTGCCATCCACCGGGTTGCAGAGTTACACATGACTTAGTGATTGAACAACAACAACAAAAGTTAAATGCAGTCATAAAGTGAAGTGAAAGTCGCTCAGTCGTGTCCGACTCTTTGCAACCCCATGGACTCGTCCATGGAATTCTCCAGGCCAGAATACTGGAGTGAATAGCCTTTCCCTTCTCCAGGGGATCTTCCCAACCCAGGGATCGAACCCAAGTCTCCTGCATTGCAGGTGGATTCTTTACCAGCTGAGCCACAAGGGAAGTGCAGTCATAAAGGAGGGACCCTAATTTGAGTCTCTTTCTCTATGCACTTGTGCCCACTCAGGAAAAGCCATGTGAGCACACAGCAAGAAGGTGGCTAACTGCAAGCCAGAAAGAGAGCTCTTGTCAGAAACTGACCATGCTGTCCCCTTAATCTTGAACTCCTGCCTCCAGAACATTGTGTCTAAGTCATGAATAATTTTTCATAACAGCCTGAGCAGAGTAACACAGCTCCCTCCTCTGAGATCCGAGCTTCCAGTCCTATGGGGCCCCTTCTTCAGTTTCTCCAGACTCAGAAACAGTCGCTATTTTCATCAGTTGCCAGCTTTCTGAAATTTGTGTTCTATTTTTACCTCTACAGTTCTTCAATATTTAGCCAATTCTTCATGATAAGGTTTTTTGTTTGGTTGGTTTGGATTTTGGTTTTTTGGTTTCTCTTAAAATTCATAAGTGGTGGTGGTTTCTAGCAGTTGACTAGACCTTGGTACAATACGAGCAGGTATGGGATTCTCCTGGGTGTGGCTACAGACTTGTTAACAGAAGTGTCCATCCAGGTACTTTTCCCCACTCTCATCCACCCCCAAACACTCTACCAAACTCCACCTGCCACTTCACACCTTTACTCACTGCTGGTCTGCATTTTTACCTCTGAAAGGTCCTGGGTCTACATTCTTCCTCCCTCTTTATCCAGCTGGAGGATGTACCTGGATTTTGGTTCCCTTCCTTCCCATAACACCATTTTTTACATTCTTATCTTAGAATTGGGCTGCACCACTTCCCCTAAACCTAGGCCCAGCATTCCATGTTTTTCGGGATGGGATAAGGATCATAACCTAAAATTACACACCCAAACCAACTCCCTTAATCAAGCTGTTATTTTTGTTTCCAAAGTTTTAGAACTTTCTAATTTTATAGCCTACAGTTCCCCAAGTAGTTCCAGCTTGTTCTCCTGATGGCAGCAAAGGGAATTTCACAGAGTAGGCGGGGCACTTAAGTGAGAAAAATAATTACTTTGTTGGTGAGGCAGGCGTTTTAGTGCGGGGGCAATCTGAAATAACTTTGCACTTAGTTGTGCATTTAAAGAATAATATCCAAGCCATACCTCATCTTCACACGTCTTCAGGTTGCTTTTGCATACTCGAGACTTGTTTTTCTGCAACATGTTTTTAATGCTCTATTTCAACTGTTTGTGTGTTTTCATTTAACGGATGCACTGGAACAATACAGACTTTTTGGAGAGTTTATCTTTCCTTTCACAGCAATATCTTTCTTTCTATTATCTCTGTTTCTGTCCTTAAGCTATCTGGTTTAGTTTAACAGACTCTCCTTTACCTAGCACCATAAATCCCACAAGCACTAAAAAATGCTGGGGAGCAAATATAAAGCACTCTCTTAAAAGTGCCCTCTTATCAAGTTATCTTGTAGAAGATAATAACATTTTTAGGTCCTATTCATGTCAAGAATCTCGTTTGCCAGAAAAATACTTCTTGTAAACATGTTTTTATAGCCTTAGGCATGGGGGAGGAGGAAGGCTGGAGAACCATTCTCGGATATAAATTCCCTTGCTTTCTCATTGGTTGAAGAAAATGAAAATCCTCACCTACATTCTAACATGAAAAGCTAAACTCCAATAAGCAGACATTTTCAAAATACCTGGGAAGCCTCAGGACAAAAAATGATCACAATGATTCAACACAGTGATCATTGTAGCCTCTGCCAATTTCTGCTCTTCCATGCTTCTTGGGAAGCCTGGTATTTATACTATTGGGGTGGGGGGCTGTAGTTTTTTAAACCAAAGTACAAAACATACTATCAAATCAGTCTAAAATTTTCTCATGTATACATCTGGGGACAATAGGGAAATAACAATAGATGGGCTGTCCCAAGAAACTGCAGTATGACTTCTCTATCCACACCAGATGTGCAAAACATACCAGGCAAATCAACAGAGGATTTGTGGAAGTACTGTCCTGTTTTAAATGCACAAGTTTGGCACACTTCTTCTATGAGGGGCTAGAGAGCAAATATCTTAGGCTTTGTGACCACATGGTTTCTGTTTCAACTACTCAGTTGTATGACAAGAGGAGTCACAGATAGTGTGTAAACAAACTAGCCTGACCACAGTTGATATCATTTTTTTTTTTTTTAACAGAACAGGCAGAGGGCCATTTTGGCCCATGAATCATAGTTTGCCAATTCCTGTTTGAGAGTGTCCAACAAATCTCTTTTCTATAAAAACAAACATGCCACCAAAAAACTTTGCTCCACTTTCTTAGTATTCCATGAAGTAACCTACACAAGCATGTAGCTTCCCAGGTGGCTCAGTGGTAAAGAATCTGCCTGCCAGTGCAGGAGATACAAGAGACACAGGTTCGATCCCTGGGTTGGGACGATCTCCTGGAAGGGGACATGGCAAGCCACTCTAGTATTCTTGCCTGGAAAACTTCATGGACAGAGGAGCCTGGCCTGCTGCAGTTCCTGGGGTCTCAAAAAGTCAGACACAACTGAGTGACAGCATGCACGTATACCTGTAAAAACATATACAAAAATGTTGTCCTTTTTCTTTCACCTCCCTGAAGTGGGGCAGTGAATTTTCACTCTCATAGAAAAAGGCATTTAGTACCATTTTGTCATTTTCTGTTTGCTAGGGTTGTATATCATGGCAAGACATTGTAACTAACAGAATCGTTTATGGGCAAAGCCTGGGTTCTAACTTAACGTCTTCCAAAAGGATAAGTGTAAGAGCATTCCAGGCCATTATAAACTAAATAGCCCAGTAAGGACAGGTGAAGGCTAATGCCTTTAATGGCACTCAGGAAAATCATTCAGCCAAGACAAACAGAGATGGCTGTCAATGCTATGTTGACGAACTGGTGGGTGGTGTATTAGAAAGGAAGTGAGTGAAAGGAATATCTGGAAGAGCAATAGAGGATGAAATTCTTTCCAGACCCTTGGGGCAAAGGTTCAAGTTCAGGGTTGAGGCTAATGGGGTCATGCAAAAGAGGTTTCATCTACTAAAGTTTAATGATCCAGTTCTTATGGGATTCTTCTTTTTGTCTTTTTTTTGATAAATCACCAAAGTTTTAAAAACCCAACCTTTAAAGAATTGTTTTTAAAGTCCTTAGAGTAAGGAAAATAATATTAGTAGCTAATATTTGAGCATTTATTGTATTCTAGTTTTTTTGTTTTGTTTTTATTTATTTTTTGATTGAAGGATAATTGCTTTACTGAATTGTGTTTGTTGCCACCAAACATTAACGTGAATCTGTGTTCCAGTTTTATATATCACCATATTTAGTATTTATTATTATTATACCCAATTTATAGGTGAGGAAACAGCCTCAAAATGGTTAAGTATTCATAATTGCCTCAGGACATGTAGCTATTAAGAGTCAGGGCCAGGGTTTGTAAGTGGGTCTGACTTGGAAGCCCACATTTTCAGGCTTCACATTGTATGAAGTTATTTTCATTCCTCACTTCTTGTTGATAGCTAAATCTTCAGGTTGTAAAGATTTTGAAAGTAATTTTTAAATAAATGGTAAACTAAGTTCTAACTCTCATGTTTCAAAGACACCTAAGATCAGATTTTCCTCCCACTGAGTTGCTTGAAGTTCTGTTACTAAGAAGATGATGTCTTAAATTTGGAAGTTTTTATTCTGGGTCAGGAAAAAAAAGAAACAATTGGCAAGAGAAAGAGTTTAGCAAGTTTAATATTTAGTTAATTTTTATAAAATGTTTAATTTAATTAATATGTTTCCGTGAAGGTTTGGACAAAATATTTTTGGGCCAGCTCATTGATGGAATTAAAATAGAAAATATCAGTTTACATAAGGTGCTTGATGGTGGAGAGGGAATTTTACTCAGTCAGATGCAAATAATGAATAATCTAAAAGATAAATATATATATATATATATATATATGTGGTAGTTTAGTCACTAAATCATATCTGACTCTTTTGACTCCACGGACTGTAGCCCTGCAGGCTCTTCTGTCCATGGGATTTCCCAGGTAAGGATACTGGAGTGGGTTGCCATTTCCTTCTCCAGGGGATCTTCCCAACCAAGGAGCAAATCTGTGTCTCCTGCATTGTAGGTGGATTCTTTATCACTGAGTCACCAAGGAAGCCTATATATATATATATATATATATATATATATATATATGTATGTATACACACACACACACACACACACACACACACATATGTATAGGGCTTCCACCATGGCTCAGCAGGTAAAGAATTTGTCTACAACACAGGAGACGTCGGTTTCATCTCTGGGTTTAGAAGATCCCCTGGAGGAGGGCATGGCAACCCACTCCAGTATTCTTGCTTGAGGAATCCCATGGACAGAGGAGCCTGGCAGACTACAGTCCACGGGGTTGCAAAGAGTCAGACACAACAAATTTATAAATTTTTAAGGGCTTCCCTGGTGGCTCATATAGTAAAGAATCTGCCTGCAATGTAGGAGATTAGAGTTTGATTCCTGGGTCGGGATTAAAGAACATTTCTGTATTACACCCAGCCAGTCTCTTGAAGGTGCATTCATCTTCTTAATCGGACACTATATCTTCCTTTCTGCTACGTAATGCACGTCTTATAAGTCCTAATCTTGGGTTGGGATTAAAGTACATTTCCATATTATACCCAGCCAGTCTCTTGAAGGTGCACTCATCTTCTTAATCAGACATTATATCTTCCTTTCTGCTACGTAATGAACCTCTTATAAGTCCTACCCTTGCCAATTTAAGAAATTCTGTCATTAATATAGGGGTTAGATCACCTCATTCTTTAAGGTGGGTTTCATCTCTGACAGATATGTCCTGCTTCTTACTTTTTATCATAGAATTTGACATCATTATGTGCTACTAAACCTGAAGTCCACTAAATTTTCCCCCCCTAATTTGGTCTTTGTTACTTTATCCTATAGGTTCGGTCTGTGGAGGCTTTCGCTTTTTTGCCTCCTCTGCCCTTCCTCCTCCTCACTGCAGAGGTTACAAAGCTGAGAGAGGGAGGGAGGAGCCTCAGGAAGACAGTTTCTTACATACTAGTTACAACACGCAGGCTCTGTTATTTATTTATTCAAATACTTTTTTTTTTTTTTAATTTTGGCCGAAGAAAGTCAAATAAAGGAAGTCTGAGGAAAAACATCTCTCTCTGGGACCTCAGCTTCAGCTGTTTCTCCTTGTTTTAACAAAATCATTTTTGATTCTGAATTTTTTTGCTTCCAGAACCAAGTTGATTTTAAAATGTTAGGCGTATTCCAGGACCCAAGACCCCAAGGAGTTAAACTGTCTGCCGATTATTTAGACCACCCACCTGCAGTAGATGCATGGTCTGTCCAAACTCCACCAAAATGCAAAAGCCTGACTCTGACTATCTCTCCAAACAGTGCCCAGGAGGGTTTGCTCCTCTTTAGAACTGCTAAGTTAGACAGGAATTTCACTCCTTTGGCCCAGTGTTCCTTGCAGGTGGGGAGGGAAAGGGAAATTAAGACACAAATTCCATTGCTGGTGAATAAATGTTGGACTCCAGAAACTAGTCTATCTAAAACTGGAGAAGGAAATTTGGGCTTCATATACTTATGCACTTGTGCTTCCATTCAAATGTTTCCTTTTTGTTCTTTTTTTTTTTTTTAACATATAAGTTCCCATGAAAAGCAGTCTCTTTTCAGTAGCATAATCAAATGTGAAATAAGAAAACTTCCATGTTGAAATTACTTTCAGATCTTCTTTACGGGTCATGCAAGCAAAACACTCTTATTAGTTTATATTCAAATCCATTTTTAAAATAAAAGCTTAAAAAAATAAAATAAAAGCTTGATGCCTCATCTTATTCACTAAAGGACTTTTGACTGTGTCCAAAAGAGTGGATCCACTCAAACTTTGGCACTACTGGTGGCATTTAAAAGAATGGAAGACAGTGTAAATGTGGTAGGCAGAATTATAAAAATGGCCCCTAAAGATTCTCACCTTTGTGTGATTCCCTCCCCTGTGAATGTGATGGGATATCACTCCTGCGATTATGTCACATTGCATGCCAAAGGGCTTTTGCAGATGTAATTAGGGTTGCTAATTGTTCGGCCTTAAAGTGGAGATCGCTTGGTGAACTAGGTCTAATTACAAGATGCCTTTAAAGACAGAGAATTTTCTCTGCTGGTGGCAGATGAGGAAATTAGAGAGGTTGCCAGCATAAGAACTGGACACACCATCACTCGTATGGAAATGGAAGGGTCATGTGATGAGGAATGGGTGCAGCCTCTAGCATATGAGAGTGCCCCCAGCTGGCAGCCAGGGCTGGGACTGGATTCTCCAACAGTCCAAATGGCTTAGGAGTTGATTCTTCTCCCACAGCCTCCAGATAAGAACTTAGCCAACCCACAGAACCTCAAAACTGTGAGTAACAGATGGGTGTTCCTTTTAGGTCACTGAAATTGTGGTCATTTATTTGGCAGCAGTAGAAAACTCATACAAAAGGAGATGAAGGGGGTCTTGAAGGGGATGAAGAACCCCAGAGGCATTCAGAGTCATAACAGCATTCCTGGAACAAGCATCCTCCTTTCAAGGAGAGGAGACGCCTAGGCTGGGAATAAAGTTAGAGCAGATGGATAAATTCTGAGGTAATTCTTAATATGTTATTTTATAACCATGTTCCATCTGCTGTTTTTGAATCTGCTTCGCAGAATCCACTCCTCCACTCCAAACCCACAAGGAGGACAAGGAGATTGGTGAGCTTCCTTGACCAGGCCAGCATCACACGGTGGCAGCAGCTTGGGCACATTTGTCCCTTCCTGTCCCGCGAGTACCCCTTCACCTTTCAGGAAGTGAGGGCTACGAGACTGTACTCTCTTGGACACCTGCTCTTACCACACCATTCATGAGTCCTGACTGGCTCCTCCAGCCCCACTAAACAAGCTACCCAACCACCTGTTAGTTGATGGGTCATTTTCTCCTCTGCCCAAAGAGGCAGAAAGTAGGGTGGTCCAGAGAGGTCCTCACTTGGAAGCTCTTTACTAGACAATTATAAGTTACTCCCAGGGAAAGCTGAGATCCAGGGCCAGGGGTTCCAAACAGAAAAGCAGCAAGAGTAGCCAAAAAGAAGGAGCTAGAAAAATAAACAGGAGATGTTGAGAGAAAAGTAAATATATAGACTGGTCCAACTTAATTTTGTTGGAAAGACTTATGCTGGCTTGAGTCATTTTAAGAAATTAGATACTAACCTATGGGATCTGGCTCTTTGATCTCATTTATCATTCTGAAATCTCATCCATTTGAATGTCAGTCTTTTCTTCTCAGTCTTATTGTGTTGATTTCTCTGCAGTACTGTCACTCTCTCTTAACTTCTTGAAACGTCTCGCTTACCTTTCCTAACACTAGCCTCTCCTGTTTTTTCTACTATATCTCTGCCTTCTTCTTCTCTTTCTCTTTTTTAAGATCATGTGCCTCCACTCACCCTAAAAACTGGTATGTCTCAATGACTCATCCTTGATCAGCTTCTCACTCTTCCATTCAGCCTAGGTTATTTCATTCACTCCTATGGCTTGGCTTCAACACCCACATATGCTGATGATTTCTAAATGCCTATCCTGATCCATTCCTATGCCTTGAGCTCTTGAGATGTGCATACCACTGTCTCCTGGATACTGCAATTTGGATGTTCCCATTGGCACCTCTAACTCAACATATCTGTTCCCCAAATCATGTTCTTTTTCCTTGATCACTTATCTGGTTTAATAATAACTTCATGCACCAAATATTACTATAAATCTACCTACTGTGGGTATCAAATTCTCATTCTTGTGTCCTAAGAACCAAGTTACTTAGGTGAATAATAAACAGTTAACTACTAATGAGGAATAGTCAACCAATTATTCCTTAGCTTCAGGAAAAAAAATTAATATAGCAAGACAAGAAAAGTCCAGTTCACTACTTGGTAGGGATATAAGTGAACAGTATTTCCCTGATCAAGTCTATATGCCACCAGAAGCCGAGCTTTCACAGGGAAACCTGCTTTAGATGAGGCACAGTCTGGCACTGACAGGATAATCCTCTTCTAAAAATTATCTCAACCTAATCATAGGAGCTCATGCTTCTCCCTAAACTATAAAAGCTTAGTCCTTTGATGATTCTAAGCCTGGCAGTTCCCTTGCTTGAGTAGCTAACTCCCTAATAGCTTTAGCTTCCTATAGAGGAACTAGTATTTTCTGGAACAAATAGCCCATAGAGAGGGCTTCTCCCACTGCTTCAGGTCCACTTGTCCTTATTTCTTTCACACAAGCCAGGAAGATAATTTACACATACCTCTTGTTACTATTCCATTTAATTATAATATAATCCTTCATATGCAAACATGAAAACAGCAATCATGTTTTATTCCAAGTTCTAATTGCATGTAGCAATCATGTGCTTTCACTAAATTATTTCCATCAAGCATATACAGCACCATTATTTCCAGTATGCCAGAAGACCCACCTGCAGTCTCCCACCCCCATCAGAAAAACCAATTCAAGTTTCACACATTTGCTTTGCAGTTTCATACGGTGTCCCTCCCCCATAAACACACACACACACACACACACACACACACACACACATAACACACACACACACCTCTCTACATCTCAAATCTGTGTGAGTTCCACTCCTCTGTTACACTTTCCTTTTCCAGCAGCATCAGACTTTGAGATGCTAAGTGTGTTCCCACCACTCCCTTTCTTTCTTTTGTGCATGGGGACATTATCAGCTCACTGTTCTCCTTACCCATTTCCTGTTCCTCTCCTCTAACATGTCAATTTCTGTTCTTCACCAGCAGAGCCCCTATTCCTCTCTTTTCTTCTTCAGTAACACCTAAACTAGCCTTATTAATATCAACCAACAGTTAATATTTCTTATTTTTTAAACAACAACAGAAATACAGATTTTTTTTTTAAAAAAGGCAAAAGAGCATTCATTTTCCTGTGTTCATGCTGAAGTTCATTTCTCACTTGAGGAATTGTGCATTCTTTTCCTTATTCCCTCCCAACTCCCCTTTTACATCACATCATTGGAAACAAGCCTAGAAATTAGTTAAGCTATGTATATAAAAACGAAAGCTAGAGAAAGAAAACATGTGATAGTGAGGTGGTGAATTATTAAATGCTGGAGTTAGCGAATGTTTGAATTTCTGCTTCTGCTCTTCAAGGTTTTGTGCTATTGGGTACATTCCAAAGTAGGCCTCAAGCTATAGCCGGAAGGGTCATCTCAGTAGGTTTTTCTTTTACTTTTTTCCAAAGATGTTATCAATCAAGCTTTCCCAAAGGCTCAAAGGCTATTAGCAAAGCAAAAGGGAGCCTCAGTGTCTCAGAGGCAGGATCACCATCTGCTGCAGGAAGCAGGAACTAAACCAAGCGGATTCCGCCTTGAACTGTGTCTCTGTGCTTTGAGAAAAAGCCTGAGAGAATTCTGAAGACTTGAAAACACCCAGCATGACTTCACCATTAAAAAAAAAAAATCCTGGAGTGTTCCAGAAACATGAAGACAAGCTCAGTACTGTACAGCCAGGGGAGGCACTCCTCTGGGACTAGTTTGTGGAATTAAGAAAAATGACTTTTGAGAAGTAGCTATCTCAGAACAATCAAGGACTTTTTCCCCTTTTTTTCAGAACTGAGCTGCATGCTCACTAGTCTTAAATGCAAAGGTTGACTGTAAAATAAAACAGAAAAAAAAGGTACGCTTTCTATGTGGCCAGCTACCAATCCACCTAGCCTGAGTGGGGATTCCTGTCCTAGCAGAGAGGTGGACTGTGTGTTGTGTTTGTTTTTATTTTTTAGTATTGCATTTTAGCCATTTTAGTTGTGAAAGGCTTTGAAATTTACTAAGAAGGACAACCAATTAAAGTCTAAGTTAGTGATTATGAATTCACTCTACTATTAAACGGGTGCGAAAAGGCACACAGTCTCTCTCAGCATCGGTTTCCTGATTTATAAAGGAAAAAAACAACAATTCTGCTTCAAGGCTGATTTCTTACTGTTATCACAGCCCTGGTTTATTGTTAACCCCTCACAGGGAGCTATCCTATCCAAAGTGTCTCTCTCCAATCACATAACCACTTTCTGTCACAGTGAAAGTGAAAGTGAAGTTCCTCAGTTGTGTCCGACTCTTTGCGACCCCATGGACTGCAGCCTACCAGTCTCCTCAGTCCATGGGATTCTCCAGGCAAGAATACTGGAGTGGGTTGCCATTTCCTTCTCCAGGGGATCTTCCTGACCCAGGGATCGAACCGGGGTCTCTCGCATTGCGGGCAGACGCTTTACCGTCTGAGCCACCAGGGAAGCCCCTAGTTTCAATTCCTTCCCCAAACTCTGCTTTTTCACTTGTTGAGTGTCTCCTTCAATTAGAATATAAGCACTCTGAGAGTAAGGACATTTGTCTTTGATGATTCATTCCACAAGTATTGCTAAGTGGCTTCTGGGTGCCAGACGCCATTCATGGTGATGGGGCTGCATCAGTCAAGTACAGAATTAAAGAGTCTATTTTCTGATAGAACAGTCAGAGTCTTGACAAATAAGCAAAGAATATATAATGCATCCAGTGGTAACAGGCTTTGAAAAAGGATACAGAAAGGTAAGGGCTTCCCAGGTGGCTCAGGGGTAAGAATCCGCCTGCTGATGCAGGAGACACAGGAGATGTGGGTTCCATCCCTGGGCCAGGCAGATTCCCCTGAAGGAGGAAATGGCAACCTGCTTCAGTATGCTTACCTGGAAAATTCCATGGACAGAGGAGCCTGGTGGGCTCTAGTCCATCAGGTCGCAGAGAGTTGGATATGATTGAGTGACAGCACAGAGGCCAAGCAGGGTAAAAGAATGAAACGTATAGTTAGGATGGTGTAACTTATATAGGGTCATCAGGAAGGGTCTCTCCAAGTAGATCACATTTTAAAGGAGACCTGGAAGAAGTAAGTGAGCAAGGCCTGCAGATATGTGGTGTATTCCAGAAAGTGGGAGTTCTTAGAGCAAAGCCCACCCTCGCCACCCCCTCCTTGGTTCCAAGAATAACAAGGGCTGTGTGCCTGGAACAGTAAGTGAGGGGCCCTGTGGGAGAAGATGTAAAGGAAGCCCAGCTCATGGAAGAACATGTAGTTCATGGTAAAGACTTTTGATTTTAAGTGAGATGGAGACATGGGCTGGTTTGGGGTAAAGGAGTGACTTTTTGGTTTTTGAGTCTCACTATGCAGCTGCATGGAAAACAGATTGAATTTTTGCTTTGAATTGAATTTTTGAATTGACTGGAAGCAATGTGACCTATAGAGGTTAAAACAATGATCCAGAGAAGAAATAAAGGTGCTTTGAAAGGATAGTACCAATGGTGGTAGTGAGAATGGCTTCAGTTCCAAATATATATTTTAAGGCAGAGGCCACAGGATTTCCTGACAGATTAAATGTGGGTGGGGACGGAGGAGAAGAGAGAGAAATCAAGAATGTCTCTCAGGTTTTGACCTGAAAAACTAGAATAGAGATGAGGAGCTTATTGGAAAAGAAGGTTAACAAGAGAAGGAGGGAGGCAGGATGAGGAGTTTGCTTTTAAACATACTAATAAACTTTGAGATACCTATTAGAAATCCAAGTGGAAATGTTGAATAAGTTAGATATACTGACTCAGAAGTTCAAGTGAAGATATAGAGGCTAGAGATATAAATTTGGGCAACATCAGCAAATAGATAAAATTTAAAACCATCTCTTTCACCATTGTATCTTTGATGCCCAGCACAGTATAGATACTCAATAAATATTTGTTAAATGAATGAATGAATGGTATGAGGATCAAACAAGATAATGGGTATGAATGTATTTGACTATAAATCTCTCTGCAAAGAAAAGGTCATATTCAATATTATAGTACAATTATCTTACAAACCCAGTGTGCTGCAGTTCATGGGATGCAAGGAGTCAGACATGACTGAATGATTGAACAACAATCTTACAAACAGAATACCTTTGAATGAGCAGTAAAGATTTAGCAAAAGTACAACTAGAAATCTCGCTTGTAACAGAAACAAACTCCAGATGGCTTCTTTCCTCCTCCCCCTTTTGATATTTAAAGTTGATACTGTCTTATACTGTAATTAAGGGCAGTAAGGAACCAAAAAAAAACTGAATGCTAGTGAAATATAGCAATATTTTTTTCAGTGATGGCTCTTCAAGTTGTCAAAAAGATTTTCACAAATTTTCAAGTGGTTTCAGAAGGAATGTTTTTTAAAAGGTAATTCTAAAATTGTATGAGTTTTACACGGACTTTCCCACACTAGATCACTCCATAATTCTAAATCCAATTGGCATTATTTTACACTAAAAGAAAATAGCCTTGACTTCCTTACATCACAGCCCAGTATTTTCATTTTTTAAAAAAAGTTGCTCGATGAATCTTATTACTGGGCAAAATATTGCCGTGGGGCCTAAGTAACCATCCTAGAAAAATCCTCTAGTAAATTTCACATGATTGAAATTAAAAACTGCAAGTTATATTTCCTGTATTGCTTACGGAAATATAACAAGGTTAAGGGTTTTCTGTCTATGAAAGCTGAATGTTGTAATATGAAGACTTAAATTTTTTTCTTGGAGCAAGAGAGGGGATAGGTAGGTAGATGAATGGACAAGTGGATGGGTGAACTTATTTACAAAACAGAAACAGTTATAGATGTAGCAAACAAACTTATGGTTACCAAAGGGAAAAGGGTAGGAGAGATAAACTGGGAGATTGGGGCTGACATATACACACTACTATTAATGCATAGATGATTAAAAAGAACCTACTGCTTGGCACTGGGAACTCTACTCAGTACTCTGTAAGGATCTATACATGTGAAAAGAATCTAAAAAAAAGTGGATATATCACTTTGCTATACAGCAGAAACCAACACAACATTGTAAATCAACTATATTCCAATAAAATTCTTAAAAAATTAAAAAATAAAAGTTGTAAATTTTACTTCCTCTATTGCCTATGGAATTATAATAAGGTTAAGGGTTTTCTGTCTATGAAAGCTGAGAGCTGTGAGATAAAGACAGTTTTTCTTGGAGCAAGAGACAGGATAGATAGGTAGAGAAATGAATGAATGGATTGGTGGTGGAATGGATATTGGATGAATAGAAGTGAGGGTTGGGAGAAAAAAAGGCAGAAAGATGTAAAAGAATGAAGAGGAAAATAAGATATTCTGACTTTAACAAGGAGCCAGAATAATTCAATAGGATAGTCCTTTTAAAAATTGGCTGGTATAATTGATATCCCTATTGGAAAAATAAACCTTAATGCTAATCTCACATAATACACAAAAATTAACTTGAAATGGATCACAGAAGTAAGTGTAATAACTAAATCTATAAACTGTCTAGAAGAAAACATGGAAAAAAATTGATGTTGATTCAGGCAAACAGTGTTTAGGACACTGAAAGCATGAACTATAAAAGGAAAAGTATTATATATTAAATTTCATTAAATTTTAAATATTTTCTTTTTGAAAATCACTAACTATGGTTTTTCCAGTAGTCATGTATGGATGTGAAAGTTGGACCATAAAGAAAGTTGAGCAGCAAAAAATTGATGCTTTTGAACTGTGGTGTTGGAAAAGACTCTTGAGAGTCCCTTTGACTACAAGGAGAGCAAACCAGTCAATCCTATAGGAAATCAGTACTGAATAGTCATTGAAAGGACTGATGCTGAAGCTGAAGCTCCAATACCTTGGCCACCTGATGCGAAGAACTGACTCACTGGAAAAGACCCTGATGCTGGGAAAATTGAAGGCAGGAGGAGAAGGGGATGACAGAGGACGAGATGGTTGGATGGCATCACCAACTTGATGGTCATGAGTTTAAGCAAGCTCCAGGAGTTGATGGACAGGGAAGCCTGGGATGCTGCAGTCCATGGGGTCACAAAGAGTTGGACACAACTGAGTGGCTGAACTGACTGACTGAAGCCTCAGAAGGAAAAAGTGAATATAGCAGATAAAAATATGTTAACAAATATTGGTCAAAAATATGCCAAATACACTTAAAAACATCAATCAACTGATCTCATCAGTTTAGTGAACTTCAAACAGATAAATACAAAGAAAACTAAAACAAGGCTCATTATAAAATGCTAAAGCCCAAAGAAAATAGCAGCCAAAGAAAAAGTACACATTACACATAGAGGAAAGATATTAAAAATTAGAGACAGCATAAGTCCAAAGAATAAAACTTTCAAATGCTAAAAACAAATAAACAAAAAAAAAAAACCAAACGACAGCAACAACAACAACAAAATCTTTCAAGCTAGAGTGTTCATCCAATGGAAATGTTCTTCAGAAAGGAAGGCAAAATGACATTTCCAGATAAACGAAAGGTGAGAGAATACGCTGGTAGCCAGCCCGCACTATAAGAAATGACAAAGGAAGTTATTCTGGGTGAACAGAAATCATACCAGCCTTATAGGAGGAACGCAAGACACTAAAGACAGTAAATATGTGACTAGGTATAAAGGCCATTTTTCAATTAAATTTTTAAAAAGATAATGACTATGTAAAGTCAAATAACAACATTGTAACACATGCAAGTTACATATGCAAAATCAATGGTACAAAGATGTTAAGGATGGTAAATAGAATAGGTGAATATTGTAATTGGCTAGAGCAACCACTAAAACAGTAAGAATACAAAAGTTGTAATTAAAAATCCAATAAAGGAGATATAATATAATATGGAGAAATAGTTTATTAATCCAAAGTAAGGCAAGAAAGAAAGAATAAAGAACAGACAAACAAGAACCAAAGAGATTTATACCCAATCATATCAATAATCATAAAACAAGAACCAAAGAGATTTATACCCAATCATATCAATAATCATATTAAATTTAAGTAGACTAAACACTCCAATTAAAGACAGAGTTTCTCTTACTGAATAGAAAATCCCAGAATATGCTATTTACAAATAATGCACTTTATAAAGACACAGGTAAACCCCAGAAAACACAAATTTTGGCATTAGAATGATAAAAGAAATATCTCTACAAATCCTGCTGATATTAATAGGAATATGTCGGGACATTCATACTGAAACCTTAAAATCTAACATCATGACCCAGCTGGCTAAATGTTCATTCAGAGTAATGACCAAGAGTTAACATAAACCGTGGCTTGTGCTAAATAGTTCATGTGTATCCTTTCAGCCCTCCCACAGCCCTGTAGGGTAGATATAGTTTTGTTCATATTTTGTAGATGAGGAACTCAAGACTTACAGAGAGTAACTGACTTGCCCAAGGTCCTACACCTTGTTAAGAGCAGAGACACTTACTGGATTCACATCTTGGGATTATTTTTAGTCTCAAAACTCTCATTAGAATGAATCTAAATGAATATGTTATATTTTAAAGGAAGAACAATTTTTTTTCTTCACTAAAACGATTTTATAGCCTGAAGGTCATGAAGGAAGAATTGAAAAGCTACTCACTGAATTGCTGCCACTGTTGCCATGGAAACCTGAAAAGAGATTACATACACATCAGTTTTACAACTCCATCTTTTAATAGGTGCAGAACATAACCACAGGCTGCTGATTCCTCATGGAAAACTCCCTGAAAAATCCATTTAATCAAAAACCTCCTCAGCTTTTTCTCTAATACAAAAATCCCAATTCTCACAGTAGGTTGAACTTTGCCAGATAGGTGGATAATGATTCTCTTTTTCTGAACTGCTGCCCATCCTCTGCCTGTTAAGATGTGAACCAAGACCAAAACAATTTTAAACAATACTGAAAAGCAAGAACAAGAGGTTACAGTGCATAGGATGCATCTGTCTTAAGGGCCAGATCAAGAGGTGCTGAGAGGGACATGTGGGCATGGATTTAAAGGAGTGGTAAATATCACTGAGATAAATAGGCAAACATAAATCAGTCTCTCCCAGACAACAGAGGCAGCATCCTTCACTAGAAACAAAATAAAATGCTCTTTGGCAGCACAGACCAATCACTGAGTATTTCTGTGATACTGAAGTATAGACGTATGTGTGTGTGTGCTAAATTGCTTCAGTTATGTCCAATTCTTTGCAACCCTGTGGACTATAGCCCATCGGGTCCCGCTGTCCATGGGATTCTTCAGGCAAGAATACTGGAGTGAGTTGCCATGCCCTCCTCCAGGGGATCTTCCGGACCCAGGGATCAAACCCTCATCTCTTATGTCTCCTGCACTGGCAGGCAGGTTCTTCACCACTAGTGCCACCTGGGAAGCCTGAAGAAGTACAGAAGTCAACTAAAAGTCAGCAGTCACGGTAAGATAAAATTCTGAAACTGAATAAGACATAAGTCTGTTTACAAATAGTGATGTCCTTGCTTATCTAAATTTAGGCCAGTTAATGAGCCTCTCTGCAAACTGATTTAAAAAGTCATAAAAGAAAACTGAAGCAAGAACAGTAGGTACAGAAAAGTAAGATGTGATTTGCCTTATTTCTTTTTTCATGATGTTTGACTCAGGCTCAGTCCAGTAGAAATGACTTAGTAAATACCTTCTTTAGGATTTGCTTTGGTTTCAAATGGTAGAAACCCCAAAGTAACAACATAGAATTTTGTTTTTGAACCACACAGAATTTTATTTCTCTCATATTTAAGTCCTCAGAGACCACCAAGAGTTGTTTTGGCAGCTCCGCAATCATCAGAGACCCAGGCTCCCCCCAGTTTGTCACCCCACTATACTCTGCCTGTGACTTCCAACTCATGCTCCAAGGTGGCTGTTCACACTGCAGCCCACATATTCACAACAGAGCCAGCATAAAGGAGAAAGGAGGGGCAGTCCCTTCCCCTTTAAGGACACCACTCTCTACTTCCATACACTTCCTACTTAATTCCATTGACCATGCCCCACATGACTTGGTCTACCCCTGTGTGCCACAGACAAGCAGAACTCAGAAACCACCAAAGAGGAAGGGGACAGTTGTTCTCTGCATGGTCCAGGGAACCACAGGAGTCAGAATTTGACAGATTCGTTCATTTGTTCATATGTTCATTCAAGACACAATTGTTAATCATATGGCATGTGTCAGATTCTAAGACATAAGAAAGATAATATGACACATAAGTCAATACATCATTTCAACACAGTGGGTCAGGAATCTCATAGAGGTAAAAATTAGCAAACTTTGTTGCATTCCAAGGAAAGTTTTGGAGGAAATTGTCATAGAGGAAACGCCATGTAAAATAAGTCTTAAAAAAATATATGACTTTGCCAACTATTCTGGTGGAAAAGAGCAGGGGCCTAGGGGGAGGGAGGCAAGAGTCATTAGAGAGGGTTGGAAAATAGAGGAGGCATTCCAGGCAGAAGGAAGAACAGATGCAAATGTGACAAAATATGGGAAAGCATGGCTTTCTGGGAGCTCTGTACAGTTCCACAGGGGGTGGGAAGGAAGAAGGGAGCCAGGGAGGAGTGGTAGATGACATGGAGATGTAGACAGGCTGGAGAGCTTACAAACATGCTGCGCTCAGTGGAAAGCCACAGGAGAGGTCCAGGAACGTGAGGATCACAAGGAGTTTGTGTTTTGAACCATTAGTCTGGAGGGTGTATGGAAATGTGGGAGACGAATGGGCATAACTGAAAGCAGGAAAACTGTTCATTTATCAAGTATTTGCTGAGCACCAAGTCTGTGCCAGACCCTATGGCAAGTGCGAAGGATACCAAATGGAGTGCAACGGAAAGAGGGGCCCTTAAGGACCCACAGCAGAGGAGGAGGCATGAACCAGTATTTTAACAGTACTCTGTGACTTTTGTGACTGCAGGAAGGCAGAGGGTGACTTAGCCTTACTAGGGAAATTTATTCTCCCAGTCTGCTGTCTGTGGAGCTATGCAGGGTCATCTGATCTCCACAGAGCTCTCGTGTTTTTCCTCCCTCTTCTAACACTCTCACTTTCTCTTCCTCTCGTGGTTTCCAGAACCACTTCCTGCCCTTCCCCATTTGCCCATGAGAGCAGTCACAACAACACTCTACCTGTAGGGTATTACACTATCCCTGTGGTCTCCCTGCACTATGGCTTTTATAAATGGTCCTTCTATTAAATTCTCAAATTACACAATGGGTGTGCCAGCTGTTTCCTGCCAGGAATCTGACTAATGTAATCACCATCCTCACTGACGCTCCATTTCTTCCTAATTTTCTAGAAGTAATGATCCAACCCCCAATTTTCTAGGAGGAATGATGCAACCCCCAATTTTCTAGTAGGAATGATCCAGCCCCCAAGTGGTTCATAGCTCTTGGTGGATAGGTCAAAGGTCATAATCCGTTGTGCTCAGGTGAGTTCAGATGAGTAAAACTAAAATTTCTTGCTACCAAGAAGTTTCCAAATTAGTGGGGAAGATAACCTTGTGCATAATTAACAGTAAAATCCACCTAACTAATCTTTGGCATACTTTCTGGGCATGGCACAGTTTAAGCAAGTAGTCTAGATAAAATTAAAACCATTCTTTCCATGAGGAGATACTGGTCAAAGTGTATGAACATTCAGTTATAAGATTAACACATTCTGGAGATCTAATGTATAGCATGGTGATTACAACTAATAATATTGTATTGTATACTTGGAACATTGCTAAAAGAATAGATCTTAAATGTTCTCACTACAAAAAAGAAATGGTAACCATGTTATGGGACAGACATATTACCTAATGCTAAGGTAGTAATCATTTTGCAATATACAAATGTATCAAATCAACACTGTTACACCTTAAATTTACACACTGTTATATGTCAATTATATCTCAACAAAATCAGGAAAAAAGGTTGCCCCCGCCACCTCCCTCCCCCCCCCCAAAAAAAAAAAAAACAGCTTAAAATAATCAAATGAAAACTCAGGAAAGCACTGGAGTTTGTGCAAGGCCACAAGTACTGGAGCTTATCCAAGAGGGAAGCAGGATTTGAGTTCAGTTCAAACTGCCTTCCACTTCCTATTTATTTATTTTTTTTACAGCTATTCAACAATAGTAGCGGGATTCCCTGCTGGCTCAGTGGTTAAAAAAAAAATCCACCTGCCAATGCAGGAGACACAGATTTAACCCCTGGTCTGGGAAGATCCCACGTGCCGTGAAGCGATTAAGCCTGTGTGCCACAACTATTGAGGGTGTGCTTTAGAGCCCAGGAACCACAACTACTGAGCCCATATGCCTCAACTACTGAAGCCCACGCACCCTAAGGCCCATGCTCCGCAACAAGAGAAGCACTGCAGTGAGAAGTCCGTGTACCGCAACTAGAGGGTAGCCCCGACTCAGCCCAACTATAGGAAAGCCTGTGCAACAAGACCCAGCACAGCCCAAAATAAATTAATTTGTAAAAAATATATTAGCAAATTCATGTTTGTTCCACCCCATCTCTCTCCCATGCTAGAATTTCATATCTCAGAAACTGTTCAATAAACATCTGATAAATAATTTTTTAAAAATCAACATTTCCAATTCCCCACTCTAGGCGAATTGTATATTGTATATCCAAAGTGAGTGTTCAGTTCTAATCCAGTCAGGGTGGATCACAATACAAACATTTGGCACTCTGGAGGGATAGGATATTTCCAGGGAAAGTGTACTGGTACAGGATGGGCAGACATCACTAAAAGCATCTATCATGCAGACAGTAGACCCTGTTAGTGTTTCTTCAAATGGATTATTTCCATAAGGCAGATTATGATGCGCCAAGAAAAACTGATTTAAAGCCTATCTTGTCATAAGGTATTTGAGTGTTTTTTTTTTTTTTTTTGAAGAGAAGGGATAATAGCGTATTTACAACTCAATTATATTTCTATTATTCTAGTTCTAGTCAAATTAGGCATTCCTTAGTTCCACAGTGATTTTTCACAGGGAGGGGTGTTGTCACACCTGCTACGCAGCTGGGTCCAAGGACTGCCTGCATGCTCCCAGTATGCTCTGGGGTTAGTTTCCATGCCAACCAGTCTAGGAGTGTTTCCACCCTATCTACCCGCTCCAGGACAGACAGTAATAGAATAGACATATATGAGGAAGAGTAAAAGACAGGTTGAATAAGTGTATGTAATTATTTTTGTAGCACTGAGGTCCTAAATTATTCCTTATGCTAGTCCTCTTTATAACACAAGATAATAGGAGACAGATTATGATGTCTTTCATGCTAAGTGCTAGAGCTCTTTCAAATATGCTATCATATTATCCTCAGAGCATCCCTAAAAGATAAGAAAGGTCTTATTTTGCAGACTGGGAAACTAAGGCACAGAACAGTGAAATGTACATCTCACACATCTGGGATAAAGCAATTCCAGTGTTAGAATAAAATTCAAGAATACTACGCCTAAAATCTGCATTTTCACTTTTTTTTCCTCCTCTGTCTCCATTAACTTTAAGCTCCAGAGCAAATCAATTCAATCAATTTTGATTAAATATTACCCTCATTATAGTTAACTGTAAAAATAGCCAAAATGGTGGGGATGGTAAAATTAGTTAAATGGTGGGGGTGGTTATTAGGAAGGAAAATTGGATAAACTATTAAAGAAAAAGCATGTGAATACAAATTTTGGGTTACAGAAAAGCAAATATAAATGTTTAACAAAGTATTTCACCTAAATTTTTCAAGGAAAAGCAATGACTTGGCTTTGATAAGGTATATATGTGACTCAGAGAAACAATAATATGATGTCAATATGGCCAAGATTGTCAAGAGATACCTCAGGGACTGAGAGGGAAACTCAGGAAGATGTGTTCAAAAAAAAAAAAAGGAAAAGAGTTAAAATGTTGTCAGCCCCTCATTTGTATACCTATGGCAGATCTATGTTGATATATAGCAGAAACCAACACAATATTGTAATTATCCTTCAATTAAAAATAATTTTAAAAAAGAAATTAAAAAAGAAAGCTGGAAAAAAGAATATATTATAAAAGCCCAAATCTTATATTCTAAGAATGCATATAATAAAAGAGTTAAAAGCCAAAAAAAAATGTTGTCAGCCTCTGTTTTATCTTTTCTAGAGACTGTATTTGGCCTCAACAGCCTTAAGGAGAGGAGATCAGGAGAGCAACCAGTGAGGGATAAAAAGATGTAGGCTGAGGACACACTAAATCCTGTTTAAGTGCTGACTCCATTGTCTTAAACACCTCAAGATCCATCTCACCTCCCTACTCCATGCAAAAAGCTACAAACAAAAAAGACAGCATTCTAGCCAGAAAATGCAGAAATGCCAGAATATAATTTTATGCCCCTAATGTCTGTCCTGATGCTGAAGCTGAAACTCCAATACTTTGGCCACCTGATGTGGAGTTGACTCATTGGAAAAGACCGTGATGCTGGGAGGGATTGGGGGCAGGAAGAGAAGGGGATGACAGAGGATGAGATGGCTAGATGGCATCACCAACTCGATGGGCATGAGTTTGAGTAAACTCCAGGAGTTGGTGATGGACAGGGAGGCCTGGTGTGCTGTGATTCATGGGGTCACAAAGAGTTGGACATGACTGAGCGACTGAACTGAACTGAACTGAATGTTTGTCCAAAGTAAAAATTAATCACTTCAAAGCAAGTCAAATGTTAACAGCCAGTGACAAGCTAGTGTTAGATGCTTCCCGCACCCAGAGATTTGGGTATCCAGAATACTTATTCTGGACTCAAAAGTACATATACACACATTTATATTTGTTTCTCCCCTCTCTTATTCCCTTATCATACAACATAAGATGTTAACTTTATATCTCAGTATTTAAATGTTGTTAAGTTTGCATCATAATATTTCAGTTATGGGATACCAAGGAGAAGAGTAATCATGACTCAACAATTTACCTCCTATTCTGGATGAGGCATTAGTGCATTTTCAGTCTGCAGGATAGTCGTATTATGTTAGATGGAATTATGACCTTGTCCCTTTCTTTATTTGAAGGTTAAGTAGGGTCTACCGAGATGTGTATGAGTGCCAAGTTGCCAAGAGGTGGACTTGTGATGAGTAATTTTACGTGTTAAGATAACCAGGCCACTAAATACTCAAATACCTGGTTAAATACTTCTGGTTGTGTATTTCTGGAATATTTCTGGAGGGTATTTCTGGAAGAGATTAGCACTTGAATTAGTAGAGTAAAGCAGACTGCTCTCCTCAATGTGGGTGGGTCTTATCCAGCCCATTGAGGACTAGTGTCAGGGAGAGCTGATCTCCCCACACTTCTCAGATTCTGAAAGTGGCAATCTCACTCACATGACTACACCATAAGTCCAGAATCTTCTTGGCCTGGAACTCAGCAAATCCCTCAGGAAACCTCTATGTTCCTTAGTACCAAGCCTAGGAAATTTCCATTGCCTATATTTGCCTTGGGGCAATAAGCCCAAACAACCTCGTCCCCCATACCCTTCCATCCCCAAGGAGAAGAGCAGGGCTCTGGAGTGAGGCTTAAGAAGTTCAGATCCAGGCCCACAGTGAGCATTTTACTGACCAATAGCACTTACAACAAGTGAACACAGGCAATGCTATTAATACATCCCTCTGACCTTCAGTGTTCCTATGTGCAAACTATGAATATTAACAATACCAATTTCATAGGGCTATAGTGAGCATTAATAAGAAAATCCACACCAAGTTCTAGTTTAGTGTGTAGAACATAGCAAGCACTCAATAACTGTTAGCTATTTATTGAAACAACTCCTGAGAAGTCTCTCACCAAGGAAACTTTGCTCATCAGACAGACCTTTCTCTAACACTCAAGGAGGGTAAACACAGAGGAGGGCAAGAAAAAACTACAACTGAAAAATGGTGAGGCTGTGAAAGTGGCCAGTCAGGAGGGGCCTATTACACAGTCACCTAAAGCATGTATTAATATTAAGGGTCTCTGGACAGAAAGGAGTATAGTGTACATAATAGAGTTGAATGGGCACAGTTTAAGCTTCTTAGGAAGAATCTAAGAAGGGACGTATTAAGCATATTCATAAAAATAGACAGATTTTGTAAATATACTTAATTAAATGAAAGATTTGCACTGAAAACTAGTCTCTTCCCAAGCTCATTAGAGTGGAAAATCAACGATGCCTTAACAAATTTAGAGTGTGGCTTTTATAGGGTGGACAACTAGGAGACCTGAACAGCTGAATACATGCAGTAAATCTATGCCACATCCAGATCTCAAGTAGAGCTAATGCTTTTTAGGTGATGAAAAAGTAGATTTTGTGGAAGAATTCAAGAGACACAAATGACATATTTAAAGTATTCCAAGTGTATTTGAAAAAAAAAAAAGAAAAGATTTATTCTTTGCTGCTTTTAGTATATTGCTCGGAGCAAGAATAATCTCTTCCTTATGTCCCTGGTTCACTCTGCTTTCCCTTTTTAGCATGTTGCCCTTCAGTTGACACACAAAGACATTTCTAATGTGCCATAAACATAGACATTCCCCATGCAGTATAATGATAAACTAGCTGTTACAAAGAGTTTAGAAGCCAGACAGAGCGTTCCTACATATCTAACCCAAGTTATTTTCTGTGGCTTAACATATTTTCAATAGCAGTTCAACCACATGCTTAACTCTAACATAGGATTCCTTTCACCAGCTATGGAAAAAAATAATCAAAGAGACTATTGCTTCTGTGCAAGTTCTTGTACATGACTCCAGGGGAATTATTCTTTCCCTCATTCCAACATGCTTTATGAGGTTGCCCCAACTTGGTTGCCCTAAAAGCCCGATATATACAACCCTGTGTGCACACAGTCATGGAGGCTGGAAGAGTCCCAGGAGCCTCAGAAAGACAAGAAAGAATACTTAAAAGCTCGAAGACCATTACTTATTCTGCAGAATGTCTAAACAAGTGAAGGAGTTCCTTTCCTAGTCCTTACTATCCCAGTCTTATTCAAAGTATTTCCCAAAACTGAAAGTCATCATTCTTAGGACCTTTTGAATATCCTCTGCCCTTCCACCTGGATCAGCAAGCTTCTGAACAAGGAGACAGTGTGGCAAAATGTCAGCAGGGAGAGCCTGGACACAGGATACGACCAGCATGCACTTTGGTCTCAGCCTACTGCTGAGTGTGGATTAAGAGTGGATTTAAGGCAGAATGCACTAGGTTTAAATTCTGGCTCCACCTATTGTTAACTCTAAGAACTTGGGCAAATTATTTAACTTTTCAGAGCCTCAATTCTTCATCTATCCAATAAGGATAATAATACCCCGTCTTTGAGTTTGGGAAAAACTAAATAATTTATGTAAAGAATTCAATAAGCACATTAACTGTTGTTATAAACTGCTACTTTGGAGATGCCGTCTGACCTTCTCCCTCCTCAGCATTCCTTCATTCGTTTTACTGACATATCTCAGGAAAGAAAGCCATCCTCGGGGCCCCATCAACCACTTCCATGAGAACCCGAAGGGCAAACAACATGCAAATTTCCAAATTTGAGGAACCTAGTGCAGTTAAAGAAACCTATCTCCTTCTATTCCCAGATTATTTTTCTTGACCCTAAGAATTATTCCACCAGGTTGCTTGGCTCCGTCACTTGAAAACTACCAAGAAAGTCAGTCAGTAATTTATATGAGATAAATTACCAATAAACACATTAAAAAGTTTAACCTTGTGCTATGTTGTGCTAAGTCTTACTACTGATTAAAAGAATTAAAATTAACCCATGATACCATTCAGTTCAGTTCAGTTCAGTCGCTCAGTTGTGTCTGACTCTTTGCGACCCCATGAATTGCAGCATGCCAGGCCTCTCTGTCCATCACCAACTCCCGGAGTTTACTCAAACTCATGCCCATCGAGTCGGTGACGCCATCCAGCCATCTCATCCTCTGTCGTTCCCTTCTCCTCCTGCCCCCAATCCCTCCCAGCATCAGGGTCTTTTCCAATGAGTCAACTCTTCTTACACCTGTCCAAACTGTAAAAAGTTTTCAATGATAATATTGAGTTTAGGTGTGATGCAAAAAGGCAAAATGGTTGTCTGAGGAGGCCTTACAAATAGCTGTGAAAAAAAGCAAAGCGAAAAGCAAAGGAGAAAAGGAAAGATATTCCCATTTGAATGCAGAGTTCCAAAGAATAGCTAGGAGAGATAAGAAAGCTTTCCTCAGCGATCAATGCAAAGAAATAGAGGAAAACAACAGAATGGGAAAGACTAGAGATCTCTTCAACAAAATTAGAGATACCAAGGGAACATTTCATGCAAAGATGGGCACAATAAAGGACAGAAATGGTATGAACCTAACAGAAGCAGAAGATATTAAGAAGAGGTGGCAAGAATACACAGAAGGACTGTACAAAAAAGATCTTCATGACCCAGATAATCACGATGGTGTGATCACTTACCTAGAGCCAGACATCCTGGAATGTGAAGTCACATGGGCCGTAGGAAGCATCACTACGAACAAAGCTAGGGGATGTGATGGAATTCCAGTTGAGCTATTTCAAATCCTGAAAGATGATGCTGTGAAAGTGCTGCACTCAGTATGCCAGCAAATTTGGAAAACTCATCAGTGGCCACAGGTCTGGAAAAGGTCAGTTTTCATTCCAATCCCAAAGAAAGGCAATCCTAAAGAACGCTCAAACTACTGCACAATTGCACTCATCTCACACGCTAGTAAAGTAATGCTAAAAATTCTCCAAGCCAGGCTTCAGCAATATGTGAACTGTGAACTTCCAGATGTTCAAACTGGTTCTAGAAAAGGCAGAGGAACCAGAGATCAAATTGCCAACATCCGCAGGATCATTGAAAAAGCAAGAGAGTTCCAGAAAAACATCTATTTCTGCTTTATTGACTATGCCAAAGCCTTCGACTGTGGGGATCACAATAAACTGTGGAAAATTCTGAAAGAGATGGGAATACCAGACCACCTGACCTGCCTCCTGAGCAATCTGTATGCAGGTCAGGAAGCAACAGTTAGAATTGGACATGGAACAACAGACTGGTTCCAAATAGGAAAAGGAGTACGTCAAGGCTGTATATTGTCACCCTGCTTATTTAACTTATATGCAGAGTACATCATGAGAAATGCTGGGCTGGAAGAAGCACAAGCTGGAATCAAGATTGCCAGGAGAAGTATCAATAACCTCAGGTAAGCAGATGACACCACCCTTATGGCAGAAAGTGAAGAGGAACTAAAAAGCCTCTTGATGAAAGTGAAAGAGGAGAGTGAAAAAGTTGGCTTAAAGCTCAACATTCAGAAAACTAAGATCATGGCATCTGGTCCAGACTTTATATTTTTGGGCTCCAAAATCACTGCAGATGGTGATTGCAGCCATGAAATTAAGGGACGCTTACTCCTTGGAAGGAAAGTTATGACCAACCTAGATAGCATATTAAAAAGCAGAGACATTACTTTGCCAACAAAACTGGTCAAGGCTATGGTTTTCCCAGTGGTCACGTATGGATGTGAGAGTTGGACTGTGAAGAAAGCTGAGCGCCGAAAAATTGATGCTTTTGAACTGTGGTGTTGGAGGAGACTCTTGAGAGTCCCTTGGACTGCAAGGAGATCCAGTCAGTCCATCCTAAAGGAGATCAGTCCTGGGTGTTCATTGGAAGGACTGATGCTGAAGCTGAAACTCTAGTACTTTGGCCACCTCATGCGAAGAGTTGACTCATTGGAAAAGACCCTGGTGCTGGGAGGGGTTGGGGGCAGGAGGAGAAGAGGACAACAGAGGATGAGATGGTTGGATGGCATCACCAACTCAATGGACATGAGTCTGAGTAAACTCCAGGAGTTGGTGATGGACAGGGAGGCCTGGCGTGCTGTGATTCATGGGGTCACAAAGAGTCGGACACGACTGAGCAACTGAACTGAACTGAATTGAACTGAATGATACTATTTATCACTCCACTTGTTTAGATGTTATCAGCAGCAGTATGAGATACCCTGATAAGAATGCAAATTTCTGGAGAGTATTTTATTATATGTATTAAGACTCCACCAAAAAAGTTTATACCTTTGACCCAATAATTCAACTTCTGAAAGTTACCCTAAGGAGATACTCAGAAATGCAAACAAAAATATACAAAAGTATTAACAGAAAAGAAATAAAAAATAGCATAAATGCTCAACAATAAGGAACTGCCTAAGTTATAATAACTCAATACAACAAAATATCATGCATCTGAAGGAGGAAACAGACAGAACAGGCTCCTTCTTGAAAGCAGGACTCCATCTTGGGCTGGACTGTGGACTTTGAGCTATATGCCCAGGATCTATGGAAACGATATACCAACTGGAAAACCAGGCCCCCGGATGGAAGAGCCCCAGGCTCTTCCTAGACTCTCAGTCGCCTGAAAGAATACCCTGATTATCTGTGTAACTGAATAGAATCATAAATTCTATTATGCTTATTGGAGTATGACTACAGGCCTATGGATAATTGTCCACTGTTAACTACATAGGCTTAAGGCATATGAATGCCTTAAGTTAACTTTGATTATATCTTTCTCTTCCTTTGTTTAGACTAGTTTCAGGGAATTTGGGGAGGTGGGTTTGGGCACAGACACTTAGGGTATATAAGGTTTTCACAAAAACTGGTTAGGGTCCTTGGCTAAGAGGAGACTCTGCCTTGGGCCCACCAGTGTAATAAACTGCAATCCACAATCTGCATTGTCCTTCTGAGTGAGTTTGTTTCCTGGAATGCGTGGCTACAACACATCCATTAAAAATAATGTTTTCAAAGAATATTTGATGACATGGGAAAGCCCTTGCAATATAATATTATTTAAAGAATTAGGTATAAAACTTCTAAACATGTAGAGAAAATTACTGAAAGGAAATATGGTTAAAATGTTAACAGTAAATATGTATAATGATGAAAGGAAGAAAAGTATTTTCTTTTGTATAATTTTTATGGTTCAAATTCTCTGTTATAAGCATGCAATTCCATTTACAATTAGATTTTTGTGTCTCTCTGAATTTAGGGCATGCCAATCCACTCTAGTATTCTTGCCTGGATAATTCCATGGACAGAGGAGCCTGGCAGACTACAGTCCATAGGGTCTCACAGAGCTGGACACGACTTAGGGACTTAGCACGACTACATGCAAAGGGAGCCTTCCAAAGAAACAAATCCTTAGCCCCAAATAATCACTCTACTCTAAAGCCATTGCATTAATGCTCCCTGGCAGGTGGACGAGATATTTGTGATAGACAGTCT
This sequence comes from Dama dama, assembly GCF_033118175.1. Classification (NCBI taxonomy): domain Eukaryota; kingdom Metazoa; phylum Chordata; class Mammalia; order Artiodactyla; family Cervidae; genus Dama; species Dama dama. The sequence continues at coordinate 32,005,076 of NC_083692.1, forward strand.
TAATCCTTCTTCACTCACCCTACGCCAGTCATAGTGGGTGGGAGGGGAGCCTCACAGGTGGCCTTCAGGTGAATACTGACGGGAAAGTGACAAAGTAGCTGAGATCAAGCAGGCATAGCTGCCTCCATCAGAGACCAGGCTCTGGTCAGCAGGCTGTCACTGAGTTAGCTGCAATAATAGTGATTTATTTCTGTACAAACAATAGGCTGCTGCTATGCAATCAATCCACATCACTATGAAGGTGAAAGAGTCCATAGTCTGACAATATTTTCAAACCAGACTTTCTGCGGAATGGCCTGATTTTAAAAGAGAATCATGGCACTATAAATGTGGTTCTTTGAAGTTATCCTTTGATTCACTATCCAGTCATGGCCCAAGATGTAAAGGACAAAAGAGATACATATTATGCGAGACTTCATGACTTATGAAGGCATGTTCTACCAACTTTGCAAGACGGTTGTGCTGTTCATTGCTATTATTTAATACTCACAGAGTATTCTATTATTCTGGGGTATCTTGCCAACAATAATTAGTAATTTTTCACATCACTCTGAAGAGAAGGTCAGTATTATTATCATTATTGCCCTCTGAAATATACAAGAACATTATGAAAGCTGATGCTACTGCAGTCACTGGCAAAGCCAAAAGGAAACTTATTTTCTGGCTCCTTGATTAGCAGAAGTTTCACAGAATACAGAATTTTCCTACTAGAAGGGAAAAGAGCATTATTTATTCATGGAGGCAATAAGTTGATTGTGATTTGCTCTCATCTCAAATAAAAACTGTTGTGTATTCTTTTGATTATACTTATTTTTTTTTTTTTTTTGAGAGAATGAAAAGTTTATTAGTAAAAGATGATTTCCTTAGAAAATAAAAACCGTGTTAAAATCTAATTGAATTATAAGAAGTGAAAAATATAATATTTCAAATAATTTAAACAAGTTTTTTTTTTTTTACCCTTGAGACTAGTTTTTCATCTGTCATAGAGAATCACTATAGAATCTATTAAATACAATCTACTTTACAATCTTGTAAACTTCTAATAGCTTCTATAAAAAGAACATTTTACTTTACTTTTTACTTATAACTGAGAGCAGATAGTAAATACTGAGTAATAATTAGAATTATATTAATGTTTACCTTAAAGTTTATCCATTTATTAGCCTGAAAATTTGCATCTTATCTAAAATTATAATTTGGTGAAATTTGTATTTATGTATATTATTTATGTATAAACCCATAGTATTTTAAGTAAAGAACTAGGGAACTAAAGGTACAATGTGAATAAATGTTTGTCTACTTTTGTAATTCAAATAAATTATTATTAGTAACGATGACTACATAAGTAGAAACAAATACAGCAGTTTTACTGCTGAATCACAGGGTCATGCAATGTGATCTATCTTTATGTTTTAAATAGTTTATAAAATGGCATATTATATAATTGACTTAATAAACACAACCAGTCTGTGTTCTTTCTCATATTACTAAAATGGATCCTATTCTCTACAGAACACTGACTACAGTTGAGTTCAGTTCAGTCACTCCATCTTATCCGACTCTTTACAACCCCATAGATTGCAGCATACCAGGCCTCCCTGTCTATCACCAAATCAACAGACTGGTTCCAAATTGGGAAAGGAGGATGTCAAGGCTGTATATTGTCATCCTGCTTGTTTAACTTATATGCAGAGTACATCATGAGAAATGCTGGGCTGGTAGAAGCACAAGCTGGAATCAAGATTGCCGGGAGAAATATCAATAACCTCAGAAATGGAGAGGTCACCACCCTTATGGCCGAAAACAAAGAAGAACTGAAGAGCTTCTTGATGAAAGTGAAAGAGGAGAGTGAAAAAGTTGGCTTAAAACTCAGCATTCAGAAAACTAAGATCATGGCATCTGGTCCCATCACTTCATGGCAAATAGATGGGGAAACAGTGTAAACAATGAGAGACTTTATTTTTTATCTGTGGGGGTTCCAAAATCACTGCAGATGGTGACTGCAGCCATAAAATTGAAAGGCGCTTACTCCTTGGAAGAAAAGTTATAATCATCCTAGAAAGCTTATTAAAAAGCAGAGACATTATTTTGCCAACAAAGGTCCATCTAGTTAAATCTAACAAAGGATCAGATGGTTGATGGCATCAATGACTCAATGGACATGAGTTTGATTATACTTAGTTACAAGTAGTAAGTTCTTTCTTTTGCTTTCCTAGGAGGATCTGGCCTCTGGATCTTAGTTTCTTCTGATTATTCAGGTCCATGGCACTTGCTGCACTAGTCATCTACTGCTGCATAACAAATTACTCCCCAAATTTAGCAGCTTAAAAAAATTTATTATCTCGCAGTTTCTGAGGGTCAGGAATTGCAAGCAGTTTAGCTGGGTGGTCCTAAATATTGCTCTGAAGTTGTACCAAGCTGTCAGCGGAGACTGTGGCTATCAGTTATCTGAGAGCCTAACTGGGGCTGTGACTGCTGGTGGAGGCCTTAGTTCCTTGATGGCTATTTTCAAAAGTCTCAATCTTTGCCTGTGGGTTTCTTCATGGGGCTTCTCACAACATGGCATCTGGCTTCCCTCAGAGTGAATGACCCAAGATAGAGCAAGACTGCAAGACAGCAACAAAATGAAAGTCTTTAACAACCTGTGCTTGAAACTAACATACCATTTATGTGTGTGTTGTGTGTTCAGTTGTCCTACTCTTTGTGACCCCATGGACTGCAGCCCACCGGGCTCCTCTGTCCATGGGATTTTTCAGGCAAGAATACTGGAGTGGGTTGCCATTTCCTCCTTCAGGGGATCTTCCTAACTCAGGGATCAAACCTATGTCTCTTATGTCTCCTGTACTGGCAGACAGATTCTTTACCACTGTACCACCTGGGAAGCCCACTGCATCCATCATATTCTTTGGGACCCATGGACCAACCCCCATAAAATGTGGAAGGGAACCATACAAGGTACAGGGAGGGATTGCAGAAGGCCATTTTGGATGGTGCTTACCACAGCTTTTAAAAAAAGTGTGATTGTTTTTTTAGCCAATGATTTCTTCTTGTCTCAGTGGCAGTAAGGTTTTTCACATTCTTCTATATCCTAACCAGTAGCAGGATGATAAACAAGGAAATGCACTTAAGTACAACCTTCCAAAATAACTCTGTCATAACTTAAATTTTTAAAATTCAAATAAATTTTTGATCCTTTTTACTAGTTTTACTGACCGTAAGATAGTGAATCTGTCACACTAGTGTCATTAGAATTTTTGGTATGTTTTTCCCGAATTGAAATTCTAGGAGAAAACAGTAACATTATTCTAATAGTAAAAGCTCCTTGAAAGACTAGAATGGCAATAAAATATAGCAATTAAGACCCACCTCAGCCCGCATGCAAATCCTAGTTCTGCCTTCATGAGCTGCTTGACGTTGGACAAACAGCCTCACAGTGTCAGTTTCCTCATCTTAAAAACTGAGCACACAAATAGGAGCAATCTCTGACCTTTGTGGCATGAAAATCAGGAAGGTACTCAGGCAACTGTGATCACTGTCAATAATGACGTTTTTGTATTTCTACACAGTACCCACATGGGGCAAAAGGGGCTTTGGGGAATTTTTTCCAAAGACCTCATTCACTTCTCTCTCTTCTTTCACTGTAAGGCAGTTATTTCGCCCTTTTAGCTCTTTAGAGAAGGCAGATGTTTCTTCAGAGATTCTATATTTTTACTTTTTAAAGACTCTGGAGCAGCAAGGGAAAGGAGTGAACAGGTGTTTTATTTAATTTTTAAAATGAATTTCGGGGCTCTGTTGGGCAGAGTCAGATGTTCTGAAGCTAGACTGTTGTGAACTTCGCAGGTTGTTTCCCACCTTTGCCCTATCCTGGGCCCCACACCCAGAAGTGAGTTGATACGTGACCTGAACTGAGCTGGCAGCTTTCCCGTGCACAGCTAGGATGTGAAGCTCCCAGGAGAGGGAAGGTGGCTAGAGTGTAATCAGAGGCACCTATTTGTCACCAGCTGTACTGACCGACCCACTCTGCTCACGTCCTGAGCAAGGTCATTATTCTCAGCCTGCGACGCCCAAGTGCACAGCAGGCTGAGCTGACAGTGCATGTTCCATTAGTATTCTGCACGTTCCATCAGCTAAATTTGCTATTGCATTTAGAATGCTCCTGATTGCATATTTTTTATATTCCCAGCCTCCTCAGAGAAATGAATGCCACTGTTAGTGATCTTCCAGGCAGCCGAGCACTCAGTAATGCATTTGTCATCAAACTAAGGGGAAAAGTTATTAAAACACTTGGCTGTCAACCACGAACTCAGAACCATTTAAGTTATAAAAGTACTTTTACATGCAGAAGCCAAAAATAAATAAATAAATCAAGGAAGAATTGTGGAGAGAAAAAAAATTTTTAATAAGTTAGAATTTACTAAAAAGACTGTCTTTCCACTATAATTATGTCCAAATAAAAGTAAGTGAATGCAGACATTTTTTTCAGGCTAGAACGTCATTTTTTTGGCTGTTGAAACTTATTTCTACTCAAGGCACCCTCAGCATCACATACTTTGCAAACCTCAGAAATGACATATTTTAAAGTAATTATCTTTTAAAACATAATTAATGTTTATATTTAATTATGCTTTTCTCGATATTTCTTAAGATACGATGGGCCAGAAGACATCTCAATTTCTACCTCACAAGAGAAATAAATGAGGAGCATTGTTTCATGGTCTGTGAAAGGGATGTGCAATTTGTACTCCTATCAGCAGAGCTACTAAAAAATGGAAATTTATTATTTTTGCCCCCCAGAAAAATCTCATTAAGCTCCTTAAAGAAATGGAAACCTCATGAGCAGTAATCAAAGCATATGCAGCCTCCTGAGTGGTTACCAGAGCCTACTTCATCAGACAATTCCACTGGGGACAGAGTTGCCCAAGGACATGTTTCTCACGGAATGTATTATAAATTAAAATTCAGCTGCAGAGAGTGACTGAGCTAGAAAGCCTGCACAGAAGAAATGTATCCACGAGGATCTTTCCTGGGAACATATTGGTCTTTCATCATTGTTAGATCCCCAGGAACCATTAGCAAACAAGAGACAGATTGATATGGCCTGTTCAGGACAAATCCATGGATAGAATGCTGCAGACAGAGGCTGTAGAAGGCCCAGCTCCTGGAGGCCTGAGTATATTACAGCTTCTCAATACAAGACAGTGTGATTTAGAATGACAGACCATTCTTATGTCCTCTTGTCTAAGCATGCCTACCCTGTTTCCACTAAGAAAATTGCTCGCACAAGAGCCTAGATGTTATTAACCAGAGGAAGGATCCAATAGAAAACATATTAAAAGTACTTTGATTCTCAGAGCATCTTGTAGGACCTTGTATTAGTTTCTTAAGGCTGCTGTAACAAAGTACCACAAACCAGGTGCCTTGAAACAACTTTAGATTTAAAAAGCTGTCTCACAGTTCTGCAGGCTAGAAGTCTGAAATCAAGGTGTTGGCAGAGCCACGCTCACTGTGAAATCACTCAGAATCCTTCCTTGTCTCTTCTAGCTTCTGATATTTGCTGGCCGTCCTTGGCAGTCCTCGGCTTGGAGATATGTGACTCCAATCTCTGTCTTCATGGTCACAAGGCTTTTTTCTCCAGTGTGACTTTATCTTCACATAGTATTTGCTTTTCTTGCAAGGACACCAGCCATACAGGATTAGGAGTTATCCTAGTGACCTCATCTTAGCTTGATTACATCTACTAAGACCCAATTTCCAAATAAAGTCATATTCACAGGTACCAGCAGTTAGGACTTTGACACATCTTTTAAGAGACACTATTCAACCATAACAGACCACTCGGGTTGAAGAATGCTGAAGCAATGAATCTAGATGAATAGGATACAAACTATGAGAGAACTGATTGCAGAAGACAAAGGAAGAGATTGTTAGAAGAGTGTGGCCGAGAGAAGTGGATTGATCAAATTAAGACATTAAGTAAAATAAAGACTGAGTATACTTGAATTAACAGCGGGAGGGTTTGTGTCTATAGAGTGGTGAAGTCCAGGAAAATTTTGCAATGGTTGACAGTGAGCAACAAATACAGACATGAAAATCATGTGTGTAGGCAAGTCTCTTAAGACATTTAGCTGGGCAGAGATACGAGACAAAAAGCTATTGGAGAGAACACTGCAATGCTAAGCAGGGCCTTTGTTGTCAAGAATCTGGAAGCCCCGAACTTTTACTGCTACTTCTCCATATGGAATGGCCACTGGTTCGTACACCTGCTATAGACGAGGACACTGAACACTGGCACCTCCATGACGGTGGCAAAGACTGCATTCGGGAACACACTGCTACCTACTTATAATGGAATGGGCAAGTGCGTGCGAAGAGATGGTTTGAATTCGGAGCACTTGCTAAACATGCTTCAGTGATGAGGGTGCTTTTGTCTATTTCACATGTACATGTGAAAATTTACTGTTGGCAGCTAGGTTTGGCTAAGTCCATGATACCTGCTTGCATCAAGAGTCCAATAAACTCTCTGGTGATTTGCAAGTCACCTGTGTCTACGTTTCCTTAGACAAGGTACACAGAAGAGATGTAAGAACTGGTTCACGGGATTGTGGGGACTGGATTTGTGTTTGATTAAACAACAGGGAACTATGGCCTAGTTGAGTTGACACATGAAACTAACCATCACATCCTCTTCCTAAGGACCTCTAAGAGGCCACAGCTTCTGAAAGGGCACACCAGTTCTGATCACAGCAATCAGGTGTCTACTTTACAGGTAGGGATTTGGTTTTAGGCACTTACAGAGTACTCTTTTCATAGAAAAAATCTATATAGTGAATGGAGTTAGTCACCACAAATAAAAATGTTAAGACAATTGGAGCACGGGATTATAGATTCATTCTTTCTAAAAGAAAAATCTGAACGAAGATGTGCTTTGTTCACTCATGGCATAAAGGCACTAGACCCAGCCTGTGGCAATTAGCTCATTATCTTGTAGTAACACTACCTAATACTATCTGAAGTTGTCATTAACCTCCTTTTTCTTTAGCGGAGAAATTAATACAAGGCAGATCTGTCTTTCTTACCATTCAGTAGAACATTTAATTATCAAAGGATCAAAAGCATCTTGTTATAATGTTGCTGAGCAGTGCGGACTTGGAGGTAATTATGAAGAACAACTTAAGTGTAATTTCCTGAAAAAAAGGGCTATCAACAAAAAATTAGAGCACAGAGATGGCAGCTTCAGAGTCATAACATGTCTCTTTCCATATTCCTATCATAGAGAACTCTATTAAGGTAACTTACAATAGGAGAAGCATTCAAATGAGTATTTCTCATATACATGTACTGAGCATTTGAAAATGGTACCAAAGGCACTCACTCAAGAATGCAAATGCTGTTATTAGCCTTTAACATTTTAGTTCAGATCATGTATCAGAAGATGGTGGTAGATGGTGAAATATACACATACACATACACACACAAAGCAGTGTTTCTCCAAATTTCTGCAATTAAATGATCCTTCATTCCCTAATCATATTCCTTCCATTTAGAGATGATTTTATTACAGTTTCTCTAGAGAAAATTTTTTTAATTGAAATGACACATATGCCAGCCAAAAGATAGAAAACTCACAGTTGAATATACAAAGGTGTCATTTATAACTCATCCTTCCAAGACAAAACCAGCTTGCCTTTGTATAAAACCTTGACTGATTTGCACAGTGGTTAAAACAATACAGACAGCCATTTAACACGAGTAATAGGATAGAAATTCTGGAGCTGCCTTTCCTGTTTATATTACCCACCTCCAACCTACATACATGATTAAAAGATGTCACTCAATTACATTTCAATTTTTCTGCCAGCTGATTTCATTACAAAATTTTTTAGCAATGTTCCTTGAAGGATAATTTATTGAATAGATGTTGAATTTGCCATTAGACATTGACAGGTATCCAGAAGGACATTTTATTCTCTGTCAAAGATCATTTATGTCAGGATTTTGTGTTTTTGGTAAGTGGACTGTGTTTGGATTTTTCGTGTATCACAGAGGGTATAGTAATTCCTACTTACAGTGATTTAAATGCTTTTATTATTAGGTCCTACCTATCAAGAAAAAAAAATGTGGGTTATATTAGTGAAGTGGATTACTTTTTATTACATAAATATTTTATGATATCTATTTTCCATTTCTTTCCCTGACACTTTATTACCACCGACTCTTATTAATTCCATGCTTGATATAAATTAAATGCAAGATTTGGATGTGTGTAGCTGCAGGGCCTTGAGGGCATAGAGTCTATTCTCTAAGATTACAATTACTTAACTTCTCCTAGGATTAATCTGCCTAACCACATTCCCTGAGCTATCCAAGAGAGAGATAATTTGGAAATGTAGCAGCAGGCTTCAGATGTGATAACTCATAACCTCCTATTTACACAGTCTGTAGGAACTCAAAGACAGAGTTTATCAGGATACATTTTATAAGGGACTTGTAAAACTGAATAAAGCCAAACTCTCCATTGTTCAGAGGCTGGGGCTCTTGTCTAGGGGCTTCATTACTGGCTGGCACCTCTGTGTGAGGTGAGTTAGCTCGAGCTCAGGAAGGTGGGGACATTTGCCCACACAGGGCTCCTACTTGTTAGCAACTCCGTGGTCACAGCAGCTGAAACAGGCTGTGCTTGCCTGGGACTGCATAGGCTCTCGCCATCTCGGTTATCATTACAAAACAAATCAGGCTGTGATTATTTTTCCAAGTTCCTCCCATAGGAAAAAGGATAAACAAAGGTAGAAATGCTTAAATGAACAGGATATGATTTAGGGACAATGATGACAGAGGAATAGGGCAAAGGGAAATGACACTGGAAAGATAGGCTAGGTTGGATGTCAAAGAGACTTACGAAGCTAAAGAATGTGGATATTTTCTGCAGGTCTTGGTTTCAGTGGTTCGCAGATTTCTTTTTAAAGGAAACAATTATGCCTGATCCCCAGTGTTAACTTAAATCATGAGATATTGACATATATACATGTGTATATAAACATACAAATGTATGTTTTCCATATGTGTATGTATATGCATACACAAAAATTTCCTACTTGTATGTGTCCTTCATAGTTTGCTGAAGTTCTTGGTTCTACATAATCCTCATTCTAGGATCCAGGCTGAAGGAGCAATTCCTTTTGGTAATATTGCTGAGCTCATGCCAGAAAGAAAAAAGGGAGAGGGTCAGACAGACCTGCAGTGGCTCTGAAGGCTTCTCTTGAAAATGGCAGGTATCACTCCCACTCACATTCTATTTGCAAATCAAGTGGTTCAGCCAAACCTAAAGTCAGGAGGCTGGGAAGTATAATTTTTCCAAAAGGAGGGACCCCACAAGGAGAGAAAACCTAGAAAGCTAGGTTTAAAGACTTTGTTTATAGGTTTTATGTGAATCTAAAGCCATGACAATTAATTCCACAGGAAAAGTACAAGCTAACAAAGTTTAAATTAATATTTATTGTGTTAAACATTTTACCGACCTTATAATATTGCTCACTATGAGAAAATCGTTACAAAGAGCTAAAGCTCTTTTGGTTTGGTTTGCTTGGTGGTGGCTGCTGCTCACATTTGTTAATTAGTTAGTCTGCAATACGACATGCAGTAACTGCATTCTCCCCACACTTTCCTCTATTGGAGCCACTGTACAGAAAACCTGTCTTCAATTTGCTGTCACTGCATTTGGCCTTCATGTGAATCAAACTCATCTGTACAGATTAAGTCCACTTCTGTTCATTTTTCATTAACCCTAGACACTTAAAGTTATACATCTTGGCGCCAAAAAGATCATAAAGATATCTGCAACACAGATGGAAATTTTACGACAGCGATAAAATAGTCATTTGAATGATCCAGAATATACTTATATTATTTTTTAAAGATTTTTTTCATTGACATTAAAGTTCAAAATTCAAGGAATCTCATAGACAACCTAAGCATGACCTCCCTGTCTCCACAAGAATGTCACTCCAGAGGTCTGGGACACTGCTACACATGAAAGGGGACCACTGAAGGAGTCAGTGTCACAGGCTTTTAAAATCAAATTTACTTTGCTTAAGGAACCAGTGAGCACCAGTTTGGAGGTCTGACAATAGACTGGGGAAAAAAAGTGAAGACCTGAAAATCAAGGTAGTCTGAATAAAATGAAATGATGGCTCACCAACACAAATGACTAATACACCAACTTGAAATCTAGAGAAGAAAGTTGAAGAAGCAGGAGGGGTTGAAGGGAGAAAAAAGCAAGCCTGATTTCTAGTACTGAAAACTTTCATGGCAGTCTCTCAAAACAAGAGAAATCCACCACTAATAAATATCTGGGTATGTGATTAATCACAAAAATTGGAACATTGAACAGAGTGAGAAGTCCTGAGTTCCTGTTACAGCTATGTCATTCTGGTGAAAGAACAATCTGAATTTATGAAAAGAAGATTCATAAGCAGTCTGGCCTTTTTCAGAAGTTTTTTAGCTAGAAATTTAAGATGAAATACATGAAAGCAGTTTTAAATTCAGTACAAATACTTAATAGGTATCTATTATATTTAAGGAAGAACTGGGTAATTTGTACAGTGTTATACAAATATACATTATCATTTTGTGGCTGATACAATTTTCTCCCTTATTCCTTCTTTCCCTGGAGCTTGGGCAACCTAATAATAAAGTAATAGAGGGAAAGCTGTGTATGGAACTCTAGTCTGAGCAGGAGCCAGACACGCTTTTAGTATAATGAGGTACAGAATATAAACAAGAAAAGAACTTTTATAGACAAGCAGTCTGATTTTCCTTTACAGCTTTTTCCTCTTCCACCACATCCGTAGTACATGGGCTTGCACTTGGTCCTGTCAAAGCTCAGAGAGAGAAGGACCATTTATGCCAGAGGCTGTAACAGAAGAGGATAAAGATGCTTTAAAGGAAGAGAACTGGCCACAAGGCCAAAGGACCAAGCTGAGGAGGCAGAAAAAGAATGAGGGTAAAGGTCAAAGGGGGATGCTCTCTGCTACTGAGGCATCTGGAGTGTCCATGAGCAGAGACCCCAGACCTGTTGGCAGTACGTGGGGACAAGTCAGTGAGGAAAGGAACCCTCTGCACTGGTAGGATAATGTCACTTGAACCTGAGGTGAAGAACTGTGTGAACATTCTTTGAGGAACTGTATTCTATTTTCTCAGCTGAGGGAAGACTTAGCCCATTTCTTTCATGCCTCCCAGTCACCAGCAGATGCCTGGATTCTGACACGAGCAAAGATCAGAAAGCAAATAAGTCACAAGGGATCAATCCCTGGCTGACTGGCGAGATACTTCTTTTGACCCTCCCACTCCATCGTACCAAGAGAAGGAACACAGTGGCCCCCTTATACTATTACTTCAATTCCACCCCTCAGAGGGAGCATGTTAGACTATCCCCCAGTAAAGTTCAGAAATCCCTACACATTGACATAAGCAAAGAAAAAATGCTTCTTGAGGGAAAGCTAGTCTTAGAATAGCATTAGGATTTATCACTGATGAGCTTGATCGTCTACATTTTGATTCCTGGCTTTTCTAAAGTTTTCTGAGACTTTTAACACTAAAAATAAAATGCAGGTTCTTGGCTACTAAGCCTTGTTAAAGGAAGTATTAAAAGGAACTGTGGTTAAGCTACTGGTCTTCCATCTTACAGAGGGCAATTCAGCTACATACAAGGACACATTGTGGACTTAAAGTAAGTCAGATACAGCAGCTTTCTAAAGGTGGATTTGAAATCTGCAAGGGTAGCCAGGGGAACTGAAACACTGGAGAATTTTGAGGCAGAATCAGAAATCATAATATTTATCAAGAATCTTATGTCACCTTACCCTTTTAGTCCAAAGGTCATATGATATTATCCTCTAGCAAGAATGCTGTTGGACATCAGAAATGAAATACCAGTATGATCATACTACTTGGCAGGATTTTCTCCAAATATTATTAAAACAATATTGTTCTCTTGTTAAGAATGTTAAGACAATTTTTTCAACCCTTAGATATACAACTTAAAGGGCCATTTTGTCTCAATACCTTCCAGAACTGCGAGACACTTCCCCCCAACTGCCTGGTTCCAGATTTTCCTCCAGAAATCTAAAAATACAAAACTTCTGAATACTATCTGTAATAGTTCATGAGCACCTTAATCTCATGAATGCTTAACACCCCTATGAGGCAAGTCACTGGCAAATAATTACTATTCTTTCTCTAAAAGAGAATACTGAGTTCAGAGAAGTCGAGTGTGTTGCCAAAATAACTGAGCAGTTACTGAGATGTGAGCAGTGCTAGTTTTATGCTTTCCAGACTGGTATTTTATCTACAGGAATAAATCACACCTCCATCATGGAACTACATGTTAAAAGATCACATGCCACTGCAGTGAATGGAGATAATTTAAGAGTTACCAGTCTTGAAATTGGAAGGCTTGAAATGAACAAAAACATTTCAGATCCTGAAAGATATATGAAGAAAATCTAAGTGAATCCAATAAATTTAACTAGTGTGAGGCTGCTGCTAAGTAATATGCCTCTCACTGTGATGTGCATGTATATTTCACATCACAGTAATGTGTTCCCTGAAAAAATTTATGGATATAATTTTTTAAATTTTATAAACCAAGTTTTATTTTAAATATCCAAGGAAAACTCACTACTGAAGGAAGGAACCCCATGTAAATCTTTTGTATTTATGTAACCTTTTTGGCAGTGCAAATAATTCCTCTCTCATTTGGGGCTTGCATAGTCTCCAATTCAATACATTTGTGTTTCCTGATAGCAGGGCTTGCCTAAAGTTTGAATTAATAGGAAAATATTATTTTGTGACAGTTCACTTTTGACAGATGTACAAAGAGTTGAATATATTCATGAAAGGCTTTTATTTTGTACTGTAGGCAATGGATGGGAGTAGCAATTGATACCAAGGCGACATTCTTTTTTCCTCCTAAACAAAATCTCATAAACACATTTTTAGACTATGCCCATCTGCTCCCATGGCCTTAAATTGTTAGGCATATCTTACATGCACGGGTTGGCTCTCAGAGAGTTATCTTTTTCACAGATATCTGTCTAATTGGTAGCAGCTGTTAATCAAGCACATTGTCACAAATCCCGTAGCGTAGCATTCATCCTAAAGGTCTGTGTTTTTTTTTTACATTTTGAAGGGAAGCCATATGCCTTAGGCAGCATGGAGTGGAGTAGATTTCAAGTAATTATACTGAGTCAAGTAATTTGGCCTGAAATATCTGATGTGAATGTTTATGTTGATCAAACTCCCTGGGAAAGTGGCAGCTTTTCATCAACACTTTGTTCAGTTCACACATAACCTAAGACGAAAAATCCCTTCAGTGCTCCAGTTACAGGCCCTGGGAACAGAAAATTGAAAGGTGACATACAGAATCTGGAATTTTTGGCTTCAGTAGACTGGGACGTGAATCCATGCTCAATCATTAATTCTTCAAATTACTCAACCATCTTTATGTGTCTAGATACATGTAACACTGTGCTTACCAGGCTGATGCTCTAAGACACCCAGACCTACAGGCCTTTATATCCTCCAAGTCTTCTACCCTGAAATCTCTGAGACTTGGCTAAAATTTGCCACAACTTCACGGAGCTAAGGCACCCACCCTTTGGGTCCCGCACCTACCTCCCAACAGAGACTGTTAGGACTAAATCCACTCATGTTTCTCATCCCTGTTCTTATCAGTCAACTCCAAAAGTCTAAGCTTCTTGCTCCTTTGATTTATTCTCCAGCCACTACCTTAACCCCAATGCTCTGTCCTTTCTTATCCTCAAATTGATACCCTAATCCCTTCCTCCCTTGAGCTTCCCAAGTCCCCACTCTATCATCAGACTGCTTTCTAGCACCTTAGCCCTCCCTACAAGGGTTTCCTCTACTTCTGTGCCTTGATTGAAAGCTGGTTCTCTTCAAGAATACCCACTCCCACATAGTTCCCTCAGATAAGCCTCTTTATCTTCTCAAATACCTAAGTAGGTGGTATATCTTTTGCTCCCCAGTGCGATGTCTCACCCTGTGGCAAAATGCATTTTTCAAAGACAGCTATAGCAAAATCCACCACTCCGACCATGTAACCTTGCCTCAAAGAAAGGAACTCTCTCATCCTCAATAAATGTACTTATATCTGCATCATCTTCCTTCCTTCTGATGGAGACATCTCTCCTTCTAAGAACAACCCTTCTCCTTGTAGCCATCTATTCTCTTCTCATTCCTGCATTTTCAGCTTGCCTGCTCTAATACATCCTTCCAAATGTTTTAGGTAGCATATTAAAAGTCTCATGCTCTTCTCAACTTTAAAAAAAAGGTGTCTTGAAGTCCCCTACCTCAAAGACAGGCTCCCTTCCTAGCCTTGTTTGTCAAGAGTTGTTTATCATTGCTTTTTCCATTTCTTCACTTACTTTCCACTCCTCAGCCTGTCCTGTCTGGTTTCTGTCCTTTCACTGTACCGAAATAGCACTTACCAAAATAGATAAACAGCAAGGACTTACTATATAGCAGAGGGAACTATATTCAGTATCTTGTAATAACCTATAGTAATGGAAAAGAATCTGAAAAAAATATGTATAGCATACGATATATATATAACTGAATCACTTTACTGTGTACCTGAAACACTGTAAATCAAGTATACTTCACTTTTTTTAAGCTAGAAAAGCCATAAAAAATAGCATTTACTGAGGTCAACATAGACCTCTACGGTGGTCATTTTAGAAGATATTTTTAAGTCTTTGTTATAAACAGCACTCGAGCTAGAGGTATAGTTTTAGGAGTGAAAATGAAACTAAGGATCATACAGGGAGAACCCTGAATATAGAGAAAGGGAGAGAGATGAAGAGAGAGAACACTGAGAAAAGAATCCCAGAGAATGTTGACACATAGGGAGGATAAGAGAAAGAAGGCTAAAGAAAAGGCTGAGAAGGCACAGTTATGATAGAAGAAGATCCAGTAAAGAGTGATATTATGAAAGCCAAAGGAGGTAAAAATTCCAAGTGGATAATAATACCACATGTTGTTGCTCATGTATGTTCATGTAATATTTTTCATGTTGCCCAAGATGGGAAGACCAAGTATTCATGTATGTCTACTGGATTTAAGAATTCAAAGGTTGATGTGGACTTAAGCACCACTGAATAGTGGGGGCAAATGCCTGACTAAAGAAAGTAGGAATGGAGACACTCTTTTAAGAAGCTTGCATATAAAAGAAAGAGATCAGGCAGCAACTAGATTTCTCTGTGCCTGTTTCCAATTCTGTTAAATAGAGATAGTAATAACTAGCTTGGAGAGTTGTTATGAGGACTAAATAGGGTGAGGCATAGATGGTTTATGGCATGGGGCACATGCTCTATAAATAACAGCCATTATTATTACATGATGAACATGAGGAATTGAGTATATTTCTAGGCTGGCAGGAAGAAACTAAAGGGAAGGGGTTGTAGATAATGTATATAAGAGAAAAATTATAAACAAAGGCCCTGAGATCAGACTAAACAAGATCAAGAAGCTAGATGAAAAAGTTGTCCTTGACCAAGAAGAAGGAAATCTCATGGTCCCAGATTGGAGAGAAGGAGAGAGGTACAAATGTGGATATAAAAGTTGTCTCTGGAGGGAGAAGAGCTGTGAAATTGATGGAGTTCATGACTGAAAACCATGGTGTATAAGGGAAGTATGAGGAGAGATGATCTGATGATAGTAAATGTGGGGCAAGATGAGGGGTCCAAGTAGTTGCACGAGGAATGGAGACAGTGCCAACCAAAGACAGTGTAAGCAGGTGAGCATTGCTGGGTGCCTCACTGAAGCTGGAAACCATAGATGTGCTTTGGCCCCTCCACTTGTCCAGATGTGTGCTTTCCTCTCATTAGGCTAAGTTGATCTATGCACTGACCATCTCCCAGAGCAGAAATGTAAGCTCCTTGAGAGGATCATCTGTGTTGATCTTGTTCACCACTATATCCAATGACTGGTGCTCAATAAATTAAATGGGTATAGAATAAATTAATGGATATAGAAATGCAAAAGGAGAACCATAAAAGTTTCAAGAGTTATAGATGTTTAGAATGGAAGCATTAGGATAGGAAAGAATTGAGGCAATATATAAGAAAATAATGGAAAGCACACAAGTGAATCCAAGTGGGGGTGGGGAATGAAGGATACTCACAAGAAAACTGCTAGACTGAGACAGAATGGCAGTATGTCACAAGGACAGAATATATTGTGAGTCAAGAAGATTCAGTGGAATAAAAGAGCTACAAGATATCTGATTGGCTTGTAAAACTTTCAAAGTGGAGTTGTTACTGAAGATGTGTCTAGAATGTGTCCAGAGGGTTGATTATTTTAAAGGAATGGAGACAGAAGTAAATGGGGCTGGAGGTCAAAGAACAATGAAAGATAAGTTTTAAATTATTTTTCTCTTTAGGACCATGGGACAGACTGAAAAAAAAAACTGGATATCTCTCTTCTCAGGGTCATCTCTGCCCTTCCCATCTCCCTGGAAGGTAGGAGATATATCATAGTCATTTTAGAGCAATGGTTTGCACATAGATGGAACTTCATTAGAATGAATGAAAGATAAGGGAGAACTGTCTACTTCCTTTCACTTGTACACATACTGTCACTCAAAAGCAACTTGATGAAAATCTGTCTAATTTGTGTTCTGAGTGATGCTAGCCAAATGTTAAAGAAAATAGGAGATTAGCAATTAATTTAGAGATGATATCAATGACAGATTGCTTAAAATATCAGCTCAAGAATTTCTCCTGTTAAATGACCCTTTGTTAAACATGAAATCAATTCGAAATTTAAAGTTTTACAGAAATCTAATCAGGAAGATGAACCTGGGATGCAATTTCTCAACCATCAATGTTCCTGGCCATCCTCCTCTGTGGTTCAGTTTTCTAATGTGCAATAATATATGGGATAATAACAGTCTTCTCCCTCTAGGATATTTGAGTGACTAAATGAGATGATATTTATATGTAAAGATTGGCACACAGTAAAAATTTTAAGAAATGAGAGTTACAGCTAGTTATTCATGAAAATGAACCAAACCTTAGGCCTCCTACCAAAACTTCCCTACTCAACCATCCACAGATACAGCAGCTCAAAAGTAACTCTGGCTTCCAGTTAAAACGAAAGACAGAAAATATGCATTAACTTCCCCTCGCCCAATCCTACTGAATCACAGTTAAGTATAAGCAGCCATTATTTTATAAAAACTCCAAGGATGGGAAGTATATTAGTCTACCAGGGCTGCCATAATAAATATCTTACGCTGGATGGCTTAAACAATAGAAATTTACTTCCTCACTGTTCTGAAGGCTAAAAGTCCAAGATTAAGATGTCAGAAGTGTTGGTTTCATCTGAGAGTCTCTATCCTTGGCTTGTGGATAGCCTTCTCATCCCTGTGTCTTAACACAGTTGTCCCTCTGTGCGTGCCATTGTCTAAATTTCCTCCTCTCAAAGACACCAGTCATAACATATTTCTTGTTGTTTGGTCACTCAGTCGTGTCTGACTCTTTGTGACCCCATGGAGTGCAGCACGCCAGGCTTCCCTGTCCTTCACCATTTCTCAGAGCTTGCTCAAACTCATGTCCATTGAGTCAGTGATGCCATCCAACCATCCCATCCTCTGTCGTCCCCTTCTCCTCCTGCCTTCAATCTTTCCCAGCATCAGAGTCTTTTCCAATGTGTCAGCTCTTCACATCAGGTGGCCAAAGTATTGGAGCTTCAGCATCAGCATCAGTCCTTTCAATGAATAGTCAGGGTTGAGTTCCTTTAGGATTTAGTGGTTTCATCTCATAGCAGTCCAAGGGACTCTCAAGAATCCTATCCAACACCACAGTTCAAAACCATCCATTCTTCGGCGCTCAGATTTTTTTTATGGTCTAACTCTCACATCCAAACATGACTACTGAAAAAACCATAGCTTTGACTAGAAGGACCTTTGTTGGCAAAGTGATGTCTCTGCTTTTTAGTATGCTGTCTAGATTTGTCGTAGTTTTTCTACCAAGAAGCAAGCGTCTTTTAATTTCATGGCTGCAGTCACCATCTGCAGTGATTTTGGAGCCCAAGAAAATAAAGTCAGCCACTGTTTTCATTGTTTCCCCATCTATTTGCCATGAAGTGATGAGACTGGATGCCATGATCTTTGTTTTTTGAATGTTGAGTTTTAAGCCAGTTTTCTTCACTCTCCTCTTTCACTTTCACCAAGAGTCTCTTTAGTTCCTCTTCACTTTCTGCCATAAGGATGGTGTTTTCTGCACAGCTGAGGTTATTGATATTTCTCCTGGCAATCTTGATTTCAGCATGGAACAATGGACTGGCTCAAAACTGGGAAAGGAGTATGTCAAGGCTATATATTGCCATCCTGCTTACTTAACTTCTATGCAGAGTACATCATGCAAAATGCCAGGCTGGACAACTCAAAAGCTGGAATCAAGATTCCCTGGAGAAATATCAATAACCTCAGATGTGAAGATTATACCACTCTAATGGCAAAAAGCAAAGAAGAATTAAAGAGCCTCTTGATAAAGGTGAAAGAGGAAAATGAAAAAGCTGACTTAAAACTTAACATTTAAAAAACTAAGATCATAGCATCCAGTCCCATCACTTCATGGCAAACAGATAGGAAAACAGTGGAAGCAGTGACAGATTTCATTTTCTTGGGCTCCAAAACCACTGAGGATAGTGACTGCAGCCATGAAATCAAAGATGCTTGTTCCTTGGAAGGAAAGCTATGACAAACCTAGATAGCTTATAAAAAGCAGAAATATCACTTTGCTGACAAAGGTTTGTACAGTCAAAGCTATGGTTTTTCCAGTAATCATGTACAACTGTGAGAGTCGTACCATAAAGAAGGCTGATTGCCGAATACTTGATGCTTTCGAGTTGGGGTGCTAGAGAAGACTCCTGAGAGTCCCTTAGACAACAAAGAGATGAAACTAGTCAATCCTAAAGGAAGTCAACCCTGAATATTTATTGGAAGTACTGATACTGAAGCTGAAGTTCTAGTACTTTGGTCACCTGATGATAAGAGCTGACTCATTAGAAAAGACACTGATGCTGGGAGAGATAGAAGGCAGGAGGAGAAGGGGGTGGCAGAGGATGAGATCGTTGGATGGCATCATTGACTCAATGGACATGAGTCTGAGTAGACTCAGGGAGATAATGAAGGACAGGGAAGCCTGGCATGCTGCAGTTCATGGAATTGCAATGAGTTAGACACAATTTATTGACTGAACAACAATGACAAATCATCCACAAGGAGACTCAAAGTAGCTAACCTCAAGTTTATGAGAACAGAAGCTGGAAAGTAGGAGGACTACTGGAATATAGGGCTTCCCAAGTGGTGCTGGTGGTAAAGAATCTGCCTATCAATACAGAAAATTCCATGGTCAGAGGAGCTGGCGGGTTAGGGGCCATGGAGCCACAGAGAGTTGCACATGACTGAGCACGTATACGCACGTGCACATACACACCCCCAAACTGAAATATAAAGTCAACTTGTAACAAAGGTTGTGGCTGCAGAGCAAGGTGTGGGGAGGGGCGGAGTCCTGCACTGAGGAGCAAAACCAGAGATATAAGAGCCCAATGAGGCGGTTGAGCACTCTCCAAAACTCTGGGCACAAAGGGAGTAGAGTATGCATTGCATCATATGAGAGACTTCAGGGAAATGGAAAGTTTAGCTCAGGGGGTGAGGAGGAGGGTGATCAAGTAAGTAAACAAAAACCAGAGAGGACATTAGTTGTTGTTCAGTCACTATGTTGAGTCTGATTCTTTGCAACCTCATCACTGCAGCATGCCAGGCCTTCCTGTCCTTCACTGTATCCCAGAGTTTGCCCAAGTTCATGTTCATTGAATCAGTGATTCCATCCAACCATTTCATCCACCAGAAGTGGCTTTAAATATTTGGAGAACCAGCTATCGTGTATAAGTGGAACTAAATCCAGGGAGGTAACCTACTATTAAGGGTTTCCCAGGTGGCACTAGTGGTAAAGAATGCCCCCGCCAATGCAGGAGATGTAAGAGACACAGGTTCAATCCCTGTGTCTGGGTGTGGTTCAGTCCTGGGTCAGGAAGATTCCCTGAAAGAGGGCATGGCAACCCATTCCAGTATTCTTACCTGGAGAATCCCATGGACAGAGGAGTCTGGTAGGCTACAGTCCATAGGGTCGCAAAGAGTTGGACATGACTGAAGTGACTTACCATAGCATGGCATAAAGTACTATTAACAAATATATTTTAAAGAGGAGGCACATTTGGTCGAGCAGCAGGAAGCCCCTACAAGCAAAGTTGTTCAAAGTGAAAACTAGTTTTAAGTTTCCTCCTCACCTGGATCATTCTGCCACAGGCTTCATGACCACCTGCCAGGAATGACAGAGGAGACAGTGACTGTGTGGATTGGGTAGAGGATCAAAGGAAGACCATCTGCTCTAAGTTGATTTTTAACTATACTTTCTACAATTCTATAAAATGGACATCAGCAATTCTAGCTGGGAAGTAAGGAAAAGGAGCCAGAAATATCAGAAATGGGAAAATATGAAAAAGAGAAGAGAAGAAAATGTGGGAAGCTTCATTTCTATCAATCCTAGACTGCTATCCACTACTGGATCTGCTCAGAATTTTATATAGTGGTATTTATCTGAGAAAAGGAAGAATTCAGTGTTGCTTTCTCTTTCTTCAGGAATTATACTTCTGCCTAACAAACTGTCAACCTGATTATCAGGTTGTAAATATGTTTCTACTTGTATTGTGAAGTAAAGGTACATTTTGATGGATGTCAGTAACGAATGGAATATATTGGCCCCAAAACAACTCCTGGTTGTTGGGAGGAATGGAATCTCAGAAAAGGTAGGTGGCCACTGCAGATTTGGAAAGAAATAAAACACCTTCAGAATCCTCAGCCTTTGGATGGCTGTCAAAATTACAGCTTGGAAATGAAAGGATTCTTATTAGGGTTTTAGTTTTGTTCACATTCAGTAACTACAACAAAAAAATTAAGACAATGCATTCTGGCATTGAAAGGCTATAATTTGCATAGTATTGTCTAGCATTTTTGACACTACAGTGACAATAAAACTACACTCATGTGTGAACGTGGCTGCACACACACACACACCCAGAATGCCTTCCACAACGGGGACACATGTAGCCCTGTTCTGCCCAGTAAGCGACTACACATTTCTAGGATTTGCCTCTACACTTTGTTGAGTACACATTTTCTTTGTTCAATGTGTGCCATGTATTTCTGATTACAGCATGGAATTTATACTGCAAAACAAAACAGAAATCCCTGCAAATGTTCATACCATATGACCTGAGGCCATGCTAAAGCATATTTCCTTTGCCTTCTTTTGTGGTTTTGGAATCACAGCTTGCCACTAAGTAACTAACTCAGATCTTCTTTTGTAATCTGTCCTTCTACTTTGTCTGGATCAGGAGAAATGACTTATATCAAGTATAACTGTAATTCCAGCTAACTTGTATTTCAGAAAGTCTTTGCTATGATCTCATCTCACAATAATTAGCAAGTAAAAGGATGCCAATAAAAGTGGCACTCAAATTTGATGGCAATATCAATGCCCCCAACTAGGCTTATTTGCCATGAAATAAATAAGTACCTAGACCTGTAGTGAAGATTAAATACAATATGTACAAAGTACTTCAGTGCTTGGCACATAATAGACACTCAATAAAAGGTTTATTGTTTAAATCAACAACTGGGTTAGATGTCTTTGTTTTACATGTTCATGGACTTGATCTCTATCACAAAGCTCATCACACTAATGTGTTTTGCTGTTTACTTATCTGTCTCCCCATGCAACTAGACATCATGTCTTCGTCCCAAGCACATAAATCAATGTAATTTGTTGCGTTACAAAATGCAGAACTCTTGCCTTTGGATTTTGTCTTAATCTGTAGTGCCATTGCCATCAAACTCTATTGTCTTCCAAAAGATTAGCACTTTTCCTGATCACATTTTCTGATCTTCTATTGGTGCAACCTAAACATAAATCAAAATTTTCAAAATGTATTTGGATATAATTAAACTCGTGAATCTTTCACATATATTAGTGAAGTAAAGATTCAAAGATCAATTATTCTGGAACTCACAGTACAGTTCTGCAGTGTATAAAGTATATGGCAGTTGACCATATACATTGAGATAACCCATCAAACTACTGAACCAGAGAACAAAGATTGTGAATGAGAGACTTCTCTCATAGTCAGGTCTGGAGAGATCTTGAAGACAAAATTCATAAATCCATAGATACTGGAAACAGCTTATGGGGAAACTAAGACCAAAGCCAGAGACTCCTTAACCTTCTAGTTATTATACAGAACACAGTGGCAATAAAGAAATAAGTTTCTCTGTTAAAGTACCATTCTCAGGGTGTTAGAGAGCTCAAGCGTGTCTGGAAAAGCCTCAATGACTCTACCATTTGCTAAGCCCAAAACTCTTTCAGCTCTTCCCAAAAGCCAAGTAGAAAGCAAGTGTCACTCAGAAAGGATGAGGCTGCAAAGCTTTATTAGATGAAAACGCCAACTCTAATTTCCTGAAATGCCAATAGGGAAGAGTAAAGTCTCATAAAATGTGACAAATTCAGTATGCAATGGAGTTGAAGCAGGTGGGGGAGGGGTGTGATTGGGACCACAAAGGTCCTGTTTATGCCAATACAACTCCAGTTCCACTAAGCTCAAATTCCATTAAAGAACTCTAAAGGAAAACTGTATGTTTTCTCCAGGTATAAGAATTGAACCTGAATTCTTGGGCCACAGATTTCTTAATGATTTCAAATAAGAACAATTGCCTCTTTCTGATAATAATACCGTAGCTTTCATACTGCCACTCACAGCCTGCCTCAGCAGAAAGATAGACCTGATCCTACACGTCCAGTACTATTACCCAAGTCCTGATTCATAAACAGAACTAGACAAGAATTTTAGTCTTTGGTGGACTAACAAAAATGTATCATAAACATAAAAAATATTTCTAAATTGAAAGTGTTCCTAGTATTTTTAAAAAATCAAAACACCTATAGAATTTAAATTCAGTTAGTCATGTGTTATTTAATTGCCTGTCACAAAAAGGAGATTGTGTTCTCGAAATGCAATTTCCAGAGGATTACAAAGTGTGGCAAGATGCCAGTCACTGAGTAGTTTTCTCAGTAACCAGTAGCAGGCTTGAGATTTTTAATGGAAAATTCTGCTTCCAAAGGCCAGTCCCCTACACCACAGAAAAGCCTGCAACAGAGGATAAATAGACTTAGCTAGTAAACTTCAGTAGATTAGTGAATGCTCTATAAGGTGTTGAAATTTGCCTGTGTATCAAAATCTTGATAATAATGTTCTTTCACATTTTTCTCATAGGATTTACAGGACCCTCTACCTTTCTCTGACCAAATGGGGTTAGACCATAAAACTCAGACCATTAGATGGGGCTGATGGAGGGGAGAGGAGGGAGTAGAAATATACTTTCGGAGCAACCTTTAGTTCTTTACTCCTAAAGCAACAAACTGGAGTATATGGGTCAACAATTCTCAGTAAATACTCTCTAGACCTTTTCTCCTCTTTTAAACCATAGGGAACTCTCTAATGAACTCAT
This sequence comes from Dama dama, assembly GCF_033118175.1. Lineage (NCBI taxonomy): Eukaryota > Metazoa > Chordata > Mammalia > Artiodactyla > Cervidae > Dama > Dama dama. The sequence goes on from NC_083692.1 coordinate 32,028,717, forward strand.
TTTTCATTAGCATGTTAAAAAAGTAAAGATAGCAAGAAAGATATGTAACCAAAAGCAATTAGAAGAGGAAACAACAGATTTGGAACAGTGTCAAAAAAATAGGCTGCTTTCAGAATTAACTGAATTGGAAATTAAGGAAAACACCAAAGATGATACATGGAAAGTTTTTTTTTATACTTAAGCACAAAGAATATAAGTTGTGCATGCTCAGTCATGTCCAACTCTTTGCAACTCCATGGACTGTAGCCTGCCAGGTTCCTCTCTCCATGATATTTTTCCAGGCAAGAATACTAGAATGGGTTGCCATCTCCTACTCCAGGGATCTTCCTGATCCAGGGATCAAACCCACATCTCTTGTGTCTTCTGCATTAGCAGGCGGATTCTTGACCACTTGTGCCACCTGGGAAGCACAAAAAATGAACAGCAATAAATCTTCTCTTGAGAGGTTAGCTGTAGGATGGCTACAGGAAAGTATTAAAAAAAGAAGTTGATGAACGTTTACCTTGCTTCTTCTAGGTTTGAGAAGGATGATCTTCAGGTGGAAAAGGATAGCATGAATATCAGCTAGGAGAAAAGAAGACCACTGCAGATGGGGGATGTTGTAAGGAAGTCATTGACTCCAAAGAATATTTCCCAGCATATTCTATGATTAGAATTGATTAGAATGATTAGAATATGATTAGAGTGATCACCCCAAATCCAACTGACAACTTTGAAGAACAGAGCATCCTAAGGCAGGTTCCTTAGAAACAGGTCAAAGACCTGGATTTGAGTTGTTCAGTCACTTAGTCATGTCCAGCTCTTTGCAATCCCACGGACTGTAGCATGCCAGACTTCCCTGGACTTCACTATCTCCTAGAGCTTGCTCAAACTCATGTCCATTGAGTCGGTGATGCCATACAACCATCTCATCCTCTGCCACTCTCTTCTCCTCCTGCCTTAAATCTTTCCCAGCATCAGGGTCTTTTCTAATGTGTCAGCTCTTCGCATCAGGTGGCCAATGTACTGGAGCTTCAGCTTCAGCATCAGTTCTTCCAATGAATATTTAGGATTGATTTCTTTTAGGATTGACTGGTTTGATCTCCTTGCATGTTCCCCAGAAGCAGGTTAAAGACCAAGTTTTGAATACAAGGGCTTTATTTGGGAGGTGATTCCAGAAAGCAAGAGCCAGGTAAGGAAATACTAAAGAGAGACAGAAAAAAGAAACGAGTGTAATACAAGATGGGTACTGAGTAGGTGATCTCTACAGGCAACTGGGGTGCCATCCTGCCACTTGAAGGATGCCAAGTAGTCCTATCTAAGGTACAAGGAAGATAGGGCATTTCCTCCAACTCTGAAAGCTCCTTCTGGGTCATTAACTCTCTACCATTCCAACCTTTCCTGCTGCTTAAGAGAAAACCCAGGTTAAGGGATCATATGTGCTCCTGGAGGTACTGACTCTATAGGCAGTGGTGAGAGGTGAGGGAACTTAACTCCACAACAAATGGAGAGGAGGAAATGAGCGAGAGACTGGTGATAAAGTGATGCAGAACTTTTCAAAACAGGAAAAATCTATAACTGACCTTGGAGATCTTGACATGAATGTGAAGGCAATAAACATACCATTACAGGGATAGTTTGAAGTACTTAAAAGAAGCATCTGAAGTGATGAGAACCAAACAATCTTATCAGATTAACTTTCTATCTCTTTTGAACAAGGTCACTAGACTGGGAAATGAGAGAAATAAGAAAGACCAATATTATGCGCGCGCGCGCACACACACACACACACACACACACACACACACACACACACACACACACAGGTCTAGTTTACTTGGATAGCATGAAAATGACCGAGTTCAACCACAGTTGGCATAAACAAATGGCCTACTCAGTGCACAGCTACAAAGAATGCAATTTATGTAGTATTGTGGGTAAATGTTGCCCCGGAATAGAACATAGACTATAATGTAACTAGTGGCTTCTGCAGTGGTGCCATGTACACTGACAGAGAACACAAAAGGATATTCTGCATCAAGAAAAGGCTTCCACCCCTCCCTCCAAGAGGCTGACAACTACGGCAGAAGAGCCAAACAAGATAACCAACATTTCTCAAGTTCATGTAGCTCCTCTTAAAAACCTTTAAGGTGTACAAGGCAAGTAGGATGCTCTTTAACGTAACAAAATGTATCTGAACAAATGCAACCTGTTTATGCCCACAGACACCCATGAATGTTAATTTACAGAAAAAGTTTTACAGAATGCCAAAAGGCTCCTACCAAGATTTTTGTTAATGACTTAATCAGGTGTCTCTCTGTTTACATTCTCTCTTTCTATCACACACACACACATACACAATCTACTCACTCACCTGAAGCTACATAATATCATATTTGTGGATCAATACATTTGGGCATAGTGATAGATACTGTGGGTTGAGCTTTTCAATCTCCATTTCAACTTCCTGCTGGTTGAAGATGATGGAGAGTTGAAACAAACAAACAAAACAAACACCTCTTAGATTCTGGGTGCAAATTTCATTCCAATAATTAGAAGCTGCTGTGGAATTTATAAGGTAGAAATGATGCAGATCCCATTTTTTTGCCCCCTTTTGCTATTTCTATGCCTTGTGAGTCTGTGGAGATGCAAAGTTCTTCTGAAGCAGTGTTACAGCATCTCTTTTAAGGTGTCAGGAGTTGCAATGGCCTTAGAGATGACAGCATTTTCATTCCTAGTTCACAGCTAGGACTCTGTACTCTTCAACTCATAACTTGAGAAGTGGCCTTGGAGGAAGGAACAAGTCTGTCGGGTCAATTGTATAACATTTGAGGGGTTATTTCTGAAGATTCAACTTAGAATCTATTCTTTTGCTTCTTCCAATGATTTTTCAAGGACCTAACTGTTTGCATTAAATTCCTTCCTGCTGAAGTACCTAGCGAACTTTTTACCTCCTGCATTGGGTACTGACTAGCATAGAAGAGTTGATAAACATGTTGAATGATACACTTAGGGTGAAAGGCAAATATAACATGATATAGTTGCATAAGGATAAATGCAAAAGTTCAATACTTAGGTCCAAAAAGCAATCACACATTCATAGGCTAGAAGAAGTATAACTTAGCAGCTCCATATAAGATAATGTTCAGAGAGAGGTCACCAAAGATGTTAATATGGTATGCAGAGAAAACCAAGTTGCAGACATGTTCAATTACTCTATTCTAATTAAGACCACACTTACAGAATAGTGATTAATCCTTGCATTGTGCTTTAAGAGGGATATAGCCAAAATGAAGATCCTTCAAGGGAAAGTAAATAGAATCAAGAAAGACCTGAATCTATGTCACAGGAATAATGCTTGAAAAACATGGGAGATGTGTACCTTGAAGACTAGGTGAGATTCAAAGTGGACCATGATAGTCGTCTTTAAATATTTACATGATTTTCTTGTGGAAAATTCATTAGACTTGTCCTGTGCATTTCAAAGGTTTGGAACCAAAATCAATAGAGGGGAGAAAAGGGGAGGCAAAGATGGAAGCTCTTTAGTAAGAGATATCAGAATACAGGAGGACTAATTTGGGAGGCAATAAACTTTCCAACATTTGAAGTATTCAAAAGTAGCCTGAAGAATCACTTGATGGGGTCACCGTAGGACATACCCAGGCCCCAAACTAGTTGCTGGTCCAAGAAGGTAAACTTTGAAACTTATTCCAAATTCAAGAATTTTTTAATAGCAAAATTTTTACAGAGCTAGTTGGATATTCTTAGAAAACTCATATAATACCCACTGTTCTCAGAGATACAGATAATACACCTAGATGCACACACACTGTGAGCAGAGGTTGTAGGAGGTAGATGAAAGAGCCCAGGATTTGGAATTAGATAGATGGGGCCTCAAATCTTGGTATCATAGCTTTCTAGTTGGATGACCTTGACCAACTTAAGTAATCTCTGGTTCTCTGTTTCCTTATTGACAAAAAATTTTGTTTGATAACAAGAAATTGATAACAAAATTTATAATTTTGTTACAAGGATTAGAAAAAACATGCCCTACATGAGATAGATTATAGCAAAAAAGTCATCTTCTAATACTTTTTAAATCTTTTCCCTAATTTTTAACTTTCAAAATGCTAGGTAGGAATGGATGAACAAAAATTTTATATCTATTCTAAATTGAGTTTTCCCCCCTCAGATTTATAGCTTGTCTATAAAGTAGGCAGTAGAGCACAACAGTTCATAGCAAAGGTTCATGAACCCAACTGACCTGGGTTCAAATCCTAGCTCAGCTTCTTTTAACCATTTAACTATAAGTATAGTCTGTAAACAACCAGGAACTTCCATTCTCTTGCCAGTAAAATGGGGCCAATAAAATTAGATTATAAGGTTTGGTAAGGATAAAATCAAATAATGCAAGTACAATAATTTGCTAGTGCCTAGCTCATAATGGATGCTCAATGTGTTGTGCTTAGTCACTTAGTCATGTCCAACTCTTTGTGATCCCATGGACTGTAGCCTGCCAGGCTCCTCTGTCCATGGGGATTCTCCAGGCAAAAATAATGGAGTGGGTTGCCAAGCCCTCCTCCAGGAGATCTGCCCAACTCAGGGATCGAACCCAGGTCCCCTGCATTGTAGGTAGATTCTTTACCATCTGAGCCACCAGGGAAGCCCAAGAATACTGGAGTGGATAGCCTATCCCTTCTCCAGAGGATCTTCCCAACCCAGGAATTGAACCGGTGTCTCCTGCATTGCAGGCAGATCAATAGTCATTCACTATTAACGACAAGTATGGTAAATGATAGTGATGGCAGTGATAAAGGCACGATGTACACAGAACATCAACCTAAAACATTAATGCTACCGCCTTTTTTATCTTGTAGTACTCTCATCCTGGATCTATTGTAGCATTCCTCATTACAATGAGGTTATTTAGATATTTACAATTTTTGCTCTTGTTGTTGTTTATTCACTAAGTCATGTCTGACTCTTTTGTGACCCTATGGACTATAGCCTGCTAGGCCCCACTGCCCATGCGATTTCCCAGGCAAGAACACTGGAGTGAGTTGCCATTTCCTTCTCCAGGGGATCTTCAGGACACAGGGTTTGAACATTGCAGGTGGATTCTTTACCCCTGGGTCACCTGGGAAGCCCACACTGACTTGACACCTTTTTTTTTTTTTTTAATAGCTACACCATACTTCACACTGATTTCTAATAGCCTTCACTATTCACAAAGGTGCCAAAGACAAACAGTCATAACCTAATCTAGCATGTTTATTGGCTACAGACCTATCTAGGAGGCCAGTTATCAGGCAGGGTGGAAAAACACTATTTCTTACTAGCAGCAATAACTCAATAAGCCTCCCAGGGGAACAATAGAAATGCAATAGACAGCAGTCTTAATGAGGACATGCTCAGAGCACAGTGCAATCTGATGCTCAGTGCCCTGTGGAATCAAAGGAATTTGACTTAGCAACATTAGATTTCAGTTTCTTAAAATATTAATGATATGATTCACTATAGTTGTTTCCTATTTTAGCCAGTGACATTGTAAATTACAAGTGTTATTATGGCATTGCTTATAACTCAGAGATATTACCACAAGAATCTGCCTTTCTGTTGCTGGCAGATGCAACTGAAGTTTGCTTTTGTTAATACAGCACATGCCAAATTTTCCCTTAAGGCTCTTAATCAAAGTGTTTCACATATTAGGATACATGGGCCTATTTCTGAATAACAATTTAAATGGCATCCTCTATCATTATCACATTTCAAATGAACCTGCATCTCTTTCACTTAAAAAAAAAAAAAGAAATATTTTCCTCTCCACCAAACCCAAAAGTTCCCAGTAACTGGGATGGCCTTACTGACTTATAAATTCAGACAAGAAAAAGAAGTTATGAGAAATGTATTAGTCACTTCAAGAACTTCCAGATTCCACTTCTCAGGAACTACTATCCTTGTAGTTAGAGGTAATAATAGAAATGATCATCATTCCCAAGAGATATTATCACAGGCAATGCCAAGGGATAGCTGGGAGGGGGTACATGGGAAAGGGAAAGCTTAGGATGACTATTAGTAACTGCCACCAGATGAAAGAACATTTATCAGCTGTTTCAAAAGCACGAAGATCAGTCTCAAAAGAGATCATCAACTTGAATATGTTCTAATTGGAGATTAACTTGGGGGAAATTTTCAAAGTGATTATCTGGCAAGTAAAAAAATAACTCCTACAGAGTCTCTTGAACATAAAACTAATCACTCAGCATGTGGGTCTATCAGTTAAGCTAATAGGCAAGAAAAGAAAAACACTGCATAGAAGTGGATCATCTAATTGAGAGTCACACCCAGTAATCTCACTTATACAGAATATAACTGAGGGACTCAGTTACCTAAAAAGGCAACCCCTTTGAGCAGCCAAATTGGATGTGTGCCTCAAAGCACTCTACATTGGGTAGAGTCCACAACCACTCTATGCTTCAGTTTCCTCACCTGTAAATGAAAATACAGATCTAAAGCACATAATGAAGATACTCAAAAATGTTGCTGTTAACTTTATTATCATTTTTGCTATTACTGTTGTTTGTGTTGTAGTTATTGTTGTTTAGTCGCTAAGTCGTGTCTGACTCTTTGTGACCCTGTAGACTGTAGCTCATCAGGCTCCTCTGTCCATGGGATTTACAAGCAAGAATACTGGAGTGGGTTGCCATTTCCTGCTCCAGGGGATCTTCATGACCCAGGGATCTTCATCTCCCATGTCTCCTGCATTGACAGGCAGATTCTTTATTGCTAAGCCACAGGCTCAATATGACAGAAAATAATTGGTAATCATTTGTAAACTGGAGGCGGTGGGTCAGGTTATTTTCTCTAAGCACTCAGTCTCATTAGCAGACTTCTGAGTTCACAACTTCAGGTTTGCCCACCTTCACAAAGGCAACATAGAAATTCCCTCTGCGCTGCAGGCTACAGTTTCACAGAGCTTCATGGTGAGTGAGATGTAGGTCATGAGTAGAAAGTAATTGGATTTCAACACAGGGAGCTCAAGGTGCCACTTTGGACAGATAACCTCTTGTTATGTCCAAGTGTGCCTCTGAGTCTAACGACATTACTTCTCCTTAAGGAAGCTCATCTAGTCTCCACTGAAAACCACACAGACCCAAAGGTGAGAGGAAAAGAGACCCCTTTCCAGCTAACTTCGCAGCTCCATCCTCACAGGCTGCGGATTCAGGGGGGAGAGAATTCCCTGGGCTCAGAGCTGGGCAGTCACAATCATGTGAGCAGTCAGGAAGGACCAAGACTCAACAGCTGTTATATAGAGAAATCAGCACAAATAGATTAATTGGGGCTCTGCTCAAAGAGGAGACGTTTGAGAAAGACCTCGGGATGACAAGGTAACACCTGTGTCTCAGTCCTCCTGGGCCCTAAGCCACAGAGCAGAGTTGACTTCAGTGTTCCCAGAATATAAGGGGTAATTCTAACGAGGCACCAGGCGAGTGCGCAAGCCCCACAGCCATTTCTGCTGCTTCTCCAGCCACAGGCGTGCTATCATAATAGGAAAGACAAGGAAATTCTGCTTAACTCACATTTTAGGGTCAGTTCCAGTTTCATTTCTAGAGTGACTATTTTTTAACTACAAAAGCAGCAGCACATTTCATTGTAGGAAATGCAATACATAAAAGATAAAAACTTAAAAAAATCACTCATGATTCCAAGACTCAGAAATATTCATTAATACTTTTGAGAATATTCTTCCAGTGATTGTCTGTATATGTGTGCATAAATATTTGCACATATAAGTGTGTGTGTATATGTATATATTTCTTTTCATGTATTTTTCTTCATCCTCCTAAAATGAGACCATACTATATATAGTCTTGTAACCCTCTTTTTTAACTTACCAGTATGTCATAGACATTCTTTGATGTCTTTAAAAATGCTCCAACATTGTTTTTAGTGAATGCTAAGTATTCAGAGTCAAATTTTACTTAAAGCATACTTGTATTAATCTAATCTTGTTTGCAAGCCACTCACAGGACAGAATATAGGGGTTGGTCAGGTATTACTGCAGTCTGATGGGCCCTAATATTTGGGGTAGAAACTGCTAAGCACCTCTTCATAATTCTGTGCTTAGACAGTATATTTACCTAAAGCACAAGGCCATCAGATATCTTTCATGTCTGGCAAATAGTAATAATAATGTATAATTCTTTTCTAGCCACCATATGCCAAGCACCGTGCTAAGCAATTCCCATGTATTGTTTCATGTGATTTAATCAGCACCCTTTAACACTGGACTGTTCTTTTTCTGATTTTTCCAATATGGAAACTGAGACTCAGAGAGTATACAACAGACCTAGGGATCAACCCTAGTTAATCCAGAGAACTGGACGCTGTATGTAATTCATCTCATGCTTTCCCAGTAATAATTTCTACGCTCTAAGAAATGAATGACCCATGCTGCCATTAACTCCTTATTGCATTACACAATCACAGTTTACTCAACAATAGTCATAAAGTGGGAGAAACTTTCATAATTTCTTAGTTCTGTTAGTGAATATGTCTTTAACCTTGTGTTTTCAAGCAAATGATGAAAAAAAACAAAATTCTTTTGTTCCAAGTGACTTCCAGGATTTAATAAGTAGTCTCACGTATAGATTTTGTCATAGGATGAGCTCCTTCACAACCGCACTCTGTCTTTTAGTGATAGGGCTACCTCTGGTTCCTGGCTCCAAGCTCAGAGCAGGCAAGCAGGGCCAGCCTCTGCAGGGTTGGTAACTTTCACACAATGACTGTATCCCATTCAACACTAGTTAATGTTTGCTTAAAGAATGATTTCTAGGCACTGTAGAAAAATCTTACTTCTCTGGAATAAAAGTCACAAGACTTAAATTTCTGAAAACATTATCCTTATCATTTGCTTCGATTATTTTTTTCTTCTCCTGAAAGATACAGCATAAATTAGGACATAGATGATCAGATCAAGTAGCAGCCTTAATCTGTAAATAATCTCCCTGGCTTTATGGCAATCAGGAAAACAGTGGGAAACAGCCGGTTTAAGATGAAAGTGACAACCTATTAGCATTCAGAGAGAAATGATTTCTCTCATCACCTTTCCTGGAAGATGCTGTTGCTGTGGCAACTAGTCCCTGTATTCATCCCATATCCAATTGCTGAGATGACAAGGAAGCTGGTCAGGCTGAGAGAAGATTATTCACACTATCCCTTTTAAGTGACAACCAATGAGATCTGTAAGGGAATTTCTTACACAAACCCAGCAGTTTTCATTGTGGTGAAATACTGCTTGACTAAGCTTCCATAACTTGGGTCTCTGGCTAAAACTTAAGAGCTCCTCAATTTAACTGAACTAGCAAATATTTAACTTCACAAACTGTGATCTGACTTTGGGACATTTTAAATGTTCTTTATTCTGGGCATTGCTATGTAAAGTATGAAGGTGGAGGACATGACATTTTCCTATGAGGTACAAAATGCTCTGGGCAGAGATATTCGGCAGTTGGGCTTATGACAGGTATAAGACCACAACTGTCCTCTCTCACACCACAGCAGTCTTTAAGCAGAGGCTAACATGCAGACCATGAGACTGTGTTTGACATTTTACCCCACTGTCAGAAATTTATTTGTACTCTAAACAAGCCCTGGACTATTCACTTAAGTGACAAATGAGGGCACCCATGTACTTTGTGGTGGCTGGACTTACTAAAAGGTCACCCATAGACTGCATTTCTCTCTTCATCTGAAAACACAAGTGCTTCTGAGAAAGAAACAAAGTGGTGCAGCTGAAGTCATTTAATTTTATTTCCTGAAGGAACTAGCTCCTTTTGGGTGACCACCTCAGCTGGTTTTGGAGCACTTCAATGTCATAATGTCCTTCATTACACCTGCTGTAAAAACAGAAGACCTGTATTTGCCATCCTGTTTAAATAATAAATGCATAGCTTTTAAAAGTTTCATGTGAGCTGGAAACCAAATGTTCTTCAGGGAACATTCTCATTCATAAACAAGCAGTTTCCATTTGTGACTCTTGCTTTGGTAGGCTTACATAGGAGAATGAAAAGGCAATACATTTTCAAAATTATACGGTCCTCAAATGTCCACTGACACCTCTTCCATTCCCAGGTGGTCACGTCCTATCTCTCTCTACTAGAACATGACTTTTCTGGGACCTCACAACAGTTATCTCTCATCACTTTTGTGCCCCAAACAAAAACATGCCCTCATCTTTGCCCATTTGTGAGGGAAGCATTCATTGGCTTCTTCGGAAACTTGTTAAGCGGAAGAAAGAGCAAGCAGCAGCAGAAATAGGTCCCTTTGGGCTAGTAGCTATCAGCTAGGGAGGGTCTTACCTGAAATTTGTCACTTTATTGATTCAGAGCTCTCATGGGAAAAAGGGTGGACCATACATACAAAAAATATAGTAAAATAATTTTAATAAAAGCTAATATTTGTTGAGCACATACCAAAATACAGTTTGCACACATAGTCTCCTCTGGTCTTCCCCAACACTATACCAGTTAAGTAAATGTCATTATTGTCATCATTCTGAGGTTTAGAGAAGTTTAGGAACTTTTTCAAAATCATATGACACAGAGGCAGAAAAACCCTGGTCTTACTAAAGCCAAAGCCTAACATCACCTTTATCTAATCCCAACGTATTTGTTACTTTTCAGATGCCCTCAAGCACACTAGTAAATTCACTCATCCCTCTCCCTGGGTTAAGGTAACAGTCATAATCTATTTGCTCTGTTACTCGTCACGGTGTTTGGCACAAGGCTGGTGCTTGAGAAGTTTTTGCTGATGGGAAAAAAAGCTTTTGATTACAGATTGAGAAAGGTTTCACTTTTTAAAGATGATTGTACCATTGACATAGGCTATTTCAGGGGTCTTTGGAACATGCCATCCTACACAGTTCTTTTGTTTGAGCTCTTGTCTCTTTTTATGACGCCACACATTTGTGCTTATTTTCCTTTACTGGACTGACAATTCTGAGCATTTCTTTTGTAAATGATGACACTGAAGAACCAACATGCATGTTGTCCAACTCTTTAAACCAATATGGACCAGCCCTGAACAGTTTTAGAAGAAGAAGAATTTGCTCTTTAAGTTTAAATAAAACCATAGTATTCAAAAAGGAAAACTGTATGATGCAGATACATGTGGCAAGGTTCCAACCCTTTGTTAGCAAAGCTTTGAGTAACTACTACAGACTTCCCCCACCTCATTTCATACCCTGGAGAGCAGAGTAAGTGCCTGTTCACCATCTCATGAAAGCCTTCCTGCCCAGGGCTGCTGAGTTCATCTCTCTGCTAATTGCAAACATCCCAATGTACCAAACAACGGCAGAGCAAGCAATGCCAAGGCAAGTGATCACTGGGTACATAGGACAGAGCCAACTGATGTCAATTTGGGGGTTTTTTTTAGTCTTGAAATTTAAGATATCATAAACAAAAATTATACTTGGCTTATGTAGAAAATTTGAAAATACAGATAAACTGAAAGAAAATTTAAAACCTTTGTAATTCCACTCCACAAAGATAGCAATTAGTATATGATTCTCCAGATTTTTTCTATTTTTTAAGAAAAACGAATTATACTAAATCTACCATTTTTATAAATCTAATATATTGCCCATAATATCCACCTTTGTTGTTATTTAGTAGTTGTATGGCCCATCTTATATGATTAAATCATAATGTATTTAAACAAATTCTCTGTTGTTAGACTCTGAGTTGCTCATATAAATACTTTGTTGAAGATTCTTGAATCTAAATGCCCACATGCTTATTATCTACTTGAGAGAAATTCCTACAAGTGGAATTGCCAGATCCAAGGGTATATAAATTTGTAAGGCTTCAGATACATATTTTCAAAATCCTTTCCAGAAAATTTAAACAAATTTACCCTTTTACTGACAGGGATTCAAAATATCTTTCCTTTGTTAAATCAATATCCCAGAGTCAAATATAAATGTTTGTTTGCAGTTTACATCATTGCTTTGCTCTATTAACATCAGTAACCACAATGAGGGGCTTCCGTGGTGGCTCAGTGGTAAAGAACCCACCTGCCAATGCAGGACTGTGTGATCTTACACAAGTTATTTTTCCTTTTGTACCTCAGTATTCTCATGTATAAAATGGAGATAATACGCTACAGGATTTCCATGACAATTAAGTGATATATTTTTTTAATTTACTTGTGTGAAATGATATCTGGGACCTAAAAGCTCAATGAATGCCAGCTATTAGCATTACTTCTATGTACTCAGGCACTGGTTAGAAGCTGGAGACACAAAGATGCACATCCCTTGGCTTCCAAAGGCTCCTCATCAATGGAGAAGGAGAATGTATAACTAAATCATTAAGGCAGCAAGCTGAGTCTGATACTGTAGATGTGAAGAAGGTACAATAGCATCATGAAGACCAAAGCATTTAACTCGGCCTGAGAATGCTGGAGAAAGCTTAGATGTTCAGTTTTCTGGGAGTCTGAGTCTCCAGGTTAAGTTGGAATTTGTCAAGTAGAAAAGGAGAGGCGGGCATTGGAGGCAGCAGACTGTACAGGTGAACTCACAGAGAAAAGCATTGAAGGGGAGAACATCATGAAGTCAGGCAGGCTGGTTCGTCATGAGAGTCAGGGGAGCAGAGGCAGGGAAACAACAGTAGAGATCAATCCATGAAGTCCACCATCTTTCATGCTACGAGTTCCAACTTTATCCTGTAAAGCTTCCCTTTCTCTCAATCTCAAGCCCTAGGAGGATATGCTGAGGAGTACTTCCAGCTTGATGTGAAGAGCTGACTCACTGGAAAAGATCCTGATGCTCGGCAAGATGAAAGCCATCAAATGAGAATGGGGTGACAGAGGATGAGGTGGTTGGGTAGCATCTCCAACTCAATGGACATGAATTTGAGCAAACTCTGGAAGAAGTGGACAGAGGAGCCTGGCATGTTACAGTCCATGGGATCGCAAAGAGTTGGACATGACGTAGTGAGGGAACAACAACACTTCCAGCCTCAGAAGCATAGTTTTCTGAACAAGGGGTATGACAACCCATGACACTATTTTCCTATTTAAAAAAAAAAAAAACTTGGATACTGTGGCGTGGACTGTAAAATTTGCCTAACTCTTCAGGGGTTTTCAATGCAATTTAGAACATATCATGGAAAGCTTTAGATGGTACCCTAAAGCCCCCAAGGACAGGCTATTATCCTCTTCTGCCAGTCAGGTCCACCAGATGAAAAATGGGAAAAGACTATTTGTCTGAGATGAGCAGATGAAACTGGTGCCATGTCTCATTTAAATACAGCTTTGCACAAGTACTAGGAAACTATGGAAGGATTTGAAAAAGGGAAGCGTTATAAGTATTATAGATTTATCTTGAGAAGGATCACTCTGGCTCCAGTGTATCGCTAAAGAAGTAGTAGTAACAACAGAGACAGAAAGGCCAGTAAGGAGGCTATTTTCATAACTTGAACCCAAGATATTCAGCTCCTCTTTTTGTTATTTTCCAATATTCTACATTCCACTTGCATAATATTTGATACTTTATTCAGTGTCTGGCCTCCTAACTAAACTACAAACCCCATGAAAGACTCAGCTATATATGTTATTCACTGCTACATACAGATTCCTAGTACTATACCTGGCATACACCAGCTATTCAATAAATTGTTAGTAAGTCAGTGAACAAATGAAATTAAATGAAATTGCTACAAATTATTTTAATAGGCCTAATAGGCCTTTCATAGGCCTAATATCTTTTTTCTCTGGAACAGGCTAAAAAGAAATATATCTAGCTACTTTGATAATTTGAAGTTCCTTTCTATTCCTAGAATTTAAATTCATAAAACTGATACTTGTTGAATTCATCCCAAGATTATTAATATTATTTGTTGGTTCTAAATATATTATCCTTTTTACAGATGAGGGACAGAGAAACTCGTGTCATATAGTTGGTAAGGGAGAAAGAACTTGAATCTGGGCCTGTCTAGTCCAAGCCCATGCTCTAACCCACCGGGCTAGAAATTTAGACTGGATGGGCCAATGAGGGAAAGCTCTGTGGAAGTCAGGACATTTGATCTGGTTCCTAACAGGAAGGTTGCTGTTCAGTCACCAAATCATGTCCGACTATTTGGGCAGGCTTCCCTATTTTTCACTATCCTCTGGAATTTGATTAGACTCATGTCCATTGAGCTGGTGATGCCTTCTAACCATCTTATCCTCTGTAGGACATTCCAATTCCAGAAGGAAAACATGAGCAGAATCCCTGGTCCAAAGAATTCTTAGTACCTGAGAGAAGAGTGAATAAACCAACATGACTTAGATACACAGAACTTGGAGAGAAAAGGAAGACTTAAAAGTGGAAAATCCAATTAGAAAAGTGGCTTAGAGCCAGATGTTCTCAGGCTAGAGCAGTCCAGGAGAGAAGTGAGCCCCTGCAGGTTTCTAAGCAGAGACTAGCCTGAGCTGAATGATTTGCTTGAGGCTTGACCTTTAAAGGTAACCTTGGGAAAGCCAACCCCTTTACTCATCAGTTTCCATACTTTTAAAAGAAGAGCATATATAATTGAGATTCACTCATCAACTTGTTAGGAAAGTAGTCTGGTTAATTATCACAACTTTACTGAAAACTAACAGTGACCCAAAACAATAGCACTTAAAGCAGATTTTCCTTTCTCAACTTCAAATTCATCAGTGGATTTAAAAAACAAAATTGCTTTTCTTTGCTGGCTTTGTCTGCCTCCGGCTTTTATGAATCTCATATTGATATAAACTTAAGGCCACATCTTCTGCTAGATCATGAAATCACACCCTGGATGGATATATCATTGGTCTCTTCAACAAGAAGACCAAAAAAAGATGCATCTGGCCTTTTTGGTTTTCATCCGACATTAGATTCATCTTGGCTTAGGACTCACAATTTGTTGTGGATCTTGGTGGGAAAGTTGGCAGCCTGCCCCGGTTTTCTAAGTCTTATGGAGTCAAGTGACATTTGATGTGCGGGGTAGGAAGATATTTGGCTCCTTCCACTTTACTCCTCTCCCCACTTCTCCTTATGTTAGACATTCCTAAATCTTGCCTGGAAGGAAATTGCAAGCCCCAAATAGCGCACATTTGGCTGAAGTCTGGAACACAGAACCCCATTGCAGGCAAACAGCAACCACCTCCAGCCCAACCCTGAGGATTTCTACATTCACATTCCCATGTCCGCACATATATGATACAGTGATGTCCTGAACATCAAATGTTAGCTATGGAAACAATATGGAAAACACTCCCTGCGTATTTTAAAACATGCTAATTGAAACCAGACTTTGAATCCCCATTTCTTCTAAATCCAGGTGAAAGTTCCTTATCCTTAGAAAGAAATTAATGTGAGCAAAGTGTTTTTCACAGACCTGGAAAATATTGCTCAGAATCAGATACTTCTTGTCTTTGAGTCCCCCCTCGGCCCCCACATCAACAGATATTCCTTCCCGGTTTCACAGGGCCTGCACCCCTCACTGTACTGCCTGCCTTGCCCTGTCTCCACTCCCAGCTGTCAGACCTGCAGGGACACACCAGGGTTATTTCCTCCGTGACCTGGGCTTTTGATAATCCTAAACTGTTTAGGTTGGACCTGTGACCTGACTTTGTCAAAAGCCATATGGTGCTGAGACAAAACTGGGGAGGAGAGACACAGCCAAAATCTGCAAGATCTGTGACTAACCAAAGCTGTGAGTTTAATGAGGAAAGAAGAGATTAAGGGAGTTCTGGCTTTTTTGGCAAAAGCTCCAGTTGAACACAGGAATGCCCAGAGGCAAAAGCAACTAAACCTACAATAAATTAATAAAAGAGCCCATTGATTCTGGCTTTGTTGTCAGCACAGTAGACTGAAGCCACTTCTCGGCTTCCAGGAAATAAGTGCTCTCAGGCCTCCCAATTCTACACTTAAGCATATGCCCAGTCTCCAGGGATCACAAAGGATGACTTGCTCTCCGGGTGTCTCTTTCTCAGTGATGTCATTTATGGCAATATTCCCTTTCTTTTGTGAAAGAATTTCATACATTCTTTCTAAGAGAACGTCCACTGTTTCAGTGGGCTAGTCAATATAAAATTATATTATGAATAAAAAAGCCATATAGCGTTCACTGGAAAGAAAAAGATTCTCCCTTTTCTCTTAAAAATTTACCATGAATGAAAAAATAAAATATTATCTTCTGCAAGTTAAAATTCACAAAAGTTATTCATCCTCTTTTATCCAATCATCACACAGAATCAAAATATGCTTATTCAGATGGAAATGCTATTCAAAGATTTTTGACATGGAGTCACTCTTATAACTTCAAAATATTCTACTTTTATCTTTTAAAAAATATTTTAATGGCTCTGAAAGAAAGAGAAAAACTAGTTGTACTTAATAATATAATAAGTTGATTGCATTTATCTCAAGGCAATGCTAATAGAACCCAAATAGTTTCGACTGCCCCTAAATGGGTCAGTGCACTGGAAAGGATTAGAAACAGATAATTGCGTATTGGTTAAGTTTTTTATATGGGTTGTTACATGTATAATAAAGTTCCTAACTGAGCCAGCATGAATTGGCCTCCTACCTTGGTAACAGCAGGGCCTTTTGATGCAGGTACAAATTCAACCCCCCCATTAGAAAGCTTACTTCCCACGTGCCTCAGGGATAAAAAAAACAAAAAACATAAATAGAAGCAATACTGTAACAAATTCAATGAACACTTTAAAAATGGTCCACATCAAATGTGTGTGTGTGTGTATATATATATATATATATATATATATATATATATATTTTTTTTTTTTTTTTAATAAAATAAAAAGAAGAAGAAGGGCAGAGTGGCCCAGGAAGAAGCCAAGCAGAATAGGCTGTTGGTCAAGTTTGTCTCCCAGTAGAAGATAAGAAAAGGCAAGCCACATCAGAAAAGGGAGGACAGGAGGAAGGCTTTTGAGGGGAAACTTGTGGTAAATTCACTCAACATTGATGAGAGCAGTTCCCCAGAAAGAGAGAGTGAGGTAGGAACTCTGGTTATTAATGGAATCAGGATGGACTCAAGGGGTGTCATCTGTAATTACGTAAATTCCAGGAAGTAGAAGAGCTCCAAATCATCAACATAACTAGATTACTTTAAGCCTATTTCAGAGAAAAAGACTGAGTTTACAAAAATAATTTTTGTGGCAATTCTGTTTAGCAGGCCAAGGCTGAAGATCTAGTTCTTCAAAGACGATTATGAAAACAAGTAATTTGTTCTCAGGTAAAAGGACACTGTGAAGTTTTAACAGTTGTGGGGACAGTAACAACACATTTGAAATGTGTATGTGGAGAATACACATGAAAAAAAGTATTGCAAGAGGGGTGGGATTAAATCCCCATGAAGAACTTTTCAATCAGAAATGGGAAGGGTATGATGAGACAGTTAAAGAAATGATAGAAGAAAGAATGGAGGATGGATAGATTGATGGATGGGTAAGTAGGTTAACTGATTAATGGGTAAAACCAAAAGATAGGGCAATGTACAGAAAAATCTAGTCAGGTATTTTAAGAGAATAAGTCCTAGTTTTGCATCTTTTAAAAATAGAATGTTATATAATCTTTGCAAGGACAAAACTAAAACATATTTATGCAAATGGTCCAATTCACAACAAAATGAGATGAGGCCTACACAGCTGGGCCACTTAACATAAATGAACAACTGAGCCAGCAACATCTGCCAAGATGAATTTAAAGAAGGCTTCAGAGGTTGTAAAAGAAGGCAGAGAAGAGGCTTCTGGAGAAAATGAGAAAAGTAGAAAATGTGAATTTTAGCATTTGGAAGTGAAGAGTAGAGGGATCAGAGAGTGGAACAGGTGGAATAACAAGAAACTAATAAAAGCAAGGGGGAAGCTGCAGGAATTACAGAGTTCAGGAAACAAAAAGGAGATGCATGAATATGAATTGTAGAAGTGAGGGTTTTTTTAATTGTTATTTTATAATGGAGTACAGTTGACTAAATCAAATCCCTTATGATTATACAGTGGAAGTGGCAAATTTACTCAAGAGATTAGATCTGATAGATAGAGTGCCTGAAGAACTATGGATGGAGGTTCATGACATTGTACAGGAGGCAGTGATCAAGACCACCCCCAAGAAAAAGAAATGAAAAAAGGCAAAATGGTTGTCTGAGGTGGCTTTACAAATATCTATGAAAAGAAGTGAAAGGCAAAGGAGAAAAGGAAAGATATACCCATTTGAATGCAGAGTTCCAAAGAACAGCAAAAGGAGATAAGAAAGCATTCCTCAGTGATCAATGCAAAGAAATAGAGGGAAACAATAGAATGGAAAAAACTAGAGATATCTTCAAGAAAATTAGAGATACCAAGGGAAAATGTCATGTAAAGATGGGCACGATAAAGGACAGAAATGGTATGGACCTCACAGAAGCAGAAGATATTAAGAAGAGGTGGCAAGAATACACAGAAAAACTATACAAAAAAGATCTTCATGACCCAGATAACCATGATGGTGTGATCACTCACCTAGAACCAGACATCCTGGAATGCGAAGTCAAGTGGGCCTTAGGAAGCATTGCTATGAACAAAGTTAGTGGAGGTAATGGAATTCCAGTTGACCTATTTCAAATCCTAAAAGATGATGCTGTGAAAGTGCTGCACTCAATATGCCAGCAAATTTGGAAAACTCAGCAGTGGTCACTGGACTGGAAAAGGTCATTTTTCATTCCAATCCCAAACAAAGGCAATGCCAAAGAATGCTCAAACTACTGCACAGTTGTACTCATCTCACACACTAACAAAGTAATGCTCAAAATTCTCCAAGCAAGGCTTCAACAGTATGTGAACTGTGAACTTCCAGATGTTCAAGCTGGATTTAGAAAAGGCAGAGGAACGAGAGATCAAATTGCCAACATCCAATGGATCATCGAAAAAGCAAGAGAGTTCTGGATAAATATCTACTTCTGTCTTATTGACTACACCAAAGCCTTTGACTGTATGGATCACAACAAACTGTGAAAAATTCTTCAAGAGATGGGAATACCAGACGACCTGATCTGCCTCCTGAGAAATCTGTATGCAGGTCAAGAAGCAACAGTTAGTACCAAACATGGAACAACAGACTGGTTCCAAATCAGGAAAGGAGTACGTCAAGGCTGTACATTGTCATCCTGCTTATTTAACTTACATGCAGAGTATATCATGAGAAATGCCAGGTTGGATGAAGCACAAGCTGGAATCAAGATTGCCAGGAGAAATATCAATAACCTCAGATATGCAGTTGACACTATCCTTATGGCAGAAAGGGAAGAAGAACTAAAGAGCCTCTTGATGAAAGTGAAAGAGGAGAGTGAAAAAGTTGACTTAAAGCTCAACATTCAGAAAACTAAGGTCATCGCATCTGGTCCCATCACTTCATGGCAAATAGATAGGGAAACAATGGAAACAGCGAGAGACTTTATTTTTGGGGGCTCCAAAATCACTGCAGATGGTGATTGCAGCCATGAAATTAAAAGACGCTTACTCGTTGGAAGAAAAGTTATGATCAACCCAGAAAGCATTTTAAAAAGCAGAGACATTACTCTGCCAACAAAGGTCTGTCTAGTCAAAGCTATGGTTTTTCCAGTAGTCATGTGTGGATGTGAGAGTTGGACTATAAAGAAAGCTGAGGGCCAAAGAATTGATGCTTTTGAACTGTGGTGTTGGAGAAGACTCTTGAGAATCCCTTGGACTGCCCGGAGATCCAACCAGTCCATCCTAAAGGAAATCAGCCCTAAATATTCATTGGAAGGACTGTGATGCTGAAGCTGAAACTCCAATACTTTGGCCACTTGATGCTAAGAACTGACTCATGTGAAAAGACCCTGATGCTGGGAAAGATTGAAGGTGGGAGAAGAAGGGGATGACAAAGGATGAGATGGTTGGATGGCTTCACTGACACAATGGACATGAGTTTGAGTAAGCTCTGGGAGTTGGTGATGGACAGGGAAGCCTGACATGCTGCAGTCCATGGGGTCGCAAAGAGTCGGACATGACTGAGCGACTGAACTGAACTCAACAGTTGACTGAAGACCTGCCATCCTGTGTACCAGGGAAGGCACTGGCCACCAGCCTCAGTGTGCAAGCTTTGCATGTGCTGATCCAACCAGCTGTAGGGTCTGGTCTTCAGCCTTGCAGGCTCAAAAGTCCTGGGACGGGGTCCAGTGTCCCAGAGATCTATAAACCAGAATGTTGGTGTACACATACATATATGTACACTCTTCTCCACAGGCTGATTCCTGACAGGGGAAAAAATAACTGGAGACCACTTGGTGAAGAGGGCATTGACACAAGAGAAGCTCTGGAATATATGGAATAAAAGCCTAGACAACAGCATAAGGGTTTGTTACTCGCTGGCTATGTGGCCTCGGGCCTGTGATTTAATCTCTCAGTTTCTCAATTTTCTCGTCTACAAATGGGACATTCCAGTTATCTACTCCTACGTGACAAATCACTCCAAAATTTAGTAACTTAACACATGCCGTTTTCTACCTTTAATTTTGAATCTGGCATTTGGCAGGACTTGGAAGGGACAGCTCAGAGATGTTCCACATGACATTAGCTGGGGTGGCTCAACGTGGGGCTGGTGGATGCATTTACAAGATGACAAATTAATACTGACTACCATCTGGGGGCTCAGCCAGCACCACAAGTCCTGGGGCTGAGGTGGGTGGGCCTTTCCATAGGCTTTGGAGGCTTCTTCAAACTGTGGTGGCTGGATTCCAAGAGCAAGAACCTCTATGGACAGCAAGTAATAGCCGTCCATTTCTTAAGGCTTGTGCCCAAAGACTGGCCCATGTCATATTTTACTGGTCCAATAGCCAGAGTCCACAGATTCAAAAGGAGGGGGCAAAGGGCCGCACGCACCTCTCAGTGGAGAATATATCAAAGAACCACTGGGTCATTTTTTAAACCTTCAGGATGTCTGCTCTCTGGCCACAAATTATTTATGACATTCCTCTCATATGCAAAATACATTCACCCTCACAAGATCTCCATTAACATAAAGCCTCTTTTTTGTACTGTTTCTATCTCTTTCTTTTTATATGAACATTTATTTATTTATTTGGCTGCAATGGGTCTTAGCTTCAGCACGAGGGATCTTCAATCCTTCTTGCAGCACATGGGATCTTTTAGTTGTGCCATGCTGGAACTTCTCAAGCATCCTGCACTTGGAACACAGTGTCTCAGCCACTGGGCAAACAGGGAAGTCTCTGTTTCTGACTCTTTAAGCCAAGCTAGTGATTTCACTAGAACAATTCTCTTGAAAACTTGGTGGGTTTTGAATAAATCACACTGGGGTCATTCCAATGCTGTTGTTGTTGTTCACTTGCCCAGTCATGTCCAACTCTTTGTGACCCCATGGACTGCAGCATGCCAGGCCTCCCTGTCCCTCACCATCTCCAGAAGTTCACCTAAGTTCATGTCCACTGCATCG
This sequence comes from Dama dama, assembly GCF_033118175.1. Classification (NCBI taxonomy): domain Eukaryota; kingdom Metazoa; phylum Chordata; class Mammalia; order Artiodactyla; family Cervidae; genus Dama; species Dama dama. The sequence goes on from NC_083692.1 coordinate 32,050,177, forward strand.
TTGATGCCATTCAGCCCTCTCATCCTCTGATGCCCTATCTCCTTCTGCCCTGAATCTTTCCTAGCATCAGGGGTTTTTCCAATGAGTCGGCTGTTCACATCAGATGACCAAAATACTGGTTTCAGCATCAGTCCTTCCAACAAGTATTCAGGGTTGATTTCTCTTAAGATTGATTAGTTTGACCTCCTTACTGTCCAACGGACTCTCAGGAGTCTTCAGCACCTTAGTTCAAAGGCATCAATTCTTTGACACTCTTCCTTCTTTGTGGTCCAGCTGTCACAACCGCACGTGACCACTGGGAAGACCATAGCCTTGACCATACGGACCTTTGTCAGGAGAGTAATGTCTCTCTTTTCAACATACTGTCTAGGTTTGTCATCACTTTCCTGACAAGAAGCAACTGTCTTCTGATTTCATGGCTGCAGTCAGCATCCACAGTGATTTTAAAGCCCAAGAAGAGGAAATCTGCCACTACTCCTTCCTGCCTTTTCCCCTTTTATTTGCATGAAGTAATGAGGTCAGATGCCATGATCTTAGTTTTTTTAATATTTAGTTTTAAGTCAGCTCTTTTACTCTCCTCCTTCACCCTCATTAAGTGGCTCTTTAGTTCCTCTTTGCTCTCTGCCATTAGAGTGTATCATCTTCATATCTGAGGTTGTTGATGTCTAGAGTATAAAAAACTGATGAGATTTGACATTAGCATACTCCTCTGAAACCATCACGACAAATCATGATAATGAACATACCCATCACTCTCAAACTGTCCTCATACTCTTCTGTAAGCCCACCCTTCTTCACACCCAGCCCTGTCCCCAGACCACCAAAAATACAAAACTTCCATACATTTCATTTTTTTATTTGTTATAAAATCACAATCCACTCTTGCTATGCTTGCCTTACACACTCAATTTTCTTGTAAAGATGTGTAAAAATAATAAGAGGAACAGTATTTTATATTTATCCTGATATATATTCCATTTCCTCTCTTCTGATGTATCAGCTGCACATTGCTGCATAACAAACTACCCCCAAACCGAGTAGCTTAAAACAACATGTATTATTTCACAGTTTCCACGTGTCAGGATTTAGAGTGCAGCTTAGCTAGGTGCTCTGTCTCAGGACCTCTAAAACAATAGCAAATAAAACAACTGACAAAGGATTAATTTCTAAAATATACCAGTAGCTCATACAACTCAATATCAGAAAAACAAACAACCCAATCAAAAAGTGGACAAAAGACCTAAACAGATATTTCTCCAAAGAAGACATACAGATGGCTAATAAACACATGAAGAGATGCTCAACATCACTCATTATTAGAGAAATGCAAATCAAATATCAACTATCAACTCACGTGGCTCAGAAAGGCCATAATCAAAAAATCCACAAACAGCAAGTACTAGAAAGGGTGTGGAGAAAAGGAAACCCTCTTACACGGCTGGTGGAACTATAAATTGATACAGCCACTATGGAAGACAGTATGGAGCGTCCTTAAATAGCTAGGAATAAAACCACCATATGACCCAGCAATATCACTTTTAGGGATATACCCTGAAGAAACCAAAACTGAAGACACATATACCCCAATGTTCATTGAGGTACTATTTAAAATAACTAGGACATGAAAGAAACCTAGATATCCACTGACAGATGAATGGATGAAGAAGCTGTGGCATATATACACAATGGAATACTACTCGGTCATAAAAAGGGACACGTTTGAGTCAGTTCTAATGAGGTGGATGAACCAAGGGCCTATTATACAGAGTGAAGTAAATCAGAAAGAGAAAAACAAATATCATATACTAGTGCATTTATATGCACTAATCTAGAGGATGGTACTAGAATCTAGAAGGATGGTACTGATGAACCTGTCCACAGAGCAGCAATGGAGACACAGACATAGAGAACAGGCGTGGGGAAGAAGAGGGAGAGGGTGAGATGAAGGGAGAAAGTAGCATGGAAGCATACACCCTAACATATGTAAATACACAGTCAAAGGGAATTTTCTGTATCATTCAGCAAACTCAAACTGGGGCTCTATAATAACCTAGAGGGGTGGGAATGGGCGGGAGGTGGGATGCAGATTCAAGACGGAGGAGACATATGTACACCCATGATTAATTCATGTGGATGTATGACGGAAATCAAACCAAAAAAAAAAAAAGATAATCAGATAAAAATTTTTGATACACCATGGAATATAACTCAGCCATCAAAAAGAATTCATTTGAACCAGTCCTAATGAGATGGATGAAGCTGGAGCCCATTATACAGAGTGAAGTAAGCCAGAAAGATAAAGAACATTACAGCATACTGACACATGTATATGGAATTTAGAAAGGTGATAACGATAACCCTATATGCAGAACAGAAAAAGAGACACAGAAATACAGAACAGACTTTTGAACTTTGTGGGAGAATGTGAGGGTGGGATATTTCAAAAGAACAGCATGTATACTATCTATGGTGAAACAGATCACCAGCCCAGGAGGGATGCACGAGACAAGTGCTCCGGCCTGGTGCACTGGGAAGACCCAGAGGAATCGGGTGGAGAGGGAGGTGGGAGGGGGGATCGGGATTGGGAATACATGTAAATCCATGGCTGATTCATATCAATGTATGACAAAACCCACTGGAAAAAAAAAATAATAATAAAAATAAAAAAAAAAAATACATGTTTGGAAATAAAAACTGAACTTCAAATAATCCATAAAAACTGGACTTCTTAGTCTAAAATAAGAAATCAAAAGGGAAATTAAAGAATACTCTGATGTAAATAAATAAATAAAAAAGCTATAAGGAAGGTGTTCAGAGCTTCAGTCAAAACAAGGCTCTGCTTCTACGTTCATGCATAGGACTACAGAACTGCTGCTCCCAGATGGTAAAAAGAACATGTTCACAAAGGAGGAAATGGGCAAGGAAGAAAAAAGCATCCCCCAAAAGTTATAAAAGGACAAATGCAGGAAGAAAATCATATGATCATAGAAAGAAAGAAGTAAAATAGAAAATTTGCTAAGAGTGTAGGTCTCGTGGCAAGTGTTCTTGTTGTAGAATAATAATTATTAACAAAGGGGTAGGAAACCTGGAGGTAATGGATATGTTTATAGCATAGATTGTGGGGATGGTTTCATGAGTGCATACTAATCTCCAAACTTATCAAGCCATATATACTAAATATGCACAGGCTTTTGTATGCTAATAATACCTCAATAAAGTGAGTATTTTAAAATAAAATAAAACCTGACAAGCGGAAGGCAAGATGCAAAGAATCAAAGAAGAAGGAAAGGACAAAGAAAATGCAAAGAACAACCTGAAGGACCAAATTAAATCCGAGTTACAGAATGTAAATCCAGAAGGCCATTAATAACATATAATCATGACAACAGTAATAACAGCAGCTCCCATTTATGGAGCATCTGCCAAAGCCATGTACTGTGCTTTGCATTTTTTATTTCATTTCCGCTCATCCTTACAAAGACCACAGCGTACATTTTCTTCCCACTAATATGAAAAAAAAATAAGCTAACATTCAGTATTTTATTAAGGGTCACATAGGATAGTAAATGGCAGAGCCAGGTTCAAAACTGTTTCTGTCTTTCTCCAAAGCTTTGATCTTTTCCAGTGTATCACACAGCCTCCCAGTCACATAAATGTTAGGATGAGAAAGCAGGGCTAAATATAAATAAGAAAGTGTATTGTAAATGAAAGACCTAAAAAAAAAGAGCTTTATTATTCTGGTCAACATAGAATTGAGACTGGAGGTTAGGTTTCTTTCTTTCTTTTTTTTCTCTTTTTAAACATACAGTCTGGAAGCTTAAAAGATAAGGCTTGTGTGAGAAAATGTGTGATCATAAGGAAGAACTGGAAAGCGGAAGAAAGAAGAGTACTGACTTCCATTTCCTACAAGTAACTTTAAGAGCAGCAGCAGCAAGAAGTAATTTCAGATGAGACTTTGGAAAAGGTGATAGTATCAGAAGTAAATTAAAGTGACTCAAAAATACAGACATTTAGAATACCTCAATAAAAAGACAAAATCTTAAAAGTCACTTGTTTAGCACACACACTAATAGTCCCCCCTAAAGGCACTGGGCCAGGAAAGCTTAAGAGCTATGAAAGAAATAGAGCTACTTTATTAATGATAAGGAAATAACTGAAAATAATTTATCAAAATGAGGGATACTTTAAAGAGGTAGATGGCAGGAGATCAAATTTTCTTCAAACAAGAAGAAATAAATATGTAAGAGGAATGGTCAAGCTGATGAAAGATCTTCTGGCTTTGGAAAGGATAAGAGAATGGTGGGACATGTTTTAAAAATGATACAAAGAAAACTCGAAGGAAGGAAGAAAGCCAAAGTCTTTCTAAAAAACAAATAAATGCTCCCAGCTGTGGTAATGGCTAATGAAAGACATGAAGAAAGGGAAAAGGGATGCAAATTGAAGCCAAAAACAAATAAATGAACAAATGAGAAATGTTTGAGAAATAGTCAAGGTAATGAGAGAAAAGAAGATCAAGAAAGAGTGAGATTTCTTCTAATGAACATTTCAGTGTTCAAAAATCAAAGAAAGCAGTGTTGGCTTAAAAGAGAGACACCTCACCAAAGTTATGAGGCTAGGTTTAAAAGTTAGTCCCGTGGGGTTTTCGTCCCAACCCCACATCTTAAGCCAAATTGCTTTTCCTTTCTTTTTTATGGAACTTTCCTAATCTCTCTGTGCCTCAGTTTTTCTTTATGTGTAAACTGGAAGAAAGGGAGATTTTTTTTTTCTTTTGGAGTTTATTATTTTTTTTTAATGTTTTAAGATAAATGTATTGTACATTTTAATGCATTTTTACATAATTGCATACAGAAAAATGTTCTCTAAGATCTTGTTATTTTTTTTTTTATTAGTTGGAGGCTAATTACTTCACAACATTTCAGTGGGTTTTGTCATACATTGATATGAATCAGCCATGGATTTACACGTATTCCCCATCCCGATCCCCCCTCCCACCTCCCTCTCCACCCGATTCCTCTGGGTCTTCCCAGTGCACCAGGCCGGAGCACTTGTCTCATGCATCCCACCTGGGCTGGTGATCTGTTTCACCATAGATAGTATACATGCTGTTCTTTTGAAATATCCCACCCTCACATTCTCCCACAGAGTTCAAAAGTCTGTTCTGTATTTCTGTGTTCTGTTTTGCATATAGGGTTATCGTTACCATCTTTCTAAATTCCATATATATGTGTTAGTATGCTGTAATGTTCTTTATCTTTCTGGCTTACTTCACTCTGTATAAGGGGCTCCAGCTTCATCCATCTCATTAGGACTGGTTCAAATGAATTCTTTTTAATGGCTGAGTAATATTCCATGGTGTATATGTACCACAGCTTCCTTATCCATTCATCTGCTGATGGGCATCTAGGTTGCTTCCATGTCCTGGCTATTATAAACAGTGCTGCGATGAACATTGGGGTGCACGTGTCTCTTTCAGATCTGGTTTCCTCAGTGTGTATGCCCAGAAGTGGGATTGCTGGGTCATATGGCAGTTCTATTTCCAGTTTTTTAAGAAATCTCCACATTGTTTTCCATAGCGGCTGTACTAGTTTGCGTTCCCACCAACAGTGTAAGAGAGTTCCCTTTTCTCCACACCCTCTCCAGCATTTATTGTTTGTAGACTTTTGGATAGCAGCCATCCTGACTGGCGTGTAATGGTACCTCATTGTGGTTTTGATTTGCATTTCTCTAATAATGAGTGATGTTGAGCATCTTTTCATGTGTTTGTTAGCCATCTGTATGTCTTCCTTGGAGAAATGTCTGTTTAGTTCTTTGGCCCATTTTTTGATTGGGTCATTTATTTTTCTGGAATTGAGCTGCAGGAGTTGCTTGCATATTTTTGAGATTAATCCTTTGTCTGTTTCTTCATTTGCTATTATTTTCTCCCAATCTGAGGGCTGTCTTTTTACCTTACTTATAGTTTCCTTTGTAGTGCAAAAGCTTTTAAGTTTCATTAGGTCCCATTTGTTTAGTTTTGCTTTTATTTCCAATATTCTGGGAGGTGGGTCATAGAGGATCTTGCTGTGATTTATGTCGGAGAGTGTTTTGCCTATGTTCTCCTCTAGGAGTTTTATAGTTTCTGGTCTTACATTTAGATCTCTAATCCATTTTGAGTTTATTTTTGTGTATGGAGTTAGAAAGTGTTCTAGTTTCATTCTTTTACAAGTGGTTGACCAGTTTTCCCAGCACCACTTGTTAAAGAGGTTGTCTTTTTTCCATTGTATATCCTTGCCTCCTTTGTCAAAGATAAGGTGTCCATAGGTTCGTGGATTTATCTCTGGGCTTTCTATTCTGTTCCATTGATCTATATTTCTGTCTTTGTGCCAGTACCATACTGTCTTGATGACTGTGGCTTTGTAGTAGAGTCTGAAGTCAGGCAGGTTGATTCCTCCAGTTCCATTCTTCTTTCTCAAGATTACTTTGGCTATTCGAGGTTTTTTGTATTTCCATACAAATTGTGAAATTCTTTGGTCTAGTTCTGTGAAAAATACCGTTGGTAGCTTGATAGGGATTGCATTGAATCTATAGACTGCTTTGGGTAGAATAGCCATTTTGACAATATTGATTCTTCCAATCCATGAACACGGTATGTTTCTCCATCTGTTTGTGTCCTCTTTGATTTCTTTCATCAGTGTTTTATAGTTTTCTATGTATAGGTCTTTTGTTTCTTTAGGTAGATATACTCCTAAGTATTTTATTCTTTTTGTTGCAATGGTGAATGGTATTGTTTCCTTAATTTCTCTGTCTGTTTTTTCATTGTTAGTATATAGGAATGCAAGGGATTTCTGTGTGTTAATTTTATATCCTGCAACTTTACTATATTCATTGATTAGCTCTAGTAATTTTCTGGTAGAGTCTTTAGGGTTTTCTATGTAGAGGATCATGTCATCTGCAAACAGTGAGAGTTTCACTTCTTCTTTTCCTATCTGGATTCCTTTTACTTCTTTTTCTGCTCTGATTGCTGTGGCCAGAACTTCCAACACTATGTTGAATAGTAGTGGTGAGAGTGGGCACCCTTGTCTTGTTCCTGATTTCAGGGGAAATGCTTTCAATTTTTCACCATTGAGGGTGATGCTTGCTGTGGGTTTGTCATATATAGCTTTTATTATGTTGAGGTATGTTCCTTCTATTCCTGCTTTTTGGAGAGTTTTAATCATAAATGAGTGTTGAATTTTGTCAAAGGCTTTCTCTGCATCTATTGAGATAATCATATGGTTTTTATCTTTCAATTTGTTAATGTGGTGTATTACATTGATTGATTTGCGGATATTAAAGAATCCTTGCATTCCTGGGATAAAGCCCACTTGGTCATGGTGTATGATTTTTTTAATATGTTGTTGGATTTTGTTTGCTAGAATTTTGTTAAGGATTTTTGCATCTATGTTCATCAGTGATATTGGCCTGTAGTTTTCTTTTTTTGTGGCATCTTTGTCTGGTTTTGGAATTAGGGTGATGGTGGCCTCATAGAATGAGTTTGGAAGCTTACCTTCATCTGCAATTTTCTGGAATAGTTTGAGTAAGATAGGTGTTAGCTCTTCTCTAAATTTTTGGTAGAATTCAGCTGTGAAGCCATCTGGTCCTGGGCTTTTGTTTGCTGGAAGATTTTTGATTACAGTTTCGATTTCCTTGCTTGTGATGGGTCTGTTAAGATCTTCTATTTCTTCCTGGTTCAGTTTTGGAAAGTTATACTTTTCTAAGAATTTGTCCATTTCATCCAAGTTGTACATTTTATTGGCATAGAGCTGCTGGTAGTAGTTTCTTATGATCCTTTGTATTTCAGTGTTGTCTGTTGTGATCTCTCCATTTTCATTTCTAATTTTGTTAATTTGGTTCTTCTCTCTTTGTTTCTTAATGAGTCCAGCTAATGGTTTGTCAATTTTGTTTATTTTTTCAAAAAACCAGCTTTTAGCTTTGTTGATTTTTGCTATGGTCTCTTTAGTTTCTTTTGCATTTATTTCTGCCCTGATTTTTAAGATTTCTTTCCTTCTGCTAACCCTGGGGTTCTTCATTTCTTCCTTCTCTAATTGCTTTAGGTGTAGAGTTAGGTTATTTATTTGGTTTTTTTCTTGTTTCTTGATGTAAGCCTGTAATGCTATGAACCTTCCCCTTAGCACTGCTTTTACAGTGTCCCATAGGTTTTGGGTTGTTGTGTTTTCATTTTCATTCATTTCTATACATATTTTGATTTCTTTTTTGATTTCTTCTATGATTTGTTGGTTATTCAGAAGCGTGTTATTTAGCCTCCATATGTTTGAAGTTTTAACAATTTTTTTCCTGTAATTGAGATCTAATCTGACTGCACTGTGGTCAGAAAAGATGACTGGAATGATTTCAATTTTTTTGAATTTTCCAAGACCAGATTTATGGCCCAGGATGTGATCTATTCTGGAGAAGGTTCCATGTGCACTTGAGAATTTTTTATCCTTATGTTACATCTCTAGCCTGGGCTGTTATGAGGAATGAAATGAGATGATGAATATGAAGCTTTTAACATAAGCCTGCTCATCAGGAAGAGTCAATAAATCTCCATGATGAGGATTAATTATTTATGATAACTTCAAACAATAAAAAAAAAACCCACCGAATAGCACTGAAAAAGAAAATGCAGCTAGAACACAGAATATCTTCGAGGGACTATTTTAAAGGCAAAACAAAAATGCACATAGGAATGTAGGCTAATGTTTGAGAATTAATAAAAGAAAGGACAGCCCTCAAATAATTTATTTAATAAATACAACTGCAAAACTGAGCTGCCTTGTTTTTGAAGGGAAAGAAGGCCTGGGTCTAACAGACTCACTGCCAGGTTCTCATAAGACAACTGAGAATGTCCAGGATCCTGCCTTTAATGAAAAATCAGAGAAGACTAAAACGAGGGTCACAAGGAAATAATGAGAATTAACAATAGCTCTTAGAGGAAAGAGGAAACACATGAACAATTTGAGGTCACATCCTAAATGCCCGTCAATAAAGGATTGCTAAATAAATTATGGAATGTCAATATCCTGAGCAACCACTATAAAGAATGTAATGGTTCTGTCTGTGCTGACTTGGAGAAATCCTTTATATGGTGTATAGTGATAAAGTCAGGACATCATACATATTAAGTTACCCTATTTTACAAGAATGCTTTATACGATAATACATACATAAATGAACCAGGTACACAACAAGGAATCTGATAAATGAGGCTGTAGTGTAGGAGGAACTTTTCCTTTATTATTCTTTACTCAGTGGAAGGCAAAACGGTGTACTGGTTTAAAACCCAGGGTCTGCGGGTCTAGCAATTAAGTAACCTTGGGCAAGTTACTTAACCCTTTGTTCAGTTGCTAAGTTGCGTATGACTCTTTGCGACCCCATGGACTGTAGCCCTTCAGGCCCTTCTGTCCTTGGGGTTCTCCTGGAAAAAAAATTGGAATGGGTTGCCATTTCTTCCTCCGCCATGGCCAGTCTATTCATCTGTAAAATGAGAATGTTAGGTGGTTGGATCAAGATGGTAGAATGAGGATGTGCGCTCATCTCCTCCACAAACACATCAAAAATACATCTACGTGTGGAATAATTCTCACTGAAAACTATCAACTGGCAAAAGGACTCCTGTACAACCAAGGCTATAAGAAAGACATACAAGTAATCAGAAAGGAAATAAAAGCAATTGGGTTAGAACCAGTGGATTCAGAGGAAAAGAGAGACTCCACGGGTGACATCTGCCCTGGGGAGTGACGGTTCAAGCCACATGTTGGACACTCCAGTACTAGAGTCCTGTGCAGGGGAGATGAGTCGCCTTGGCTAGTTGGAGGACTGCTGGGAATAACCAAAGGGCTGTGGGAAGCCTGGACTCTCCTTGTGAGAAGCACATGCATGCAGACTTGCCCACGAGGCAGGGTATAGAGAGGTCCTCTCTATGACTCCCAGGTTTCCTGTGATCCCCTGCCCTGAGGAGCAATCCCATAAAGGGACGGCAGCCGAGGCTGAGGGCAATGACCAGCTAAGAGGGACAAAGAGAACGTGCACTTTGAGGCTGCATCTGAGTGGAGCACTGGCCTTCACAGGCAGTGCATCAGAGCTCTGTCTGTGGCCAACACAAGCCAAGAGCCCACATGGGCCCCACTTGCTTCAGCATTTCCTGTCTCTGGAGCAATGGTCCCAGTACTCTGGGAAGTGGGGGAAAGCACACATTTAAAGGGAACAGAGTTAGCCCGGGCTCAACCCTCAGGGCTTCTGCTCCAGCAACTTGGGGTCAGACCCCACCCCTGATAAGGCAACGCTGGCCACTGAGCAGAGGGGAGGTCCTGCCTCACACCTAGTGCCTACTCTGGCCCCTGCATTTCCAGCTCCATCTCTTGTCAAGGCGAAAACTGCCAGTGCACCCTGAGGAAAAATGGTATTTGTGTCCACATCAAACAGCTCTTCCACAACAGACACTGGGCACCTGCAGTCTGTACAGGGACACTCTCATACAAGGGCATCCCTGATGACTAAGTGATACAGAAGAATGCAGAAGTGATCTGGAAGCCAGAATAACAGAAATTACCCAATCAGAACAGCAAAATGAAACACAAATTTTAAAAATAAGAACAATTTAAGAGATCTCTGTGATAACATTAACTATACTAACATCTACATTATAGGGGTCCCAGAGGAAGGAGAGAGAGATAAGGAGACTGAAAATGTATTTGAGGAAATTACGGCTGAAAACTTCCCAAACCTGAAGAAAGAAACGGATGTCCAGGGACAAGAAGCACAGAGTGAACAAGATGAACCCAAACAGACTCACACCAAAACATGTTGTAATTAAAATAGCAAAACTTTAAGAGAGAATCCTAAAGGTAATAAGAGAATATAAAAAGTCAAATACATGAGAACACCCATAAAGGCTATCAGCTGATTTTTCTGTAGAAACTTCACAGGCCATAAATGTGTAATATAATATATTCAAAATGCTGAAAGGGAAAAACCTGCAACCTAGGGTACTATACCCAGCAAGATTAAAATTCAGAATAGAAGAAGAGACGAAAAACTTCTCAGACAACAAACACTAAAGAGATCATTATTATAAACTCACCCTATAAGAAACATCTTCTCTAAGTGGAAAAGAAGTAATCTATAGGAAAGAGAAAATTCCACCAGGAAAGGCAAATATATACTAAGGACTAAGGATGAACCACTTAAATAAGCTGGTACAAGGATTAAAAGACAAAAAGTTATAAAAGCAACTATAAATACAATAAACAGTTAAAGGATAAGCACAAAGGTATAAAATAAAATGAATATCCTGAATATTCATTGGAGGGACTGATGCTGAGGCTGAAGCTCCAGTACTTTGGCCACCTGATGCTAAAAGCCAACTCACTGGAAAAGACCCTGATGCTGGGAAAGATTAAAGGTGGGAGAAGGGGACAACATAGGACGAGACGGCTGGATGGCATCACCAACTCAACGGACATGAGTTTGAGTAAGCTCTGGGAGTTGGTGATGGACAGGGAAGTCTGGCGTGCTGCAGTCCATAGGATCGCAAAGAGTTGGATGCAACTGAATGGCTGAACAACAACAAATAATATAAGATATCAAAACACAAAATGTTGAGAATGAGAGTAAAAAAATGTAGATCTTTCAGAATATGCTTAGACTTAAACGACTACCAGTTTAAAACAAGTATATAGTTACAGGTCAACGTATACCAACCACATGGCAAACACAAATAAAAAACCTATAATAGATACACAAAGAGTAAAAAGAAAGGAACACAAACATACTACTAAAGAAAATCATTAAACCACAAGGGAAGAAACAAAAAGAAGAAATGAAGAGAGAAGAACTACAAAAACAATTAGAAACTAGCATTAAAATGGCAATAAGTACATTCCTATCAACAATTAAGTGCAAATGGACTAAATGCTTCAGTCAAAAGACATGAGGTAACTGACTGGACAAAAACCAAGACTTCAATATGCAGCTTACAAGATTCACTTGATCACTAAAGACAGACTGAAAGTGAGGAAATAGGGCTATTTCAAGCAAATAGAAACAACAAGAACATGGAGGTAGCAATATTCATGTTAGATAAAATAGACTTCAAAATAAAGTCTCTAATAAAAGACAAAGAACGGCATTACACAATGATAAAGGCGGTCAGTACAACAAGAAGTACACTTATTAATATAGATGCATCCAATATAGGAGCACTTAAATATGTAAAGTAAATAATAAAAGACATAAAGGGGAAATTGATAACAATACAATAATAGTAGGGGGCTTTAACATCCCACTTACATCGATGGACAGATCATTCAGATAAAAATGAATTTAAATGAAGCAGTAGATCAGTTGGACTTAATAGATATCTATAGGACATTACATCCATAAACAGCATAATGAACTTTTTTTTTCAAGTGAACATGGAACATTCTCCAGGATAGATCAATGGAGGGTTAGGTCACAAACAAAACAAGTCTCAACAAATGTAAGAGGATAGAAATTGTATCAAGCATTTTCCCAACTGCAATGATATGAATCTAGAAATCTATCACAGAAAGAAAAATGGGAAAAGAAGAAACATAGGGAGATTAAACAACATGCTCCTAAAAAAACCAATCGGTCAATGAAGAAATCAAAGAAGTTAGAAAATACAAGACAAATGAAAATGGAAATACAACTTTGCCGCATTTATGGGATACAGCAAAAGCAGTTCAAAGAGAGACGTTTATAGCACTAGAGGCTTTCCTCAAGAAACAAGCGTGCATGTGTGCTCAGTCACTCAGTTGTGTCTGATTCTTTGTAAACCCATGGACTGTAGCTCACTATGTTCCTCTGTCTGTGGAATTCTCCATGCAAGAATACTGGAGTGGGTTGCCATTTCCTACTCCAAGGGATCTTCCCAACCCAGGGATCCAACCTGCATCTCTTGCATCTCCTGGATTGGCAGGAGGATTTTTTTTTTTTTTTTTTTTACCACTAAGCTACTGGGAAGCCCATCAGGAAACAAGAAAAATCTCAAACAACCTAATCTACCACCTAAAGGACTTAATAAAAGAAAGAAAAAAAAAAAAACAAAAAACAACCAAGCCCAGAGTCAGAAGGAAGAAGGAAATAGTAAAGATCAGAGAGGAAATAAATAAAATAGAGACAAAAAAGCAACAGAAAAGATCAATGAAATCAATAGTGGATTTTTTAAAAAGATAAACAAGATTAATAAACCTTTAGCCAGTCTCACCATGAAGACAGGACCCAAATGAACAAAAGAGGAAATGAAACAAGAGAAATAAGAACCAATACCACAGAGAAACAAAAAACCATACGAAAACACTATGAACAGCTATATGCCAACAAGTTGGACAATCTAGAAGAAATGAACAAATTTCTAGAAACACACTATCTGCCAAGATTGGATCAAGAAGAAACAGACCATATGAACAGGTGAATCATTAGTGGTGAAATTGAATTTGTAAGAAAAAAAGTTCCCAGTAAACAAAGTCCAGGACCAGACAACTTCACAGGAGAATTCTACCAAATGCATAAAAAAAACACAAAATTTATCCTTCTCAAATTGCTCCAAAAAATTCAAGAGGATGTGACACTCCCAAATTCATTCTACAAAGTCACAATTACCCTGTTACCAAAACTAGAAAAAGGCACTACCAAAAAGGAAAATTACAGGCCAATATCTTTGATGAACATATATGCAAAAATCCTCAACAAAATTTGAGCAAACTAAATCTAATAATATATCAAAAGGGTCATAACATCATGATCAAGTGAACTTTTTCCAGCAAAACAAGGATGATTCTACATTCACAAATCAATCAATGTGATACACATTAACAAAAGGAAGAATAAAAATTGCACGATCATCTCAATAAATGCATAAAAAAGCAACTGACAAAATTCAACCTCCATTTATGATAAAAATTCTCATCAAAATTGATATAGAGGGAACATATCTCAACATAATTAAACTTAGGAGCTTTTACATAGTAAAGGAAATCGTTGACAAAATTAAAAAACCTACAGAATGGGAGAAAATATTTGCAAATGATATGACCAACAAGGGTCTAATATCCAAAACATGTAAACTGCTCATTTAATTCTATCAAAAAAAGAAACAACCCAATCAAAAAATGGGCAGAAGACCTAAACAGACATTTTTCAGAAACACACAAGATTGATAATATGTACAAGAAAAGATGTTCAACATGAGTAATTATTAGAGAAATGCAAACTAAAACAATGAGACGTCACCTCACACCTTTCCGAACAGCCATCAGCAAATGTCTACAAGTAATAAATACTGGAAAGGGTGTGGAGAAAAGGGAACCCTTCCAAGGTGTAGCCACTATGGAAAACAGCACAGAGGTTTCTCAAAAAGCTAAATATAGAGTTATTATCAGTTCAGTTCAGTTCAGTCACTCAGTTGTGTCCGACTCTTCGCGACCCCATGAATCACAGCATGCCAGGCCTCCCTGTCCATCACCTGCTACCGGAGTTTACTCAAATCCATGTCTATCGAGTCGGTGATGCCATCCAACCATCTCATCCTCCGCTGTCCCCTTCTCCTCCTGCCCCCACTCCTTCCCAGCATCAGGGTCTTTTCAAAGGAGTCAACTCTTCACATGAGGTGGCCAAAGCACTGGAGTTTCAGCTTCAGCATCAGTCCTTCCAATGAACACCCAGGACTGACCTGCTTTAGGATGGACTGGTTGGATCTCCTTGCAGTCCAAGGGACTCTCAAGAGTCTTCTCCAACACCACAGTTCAAAAGCATCAACTCTTCGGTGCTCAGCTTTCTTCACAGTCCAACTCTCACATCCATACATGACCACTGGAAAAACCATAGCCTTGACTAGATGGACCTTTGTTGGCAAAGTAATGTCTCTGCTTTTTAATATGCTATCTAGGTTGGTCATAACTTTCCTCCCAAGGAGTAAGCATCTTTTAATTTCATGGCTGCAGTCACCATCTGAAGTGATTTTGGAGCCCAAAAAAATAAAGTCTGACACTGTTTACACTGTCTCTCCATCTATTTCCCATGAGGTGATGGGACCAGATGCCATGATCTTAGTTTTCTGAATGTTAAGCTTTAAGCCAACTTTTTCACTCTCCTCTTTCACTTTCATCAAGAGGCTTTTTCATTCCTCTTCACTTTCTGCCATAAGGGTGGTGTCATCTGCATACCTGAGGTTATTGATATTTCTCCCAGCAATCTTGATTCCAGCTTGTGCTTCATCCAGCCCAGCGTTTCTCATGATGTACTCTGCATATAAGTTAAATAAGCAGGGTGACAATATACAGCCTTGATGTACTCCTTTTCCTATTTGGAACCAGTCTGTTGTTCCATGTCCAGTTGTAACTGTTGCTTCCTGACCTGCATACAGGTTTCTCAAGAGGCAGGTCAGGTGATCTGGTATTCCCATCTCTTTCAGCATTTTCCAGTTTATTGTGATCCACAGAAAGGCTTTGGCATAGTCAATAAAACAGAAACAGATGTTTGTCTGGAACTCTCTTGCTTTTTCAATGATCCAGCAGATGTTGGCAATTTGATCTCTGGTTCCTCTGCCTTTTCTAAAACCAGCTTGAACATCTGGAAGTTCATGGTTCACGTATTGCGAAGCCTGGCTTGGAGAATTTTTAGCATTACTTTACCAGTGTGTGAGATGAGTGCAATTGTGTGGTAGTTTGAGCATTCTTTGGGATTGCCTTTCTTAGGGACTGGAATGAAAACTGACCTTTTCCAGTCCTGTGGTCACTGATGAGTTTTCCAAATTTGCTGGCATATTGAGTGCAGCACTTTCACAGCATCATCTTTCAGGATTTGAAATAGCTCAACTGGGATTCCATCACATCCACTAGCTTTGTTTGTAGTGATGCTTTCTAAGGCCCACTTGACTTCACATTCCAGGATGTCTGGCTCTAGATGAGTGATCACACCATCGTGATTATCTGGGTCATGAAGATCTTTTTTGTACAGTCCTTCTGTGTATTCTTGCCACCTCTTCTTGATATCTTTTGCTTCTGTTAGGTCCATATCATTTCTGTCCTTAATCAAACCCATCTTTGTGTGAAATGTTCACAAAATTGATATCTCTAATTTTGTTGAAGAGATTTCTAGTTTTTCCCATTCTGTTGTTCTCCTCTACTTCTTTGCATTGATCACTGAAGGAAGGCTTTCTTATCTCTCCTGGCTATTCTTTGGAACTCTGCATTCAAATGGGTATGTCTTTCCTTTCCTCCTTTGCTTTTCACTTCTCTTCTTTTCACAGATATTTGTAAGGCCTCCTCAGACAACAATTTTGCCTTTTTGCATTTCTTTTCCATGGGGATGATCTTGATCCCTGTTTCCTATACAATGTCACGAACCTCCGTTCTTAGTTCATCAGGCACTCTGTCTATCATATCTAGTCCCTTAAATCTATTTCTCACTTCCACTGTATAGTCATAAGAGATTTTATTTAGGTCATACCTGAATGTTCTAGTGGTTTTCCCTACTTTCTTCAGTTAAAGTCTGAATTTGACAGAAGGAGTACATGATCTTAGCCACAGTCAGCTCCCAATCTTGTTTTTGCCAACTGTATAGAGCTTCTCTATCTTTGGCTGCAAAGAATATAATCAATCTGATTTCAGTGTTGACTATCTGGTGATGTCCATGTGTAGAGTCCTCTCTTGAGTTGTTGGAAGAGGGTGTTTGCTATGACCAGTGTGTTCTCTTGGCAAAACTCTATTAACCTTTGCCCTGCTTCAATTCCATACTCCAAGGCCAAATTTGCCTGTTATTCCAGGTATTTCTTGACTTCCTACTTTTGCATTCCAGTCCCCTATAATGAAAAGGACATCTTTTTTGGGTGTTAGTTCTAAAAGGTCTTGTAGGTCTTCATAGAACCGTTCAACTTCAGCTTCTTCAGCGTTACTGGTCGGGGCATAGGCTTGGATTACCGTGATATTGAATGGTTTGCCTTGGTAACGAACAGAGATCATTCTGTCATTTTTGAGATTGCATCCAAGTACTGCATTTCGAACTCTTTTGTTGACCATGATGGCTACTCCATTTCTTCTAAGGGATTCCTGCCCACAGTAGTAGATATAATGGTCAGCTGAGTTAAATTCACCCATTCCAATCCATTTTAGTTTGCTGATTCCTAGAATGTTGACATTCACTCTTGCCATCTCCTGTTTGACCACTTTCAATTTGTCTTGATTCATGGACCTAACATTCCAGGTTCCTATGCAATATTGCTCTTTACAGCATCGGACCTTGCTTCCATCACCAGTAACACCCACAACTGGGTATTGTTTTGCTTTGGCTCCATCCCTTCATTCTTTCTGGAGTTATTGCCCCACTGATCTCCAGTTGCATATTGGGCACCTACTAACCTGGGGAGTTCCTCTTTCAGTATCCTATCATTTTGACTTTTCACACTGTTCATGGGGTTCTCAAGGCAAGAATACTGAAGTGGTTTGCCATTCCCTTCTCCAGTGGACCACATTCTGTCAGACCCACTATATAACCCAGCAATGCCACTCTTGGGTGTATACCTAGAAATAAAACTAGAACATTAGTTTGAAAAGACACATGCACTCCAATATTCATAATTCCACTATTTACAATAGCCAAGATAAGGAAGAAAACCATTTTCCCATCAACCAATTAAGAGATCAGAAGAATGAAATATTATTCAGCCATAAAACAGAATGAAATTCTGCCATCTGCAGTAATATAGATGGACCTAGAGAATATGATGCTTAGTGAAATAAGTTAGAGAAAGATAAATACTATATGATATTACTTGTTTTGGAATCTAAAAAAGAATACAAACAAATGTAGGTATCAAAACAGAAACACACTCACAGATAGAGAAAACAAACTGGTGGTTACCAGAGGAGAGAGGGAACGGGTTAGGGGCATGTTAGGGTTATGGGATTAAAAGATGCAAGTTACTGTGTATAAAATATAAGCCACGAGGATACATTATATAGCACAGGAAAACAGAGCCATAATCTTATAATAACTTAATGAAGCATAAGCTGTAAAAATACTGTTACTATGCTGTATGCCTAAAACTAATATAATACTGTAAATCAACTACATGTCAGTAAAAAATAAATAGAATGAGGATGCCTGCCTGATAAGACTGTCATAGGGATGAAATGAAATCATGAACATTTCCTCTAAATAACACACAGAACAAGGCCTAGCACCTAGAACTCTCCATCGCTTTCAGAGGTTAGGGTCATTGTTATGCCTCTGTACTGTTTGCAATCATTTTGCCACAAGCATGAGTCACTTCTGTTAAGTTTTTAAAATCCTAAATGGGGAGAATTTTTAAAGTTAGTAAGATTATATAAAATGAACGGGGATTTTCTGGCCATTCTTTATTTTAATTTAATATAGTTGATATACAATATTGTGTTAGTTTCAGGTATACAACATAGTGATTCAACCTTTATATACATTATGAGATGATCACTATAATAAATCTGTAACCACCTGTCCCCATAGAAAGTTATTATAATATTGAATATATGCCCAACGCAGTATATTACATCCCTGTGATTTATTTATAACTGAAGTTTTGTGCCTCTTAATCTCCTTCACTTATTTTGCCCAACCCCAACATCCCTCCCCTTTGGCAACCATTCAATTGTTCTCTGTATCTGTGAGAATGTTTTCATTTTGATTTGCTAGTTAACTTGTTTTTAGATTCTGCATATGTGAGAGCATTTGTCTTTATCTAATTTATTTCACTTAGGATAAAATGTTTGTTCCTCTAGGAGAACTTCAGCATAATTTTGTTAAGTTTTCCTCAAAATCCTGTGAACGTTTTAATTGGCACTGTACCAAATTTATGGATGTATTGAGGAAGAACAGACAGCTTCATGCTGAGCCTTCATATCTAAGATCAAGGCATCTTTTTAAGTTTCTTCATATGTTCTCAGTATAATTTAAATTTACCCTTTATATGAGTATGTACATTTCTTTTTTTAACCCATTTTGTAAATGGAATCTTTTCTTCCATTATATTCTCTTACTTGATCTTATTTATACATAGGAAAGCAATGAAGGGGATGGCCCTATCATATAATAAAATATATTATAGAACTATAATAATTAAGAACAGTTTGGTGCTGAAGAGGAAATGAGAACATCAAAGGAATCTAGAAATAGACTAATTCACATGAGAATTTAGCATATTAAAATCAAAATAGGAAAAATGAATTAATCTGTAAGTTACAACAGGAAAACTAGCTAACCATTAAGAAGAAGATAAATGCGTTCCTCAGTCTTCACTCCAAATAAATCCAGCTTAATCAGAGGTTTATTAACTGATACCAAAAAGCCAGATTAATCAGTGACTTAAAAATAATAAACCTATGATAGGAACAGAAGAAAATATAGATCAATTTATTCATAATCTTAGAATAAGAAATGCTTTCTAAGCAATATATATAAAGCCTAGACACCATAAAGGAAATTAAAGTGTTTGTGTGGTCTAATTTATCCAAACACCTGTTTGGATAAAAATATATAAAAAATAAAGCCAAATGACAACAAACTAGGAACATAAAAAGGGCCAGTTTGCCAAAGAGTTCATATAAATCATTTAGGAAAAAAATCTGACAAACCAATTGAAAAGCAAAAATTAATGAAGGCAATCAGGTCGTGAGCACAGTTGGTAGAAATGAAGTTCTACTATCTAATAAACATCAGAAGTAAATGCAGGAACAAAAGTCACAATGATCAGGCAGGCCTCAGGGAGGCCAGAGAGGATGGGAGGACCACCACTTTACCCAGCAGGACACAGACCATAGATTGTTCAGGAACCATGCAAGTCCACAGGCTGTAACCAATGACTTTTCCGGGCTTTCTTTTTTAGATGATAATTTTGAATGACTTTCACATCAGCATGGTATAGTAAGTCAAATCCATCTGGATATGTTGGGTATGAAAAATGGAGAATTACTTAACTGTTAGGAATTACTCTTTAGTTAGGACTTTTAAGTTTCAACTTTTAAAATATTTTTATCCTGGTTTAGTTGTTCCCTAAACCTGATTTTCTTCTTTCTTACACCCTTCTGTTGACAAAAACTCCATCTCACATGCAGAAATGCTACCTGCCTAGCTTTATAATGCAACGTATTCTGAACAACATCTCTACTGAAGCTCAGTCAGTTCAGTTCAGTCGCTCAGTCGTGTCTGACTCTTTGTGACCCCATGAACCGCAGCAAGCCAGGCATCCCTGTCCATCACCAACTCCCAGAGTTCACCCAAACCCGTGTTCATTGAGTCAGTGATGCCATCCAACCATCTCATCCTCTGTCATCCCCTTCTCCTTCTGTCCTCAATCTTCGCCAGCATCAGGGTCTTTTCAAATGAGTCAGCTCTTTGCATCAGGTGGCCAAAGTATTGGAGGTTCAGCTTCAGCATCAGTCCTTCCAATGAATATTCAGGACTGATTTCCTTTAGGGTGGACTGGTTGGATCTCCTTGCAGTTCAAGGGACT
Organism: Dama dama; assembly: GCF_033118175.1. NCBI lineage: Eukaryota > Metazoa > Chordata > Mammalia > Artiodactyla > Cervidae > Dama > Dama dama. The sequence goes on from NC_083692.1 coordinate 32,070,701, forward strand.
CTCAAGAGTCTTCTCCAACACCACAGTTCAAAAGCATCAATTCTTCAGTGCTCAGCTTTCTTTATAGTCCAACTCTCACATCCATACATGACCACTGAAAAAACCATAGCCTTGACTAGACAGTCCTTTGTTGACAAAGTAATGTCTCTGCTTTTCAGGATGCTGTCTAGGTTGGTCATAACTTTCCTTCCAAGGAGTAAGCATCTTTTGATTTCATGACTCATTACTCAGTAATTCCTTCTTAAAACTCTTAAGGTTCTCTGAATGTCCCTATTCTCTGTTCTATCACTTTTCTCTTTTAATAAGTACAGGTTCTCTCTGATAATTCTATACACAGGGTTTTCCATTTCTTTTCTAGATCCTTGGCCTTCATATAACACTATGGCACATTTGTCACAAAAACCTTTTCATACGTGACCCTGTTTTGTATTTGGAAATTTTTCTTCTTAGGAGACCAACCCCTTCTTGCAGTGTGAAAGCTTATGCTCCAATCATTAATTACACTGTGTCTTCTTAAAGTTGATACTCAAAAGCACAAAAGTGTAAAATAATTTCTAAAATAAAATAATTCTCCAACTATTCTCTGTTCCCTGTGAAACATTCTGCCTAATATTCTAGCTCTTCTCCCAAAGGCTAATGGGCTGGGTGCCTCTGCCTGCAGCTACTCAGGAATCAAAGCATGGGAGCAGGTCAGTTGCTCCTGTGTTTAGTTATGTGTAACTGTATTTAAAAGAGACCAACTAAATAAAAGAACTTTTTCTTCAGGGACTATTTTATTTCCTGTAGTTAGGGAAGTGATTTTCCATACAAATACTAAGAAATTTGATACAGAAATAACTTAACAACTGTTAGTACTCACATCAACCACCACTTTGGGAATTACTAAATGAAATTAAACATATAACATATTTTAAATATATAACATATAAAAATATAACATTCTGTGTACAGGACAGATAGTACACAAATATGTATTTTATAAATTGTATCAATATAATTATAAGTATGTATATTACATGTAGTAATACTACATATGGACAGATGTTATAACATCTAATACTTACCAAACATTTAGCCTACATGAATGCCGTTGAGCGCTTTATATAGTCTTGCAATTACTTTATTAGATTAGTGCTCTTAGAGTTTGTAATTGATTAAAAGGGGCCACAAATTCTTTAATCCTCTTTCCATTGAGGAGATTGCAGCCCCCTCCTTTATTTATTTATTTTTTTCTTTCTTTTTTTTTTTTTTTTATTAGTTGGAGGCCAATCACTTCACAACATTTCAGTGGGTTTTGTCATACATTGATATGAATCAGCCATGGATTTACACGTATTCCCCATCCCGATCCCCGCTCCCACCTCCCTCTCCACCCGATTCCCCCGGGTCTTCCCAGTGCACCAGGCTGGAGCACTTGTCTCATGCATCCCACCTAGCCCCCTCCTTTAAATCTGGGCAAGCACTGTGACTGCTTTGGCCAGTAGTTCGTGGAAAGGAGTGAAGCAGTGCCAGTTTCCAGGCCCAAATCATGAGAGCTGCTCTTTCCCATCTGGGGTACAGTCACTGTCAGAGCCTGAGGCCCCCACTGTCATCAGCACAACCGCCCTGCAGGAGACACCTCCTGGAGAAGTTCAGAGCCTATCTGGAGCAGGAAAGGGGTACAGCTGAGCCCAACCTTCCAACCATCCCCAGGGAGGAACCAGGCTCCCAGGGAATTCTTCTTGGACTCTCTAGATCAGAGCAGCACCTGCTGAATACCACCAAATGACCCTGTCCATATGCCACTTGGAGCAGAAGTGCTGGTAGTGTCCTGCTAAATTTCTGACTCATGAAATCACGAGATTTAATAAAAAGATCTTCGTGTTGTTATATAGTAATAGATAACTAGAACTCTGTTTTCTTGGTATAAAAGCAAAATCATATTAAGCAAAGTAACTTGTTCTGAATCACGGATCTAATTAATAGTGCAGCTGAGATTCCAATTCAAGCAGCCTGCCTCAAAAGCCTATAATCTTAGCCACTCCACTGAATTATTTTAAAATTATAATTAACTTCTGGAGATAGGGCATATATAACATCTTGATTCTTCTTAGCATCTATTCTAATTCCTATCTAATGAAGAATATCTGCCAAAGGCATATATCTTTTCTCCAGCCACAATTATCTATTTGTACTTATTTTCACATCCTTTTCATTTTTAAAATATAATGAATTCCTCCAACAGATTTGCCTGTGTTTATTTTAAGACAGTAGGCTAGAGGTCCTCATTTCTCTTCTGTCTTTAGCATAGATCATATCAGCTGTGCTGCTTAATGTCAAAAGGGCAGGCTCATTTGGGAATTCAGGAAGTTGATTACTACAGTGTGGTTCAGTAATTTTCCAAGGAGACAGAGATTCTGGGATCTTGGAAGTTTCCCTGATAAGCTATCATCCCATCTATTTTATATTAGGATGCATTGTTTACTGAAGAGGGGGCAGGAGTGGGAGAAAAAGGAGACTGAATACCAGCTTCTTGACAGCAAATAGACCTGTACCTGCAGTCTTTCTGGAGCCAAAAAGGTCAGGGGTCGAGGACTCAGAGATACTGATGAAATCAAGGGACTTCAGCTAATTAAACACTTGAGCAATATGTTCAGTGATGTACACACTATTGTTTTCAAGACAGAATTGATCAACACAATGGGTGACACCAAGTACAATTCTCTGGTTGTTGGACATTTACACCACAAATAAAGATAATCAACAAAGTCTAGACTTATTTTTTTTTTTTTTTGCTATCACTTCCAAAATATTTTGATTTCAGCCTCTCAGAGAAGATCTCATTGAGGAAAAGAGTCCAGCAGTGATAGGCACAGAGTTATCAACGTTTCTTAGAACTTAGAGCACAGTTAGCACACAAGCACAAAACTCTCCTGAGTGCACTATTTTAATGATTCTTGTTACATTGGGCTTTCTGAGTTACATCCTAGAAAAATCTAACAAAAAGCATACATACAATTCCGAGACTTTAGTGATCACTCAGACAAATGGTTCTTAAACAGTAACTTTTTAAATCTTTCCCTCCGCTTCCAATAAAAGTAAAATCACAAGATAAAACAAATGGTTCACATGCCAGGTGCTGTCTGGAGCTCTTTATGCTTATCTTCATAACCACTCTATGAGGTGAATATTATTATCCCCATTTTATAGACAAGGAAACCGCGACTTGGAAAAATTAAGAATCTGCCTAAAATTACACAGATAGGAAATGGGGGAACCTGGAATTAAACCTCAGTGGATGGACTCCTAAACTATCCTCCCTCCTTAATTTAGAAATCAGAACAGCTCCACTTATTCATGTGTTTACATGAGATTAAGAAATATATGATGGATTTGTTTTTTGAAAAGCTATGTGAAAATTCCTGTTTTAATTTAACCATAGTTTGGGTCTGTGAAGCAACAGAAGAGCCCCGCAGTTTTCAGATCTGCCCACGAAGGACTGAGGCTGTGCTGGTTGAGGAACCAGACCTCCTCCCTGGTTCACAGTCTAAGGTTTTTCTCGGTATATTCAGCTGTTCTTGAGTAACCATAAATTAGACTGAGTATTTTTAATCTCCCCCTCAACTCCTTTTATCTCTCCATATGAAAACATACCATTGGTGGGAAAAAATAGTTTTAACTTAGTCCCACTTCTAAAAAGGAAAAGACATCACGAGAATGTTACTGCCTTGATTTTAAGTGCATGACATTGTTAAACAACTAATAAGGAGCCAGGAGGAACTGAGCCTCCATAAATCTTTGTGCTTCCCACAGAACAACAGCAGAATATCAGTGGACAAAACTTGAAGCTGCATCTTTTCCCCCTTTCATGGAGGTCTTGGGGTCTTGGTGAGGACAGTTCAGAGTACAATGTTTAAGATGTATGTAGAAGAGTGGGTCAGAGTTTAGTCTCTGGATTCAGACAGAACTGAATCTGAATTCTAGACTTCCACAGTTTGTGCAGCCTTGGGCAAGTTACCTAAGCTTCCTAAGCATTAGTGGTTTCATCTGTAAAAGGTAGTTTAAAATAGCATCAAACACATTGAATTCTTGTAAGGGTTAAATCAAACAACTCCTGGTCCAACAAAAGATTTAAAGAAAAATTTTTAAACTGTGCTATTTACTATAAACAGAAGCAAATCATAAAGAAATAAAAGCAATAAAAACATGATCATGCTATTTAATTCTCAACGGAAATGGTTGCCTTCTTAAGACTCAGAGCCTGAGGTCTGCTCTCTCTCTTTTTAAAGAAAGTTTTAAAAATCTATTAAAGACATATTAGCACTAGATTGAGATGTTCTCCCTTTCTTAAGAAATAATAGCAGCAATATTTTCTTTCAGAAAACAAGTAGTACTTCTTTCACTGTTCCTTCCAAACTTATAGAGAACTCATTAAGTTCAGAGCAGCACTATTCACGATATCCAAGACATGGAAACAAACTAAATGTCCATTGACAAACGAATGGATAGAGAAGATGTGGTACATATATACAATGGAATACTATTCAGTCACAAAAAGAACAAAATAATGCCATTTGTGAACTTTCCAGGTAGTGTTAGTGGTAAAGAACCTGCCTGCCAATGCAGGAGGCATAAGAGATGCAGGTTCAATCCCTGGGTCAGGAAGATCCCCTGGAGGAGGGCACATCAACCCACTTCACTATCCTTGCCTGGAGAATTCCATGGACAGAGGAGTCTGGTGGGCTACGGTCCATAGCATTGCAAAGAGTCAGACAAACGGAAGAGACTTGGTATGAATGTGTGCACACAATGCCATTTGCAGCAACATGGATGCAACTAGAGATTACTATACTAAGTGAAGTAAGTCAGAAAGAGAAAGACAAATACCATGTGTTATAACTTATATGTAGAATCTAAAAGATGATACCAATGAACCTATCAGGGACACAGAGAATAGACTGGTGGTTGCCAAGGGGGAGGGGATTGGAGAGGGTTGGATTTGGAGTTTGGGATTAGCAGATGGAAACTGATATCTACAGAATGGATAAACACAGTCTTACTGTATAGCACAAAGAACCATATTCAATATCCTATGATAAATCATAATGAGAAAGAATATGAAGAAGAATATATAAAATATATGCATAACTGTACAGCAATAATTAACACAACATTGTAATTCAACTATACTCCAATAAAAAATACATTAAAAAAAAACTTACAGAGAAACTCCAGATTCTCCTAAATGGGTCATCAGGTTTCCAGGGATAAATTTTGATGGCGGGGCGGGGAATCACCTTAATTTTCCTCGAAAAGACAGAGCAAACCAGTTCCTATGAAGAGAGAGGAAAAATACAAATAAATTTTACATGGAATAATCAAAAATTATACTATAATATGTTAACTGTAAACCCAACCCATAATAGATTGTTCAAGTCTAGAACTGTGAAACGAATGTTACTTTTTATTACTCCCTGAACTTTGCCAAAATCTGGCTTCAACATGGACAGTGGGCACCTACCTCCACCAGCCCAAATCTATATCCAGAACCCTGGGCAGCTAATAAGAGCTGACCTAGATCTCAGGTTTAACAGTATTTTCCTATGACAATTCACAGATAAAAGAATTAGGTCTGCAGAAGGTAGCTACAAGGCTTAATTCAAACAGGAACCAATACTCCAGAGTAAAACCAAGGCTTCATAAGACTGGGAAGTTAAAGACTGGTGCTACAGCACACAAACAGAGGAGGCCCCTGGATAAAGACAGCAAAATATACATGGAAAATAGCACCAGGAAAAATAACAGTGAGAAGACTTCCCACCAAGGATACATAAACTATTCAAGGTATGCTCTGAAGTTTATAAGCCAGGCTGTAAAAAAGAGAGAAATTCCACACTTCTATGTTTTAAATTTGGTCTTGGTAGAACATATATTGAGTATGGTACCAAGTGCACACATTTGTAAAAAAGAAAAATAACACAGTTCACCAAAAAATGAGCATGGAATCTACTTTATCAGCATTTTTAAACACAGCCCTTAATATCTAAATATAGGCTTTCCATGCCAAAGTGGAGACAGATGTGCTTTAATATAATATCCTGATGTTTGTCTATTTCCTGATGACCCTCAGACTTCTAGGGTGGGCTTCTATTTTCCTTTTGAAACAGAGGTTGGTAAATGTCTATCTCAAATCCAACAATCCTGATCTGTAGGGAATCCAACCAGTTTTTTCTTCCTTCTTTCAAATTTGCATTAGCCAGATCCCATTGTTTGCCAGTAGTTATGATCATAGACTATATTCAGAAAATAAAGTGAAAAACACTATGACAATTCAAAAGGAAAGCTTTAATTTCAAGCATCTATAATGCACTAACCTAAACACAGTACCAGAGCCAACTCAACAAAAGTGTAATTTTCCCTTTTATTCCCCTAAAACTGGATATTTAATAAATGCAGCTTTATATAAAGATGTGTAATAACTGGCCCAACCAAATGTTGCCTAGCAAAAAGCCTATTAAAGCATTAATCAAGAAGAATGGCTTGAAGCTAGCATGTTATAGTTTCGGCAGAAGCATTGTTAGCCTCTACAGGACACTAAAATGGCAGTTTCTCTCTAAATTACTATTTCTTAAATGCTTGAAAACACTTCAGCTCTCTTCAATATGCAATCATTTTCCTTTGGAATTTTGTTTATAGTCTTGTTAACAGGCTTTTATTTTCCCCCAAACAACTTTTGCAAAAAATCCAACTTCATGACCTTTGTACAAATATCACAAATTCTAATTACTCAACTACAAATCAACACAATTTTACCATAATGTCTCTATGATGTTAGAAAATTATTAATAAATCAAATCCTTTTTAAAAATGCAATCAGGCACTCATTAAAAGAAATCATGATCATTCCAAGCATTTTTTACCATGCAGATAATCATCTTTGAGTGGACTTTTAAGTTCAGACCTTCAGCAATGAATTATTTTTAGCAATGTATTATATTTAAAAGGACAACTCTGTAATTTTGACTCATGAAGACATCACACATCTACATGTTTCCTTATAATGTAATGCCCTATGAATAGCAAAAAATACTTTGAAAACTTTAAATATTGAACATTATAAAAGGATAATCATGTATAAAATTATTTTTTTAATTATAATTTTGAAAGGTTAAAGACTTTCCCCTGTTAAACTGCTATGGCAGGGAGGCTATAGCTTATTATTCCTAAAGATTAACTTTATGCTTTTTTAAAAAACGTACTAAACTGAGAGTGTCATAAAATCTGGCCCTTTATTTAACTAGGGATTTTGTACTTGTTAAAAAAAAAACTAATTCAGAAGTCAAAAGACAGTAAAATTTTTCTAACCATGGAATATGATAGGAATAATCATCTTACAGGTAGAAACAAATCTGGGGACTCCTCAAAAACACCAAACACAGCATTACCACATGATCTAGCAATTTTACTTCTGAGTATATATCCCCTGCAAAAACCTGAAAGCAGGGACTCAAGCAGATATTGAACCATACCAAGGTTCTTAGCAGTATTCTTCAAAAGTCAAAAGGTGGTAACAAGTCAGATATCCATTGACAGATGAATAGATAAACAAAATGTGGTATATACTTATATTGGCATATTATTCAGCTTTTACAAGGAAATTCTGACACACATTACACATAGATGAACCTTAAGGAGTTACGATGAACAAGGTAAGTCAGTCTCAAAATGACAAACTTTATATGATTCCACTTATATGAGGTATGCAGAAAACCTAGAGAAGTCAAATTCATAGAGACAGAAAGTAGAATGGAGGTAGCCAAAGGCTCGCGGAAGGGGTGAATGCGGGCTGTTGTTTTCTAGGCATGGAGCGTCACTGATGCAAGATGAAAAGAGATCTAGAGATGGATGGTGTGATAGCTGCCTAACAATGAAAGCACTTCAAGCCATTGAACTGCACTTCTAAAAATGGTTTAAAAAGGTGAATTTCATGTTACATATATTTTACCACAACAAAAAACGTGTGGCATTTTCAGCTGTGGTGATAGACAGTGACTTTTAAATTGGAGCTGGATTTCAAGGAAACACAGATTCCCAAAAAGTGATCATTCAGTGTCACAGCAAAGTGTCAACCCTCAACAGACCTCCCCTGATGCCCAAGACACTAGTAGTACTACCTTGTGAAGCTGGACTAGGCAACACAGGGAAGGGGTTAATTTTATATTTCATCCTGGTCTTTTTCCTAGCAGAAGACCATTCTACATATGGTTACTCCTTGGTAGTGAGTATCTGACTAAACTTCATGTACCCCTGATTTTTTTTTTTTTTTTTTTTTACTACAACACTTTTTAAAAAGAAAGGAAAGAAGAAAACAAGGAAGGTAGGAAGGAAGGGAGGGAGAGTGGAGAGAGAGGGAGGGATTATTCAGAGAAGAGCTTAATTTTAATAAAATGCTAGACATTTAATAAAATGAATGCCAAGTGAGGGAAGGGAACTTACACATACATTTAAGTAAGGGGCAAGAAACAAGATCATATGTACACTTAATTCCAAAACCTCAACTATAATTATTCAGTGCTATGTAAGAATATAAGCTTAATCAAGAGTCTTAAATTCTGTGAAAAAGAAAACCACCAGGTCATTACATTCTCATACACAAGAGATGTAAGGCACTTAAGCTAAATATGGAGTTAAAGTTGAAAATATGACCTAATCACCCCACATTAAATATTAAGTGTTCCTCATAACATGATGTCAATTAATGAATATTGAATTTAAAGTAACAGAAAGTAAGTTGAAAGATAGCATAGCATATAGAGGAAGCATTTTTAATGCTAAATTATTAGATATATAAGGACTGTGATTTTGCACAGTGTCTGGAGTCTACTTGGATAAATTGGAAAAAACTCTAGTTCAATAAAATAGTATGTAGTTGAACACATGAAAAAGAAACTGCAGTTAATTCTGATTTTTAAACCTCCAGGGATAGAGAGAAATGAGACTGACAATATAGATGGAGTCTCATGATGCTACATGAATGAACACATTAAACTATTCACAACCCATCATTTGGCATCAAAAAGTCTCAAATTACATGAAGAGCAATTTTGAGCCAGTGAGCATGAAAATAAGCCCAAAGAAAATCCGTACTTGGTGATTACATTAAGCCTCACATTGAAGAAAACTATCTAAGAAATTCTAACTTTTAGTAAGTATATTAGAAAATGGGAATTGCAGAGAATATACACATATATAAAATGAGTGACAACATATTTTAAAAGCTTATCTACTAGACTCAGTCATTTAAAAATGTGCCTTTAAAAATAAAATTGAGGGTTAATTTGAGATTTATTATGAGTAAGACGTGCAGAAAATCCTCAATTTCTAAAGGTCAAAAAAAAAATCACTGGAAAGAATCTGTTGTCTCTACATAGGGATCAATTTGCAAAGAATTATCTAATTTTTAAATTTCGTATAGATATATGTTGATACTTGTAAATTGCAAATTCTTGATTAAAGGGAACTGTGTGACTCACATATTTTTTAAAAGATAAGAAAAATGAAAACTATAACCTTCAAAATATTATTCCAAATGCAACTGTTAATTTAAAATAATTATTCTGACAAAAAGTAATCAAGCAATAGCAAAGCAATTCGGGCATTTATTAAAACAAACTGTTCCAGATAAAATAATATAGCTGCTCTTGGCATAATTATAAAGTGTGTTTAGGAAATAATACAGAATTATATGGGGGAGGGCATTAATATAATTCTGATATAGCATTTAATAAAATGTTATCTGAAGCAAATTTAAATTAGCTTAGAAATAAACATTTCCAAATAAATTAAGTATTGGCCAAACTATTTTAAACAAAGGAAATTGATAAATGGCCCGGTATCCGATTGAGACAAGATAGTTGGCAGAAAATCTATTCTTTCTGGTCTCAATAAAAATTTTATTAATGACTTGGAATAGAGAATGAGCATTAGGTTATTGATATTAATAGACGTTTTGTTTTGAGTAGGGAAAGATTGTGCTCAAATGCACAAAGATCTGAAGGAATTGGATATAAAGCCAGAAAATGATAAGCTACAGTCGACATAGAAAAATGCAAGCTACCATAGCATGAGAAAAAGAACTTGAAGCTAATTTAATTCCATGAGAAAGCATGGGAATTGGTAATGTCAGAGACTACAGGGAATAAGAGAATAATAAGTAACCACTTAAAGAATGATAGGAAATAAAAGCTGGCCAAAGTTCTCTAAGTGCCCCATCTGTCTCTACTTGGGGCAGTCTGCTATAGGTAGATGGCAAGGACTAGATAAGGTGAGTGTGATAAGCATTACCTAGTATATAGCCAGACCACTACCATCACAAACAGTGGAAAGAGAAGTGGTGAAATATATAGCAGAAGCCCATGGATGCTGAACACTGCCTCACACCACCTTCTGATTTTCTTGTTTTAATTGAGAGCCCATAGAAACAGAAATGAATTTTTGTTGCTGTTGATAATAATGAAATGAGATGGGCTAGATGGAGCACCAGGCTGAGAGTCAGCAAATCTTGCACTGAGCAGCCTGCACTTCCTGCTTCACACAATGAAGTGGTTGAACTGTAACACTCCTAAGGTCTTTCCCACACTAAATCTACAAGGGGGATACTTTGGTCTTTAGAAAATAAGCTGTATATAGAACAAAGAGCCTGTAGCAAATTTGTAGAATATATTACTCTGATAGAAGAGGCTGAATACATAACCAGATTCAAGAAAAAAATGTAAGCCTTTGAGTTCTTACTCATAGTTAACACAAATCGAATGTTTCTCATTGCTAGACACTGTACTAAGTACTTTATGTAGATTAACTCATTTAATGCTTAGAAGAATTCTTCAACATAGGTGTAATTATTATCTCCTCTTTACAGAGAATCCCTTTGGATCTCAGAGGTTAAATAACTTGCCCATAGTTGCACAAGTATTGATACTATGTGGCAACACTCCTGGACAGAGTCTTCATCAGTCCTTGACAAACTAAGAAAAATAAGAACAATGGCACTCAATAAATATTCATTGAGTAAATAAAATGACAACAGGTACACACCTACAAGCACACTGCCTTTTGGGAGATAATACAATGAGGAAAATGACAGAACATCTAATGAACACTGCTGAATGCCAGGCACTTTACAAATAACTCATCTGATCCTCACAATAACACACTGAGATAGTCATCTTCATTCTATAGGTGAGTGAACAGAAGTCAGCCTTCCATTGCTGCGACCCTACCTGGACAGCTGCATCCAGAAATATGGCATTACAGACTAGGTCTGGAGCAGAGGGGAGAAGAGACCCCAACCAGGAAGAAGCCTATAAGGATGTGCTACAGTATCCCAGGCCCTCATGGCTGAGTAATGAGACATGTGGTTGACTTGAATCACTTTTTAGTCTGACAGCCTTCAACTTCCTAGTGTCTTCCTGTTTGCACTTCGATCACCTTTTGGGAGAAGCTTTATTTTGTATGGTAGTGGTGAGAAGGGGTATCTCTGTCATCATGGATATTAATGAACACCCTGGATGTTAAAGAGGCTGGCTCTCCTCTCCCCCAGCCCTGTGCAGCCTTCTCAGGGAGGGAGGGTCCCCTTGAGTTAGGCTGAGACAAGTGAATGTTTGTGCCCAGAACTCTGAATCCCAAGGCTGTAAAGAAAGGCTAGGATGGCTGGGGTCACACTTCTAACAGCTGGGCAGGCGGTATGCAGAGTGGCCTGTTTTGCAGGGGATCTGAGATGCTGAAGCTCTGTTGCCTGTCTTGAGGAGGGTGGTGATTCCCATGCCTCAAGCTTGTTCTCCAGCTTCCCAATGATTCTGTGAGCCCCCAGATCCTTCTCACAAATTCCCTTTTGGTTTAAAATAAATAGAGCTGGTGTCTATTGCTCGCAACCAAGAAGCCTAAATGGCATTATGGATTATGGATTGAAAAGTAAAAGCAAGTGTTCACAGAGTATTTAAAATCCATTCTTGTCAGACCACTCTCTCGAGTGATAGCTCTGTCCTCTGGCTTCCCAGATCCCGAAGGATCACTGCCTGATCTGTGACTGAACATCGGCACCAAGTCACATCCTCACTACCAAATTCCTCAAATCTCTCCTCTCAGTTCCACCAGCTTTAAAGTGAATGTTGTAGAAAGCCACAGGATAACAGCCCAGTTCTCCAGTTTGTACCATTTATGTCTTTTGATATTTGACACCCTTAAAATGAAACCCTTTAGTGAGAAGATAGTGGGGAAAAAAAAAACAACGCTTGAAATGCTGTTGTGGATATTATGTGTACTGATACAGAAGATAATTGGTTTTAAATCAGCTCCAATAATTGTCTTGCAGGAAAAATCCTCGCTCATTCCTGAGATAAGTCATTAAACTTCCCCTCTTTTTCTATCATCTTCCTACACAAACACACACATACACTGACTCAAATACGTTCACACACAACCACACGCCTTACATTCTTTTTCACCCAGATCTAAAGAGAATGGCAAAGCCACCCTCTATGCTAACAAAAGATACTTTTTCCCCCAAATATAGAAGAAAATCCATTCAAAGAGTTTCCCATTCTGGGATTCTATTATCTATGCATTGGGAGAAAAGAAAGCTTCCTCGGGTTATTCTGAACTTTTCTTCATGTAGGTCTCCACCGACGTGGAGAAGCTGGATGAGAGTATCTCTGGGAGAAGATGAGGCCAGGACTGTAAGGCAGGTCATGGAGAGGGTGAATATCCCATGCAATCTCTGGAAGAGAGGCCACCACTATGAGGTGGCTGTCCACAGGTAAGGTGATGCTACCCGTGAGTTTGTGACTGAAAGAGGAGAGATGGAGGGGAACAAGAGCGCCAGGATGAAACTCAGAAAAGAAGCCATCTGCAGGAGAATGTTCCCTGAAAGTATGTGGAGTAAGAAATACAGCACATTTCTTTCTGAAAGTTATTATTCCTAAGAATGCTCCTTCAAGCATGAACCCATGAAGAGTTATAAGTGGATTTTCTCCGACTGATTTTCCATGGATTCTAATATATGCCAATAGAAAAATGTTTATATAAACAGAATGGAATATCATTTTATTCAATGATGAACCAGTCCAGATAATTAAAAAACAAACAAAAACAAAACAAAAACATCTTCTCTTAGCTGTCTATTTGCATTAAGCATATTTTTGCCCTCATTTTGCCTGGAGGCAAGCCAGGATCTTTGCAAACTACCTTACTAGCATTCATTTTCATAGTGCTTATTACAAAGTACTATTTTGTAGGCCCCTTGAAAATCTAGTATAACCCAAACTCTATAGTAGGTTCTCTTGTCCTTTGGAAATTCAGGAAAACTTGGCTTGAACCTCCCGATTCTGTGGCCAAGGGCAGTCCAGATTCCACTCCCAGTGTTTCCACAAAGCCCCTTAAGGGCCCACCTCTTGTGACAGCCTCCTGGCCTCCAGCTGCTGCAAGCTAGCTTTGTGCTGTTCTACCTGTACTTGAACACCAGGCCCTCCTTTGGCCCCTTCATCACTTTCTTTACTGAAGGTACTGGGAGGGGGATGGAGGGAGCATTTCCATCTCAGAAATCCCAATGGAAACACTGGCATTACAGTTCTGAATAGTGCTGCAGCCCCTCCATCTTTGGGGCCCAAGGCCCTTCACCCTACACTCTCAGTCTGCAGGCCCTGGTGCTGTCTTCCTCACCTATCAGGCACCATTTCTCGTGTCTTCCTTGATTGGTACCAGCCTGCTCCCCAGCCTTGCATCTTATCTTCTGCCTGCAACAGTTACAAAAATGATGGCACCTTTTCTTGACAAAGAAAGTTACTTCATGGGGCATTCCCTGGCTGCCCAGTAGTTAGGACTCTGCACTTTCTCTGCTGAAGTTCCCATGTTCAATCCCTGGTCACAGAACTCAGATCCCATCAGCTGTGTAGTGCAGCAAAAAAAAAAAAAAAAGAAAGCAGGAAAGAAAGAAAAAGATATTTCATGAAGAGGAATTTGGGTGCCAGCCATTAAGATTAAACAATTCTATTTCCCTTACTAGAGGAAAGAAATGAGGATAGCAAACATTACAGAGGAAAGGGGAGTTGACTGTAGGGACCTGGGGAACTTCTGGTCACCATTCACTGAAGTAAACTCAAGGTGGACTGGACTCAGTGGGCCTGATCAACCAGGGCCTAAAAGGACTTTGATGCAGACAGTCAGGTTTCTCCCTGACTCAAAGCGACCAATCCAAAGCCATGGCTTTATGCCCAAAGGCTTGTGCTGTAGACATTTTTTTAAAACTTTTTTTTAGGTGAGAGACAAGAGTTCCAGACCTTTTCCTTTGCCTATTTTAATCTTTGATTTTCTATGCAGTTCGACACAAGATGTTGCTCTCCTAATACTACAAACCCACTTCTATAAATATCAACATGAAGAATAGTTTTGAAAAGTACTAGACATTATGGCAAGGGTTTATCAGGAACTTGAAAGGTGGTAACTATCTGTTGAAAGAGGGAGAAACACAGAGAGAGAGAGATGGAGAGACAGAGAAAGAAGAGAGGGAAGCACCTGAAAAGAAGATAATGCCCTCAAAACAACAGCATCCAAGCTTCAAATAGCAGTGCACTGCCTTCTAATTTCAATTTGACGTGTGCAGAATTCTTTCTTTTCCAATGCCAAATCCTGAATGAAGCATGCAATGAAAATTACTGCCTGAAACATGGTGATAGCATTTAATCCTCTGGCAACACATTAGAAAGGCTTTCAGCTTTAAACGGAGGACTGCCACACTGCAGCTTTGCTCATGAAATTATTTATTCATGCCTTGGTTTACAAAGTCCTTTTTTATATGCTTTCTATCAGCTAAGAATGGGCTGGAGCATTTATGTGCTCAGCCTGATAGAGCCCACATTATGAGGCTGGAAGTCTGATGCCTGGCACAGAATTGCTGCCTGGAGGGAGCTGGGCCATCTGCTTGTGTGGTTTCAGCATCAGAAAGTTGCAAAGACTGTGGCAGGTTGGGGCACCTAGGTGACCAGAGTAACAGTGTGTGGGAAAGGTGATGAGGGAGAAAGGTGATATCAGAGTATCTGGAAGCTTCTGGCAACTGGGTCCCAAATGTCTAGGGCAGCATGTCCAGGAGGGGAGAAGAAGACTTGACGGGTGCAGGATAAATCTCTCCATAAACCAATATCAGTGATCTTTAATTAGTGGCAATGTGTGCATACCAGGGCTGACTTCTCTTTTGTGAAGGTGAAAAAGGTGAGGGGAGAGGACATTGATTTGTTGGGCAAATTAAAAGTAGAGGCAGATGACAAAGGAAAATCTACATACTTAAGGGATCAAATTGATTCAAGTCACTTCAGTATGTATTTATGTGCATGCAGTTTATATCTAAGGAAAGGGAAGGCTGCAGTGGGAACAGAAACTTATTTAGATCATTCTAATCCACTCATTAAAATAGGACAACGAGTATATATCCTAGTATATACAAAGAGTCGAACACAACTTAGTGACTAAACAACAACTAGTGTATAATACTCAAGTAGCTTATCCCTTCACTGACCTTTCTGACATGGTCAATTCCCACTGTTAAGAATTTTCATTTGGCCATATAACCTCTTTTCCTCAACACTTATCACAGTGCCTATCACTTGAGAATTTAATTTTGTGTGTCTGTGCATGTTTATATTCCAAGAGGATTCCACAAGGGATTGTATATTTTCTCCTCAGCTAGTACCTACAGAGAACCTGGCACTTCCTACTGAAAAAATACTATGAATGCAATAAAATTAAATATCTTTTAAATATATTAATTCAGACTTTCCACTAAATATTGGTTATAATGAAATTACACTAAGAGGTGTGCAAATCACCAAAATGATAACTTACTGAGAGGAAAAAATTATTCTGGTAAAATAATGATAATCATGGACAATGTTAAGATCCTTTTGCTTTTAAGAATGGTGAAATAATACATGAAAATAAAGCTCAAAAGTCTCTAACAGCATGGTTATATAAACACCTTATAGCATAATCCAATGAGCTAAGTTTTCACCCAAATTTTAACTTACATGCAGAGTACATCATGAGAAATGCTGGGCTGGAGGAAGCACAAGCTGGAATCAAGATTGCCAGGAGAAATATCAATAACCTCAGATATGCAGATAACACCACCCTTATGGCAGAAAGGGAAGAAGAACTAAAGAGCCTCTTGATGAAAGTGAAAGAGGAGAGTGAAAAAGTTGGCTTAAAGCTCAACATTCAGAAAACTTTGATCATGGCATCCGGTCCCATCACTTCATGGCAAATAGATGGGAAATAGTGGAATAGTGGAAACAGTGACTGACTTTATTTTTCTGGGCTCCAAAATCACTGCAGATGGTGATTGCAACCATGAAATTAAAAGATGCTTACTCCTTGGAAGGAGTGTTATGACCAACCTAGACAGCATTTTAAAAAGCAGAGACATTACTTTGCCAACAAAGGTCTGTCTAATCCAGGCTATCGTTTTTCCAGTGGTCATGTATGGGTGTGAGAGTTGGACTATAAAGAAAGCTGAGCACCGAAGAATTGATGCTTTTGAAATGTGGTGTTGGAGAAAACTCTTGAGAGTCCCTTGGACTGCAAGGAGATCCAACCAGTCCATCCTAAAGGAGATCAGTCCTGGGTGTTCACTGGTAGGACTGATGTTGAAGCTGAACCTCTAATACTTTGGCCACCTGATGCAAAGAGCTGACTCATTTGAAAAGACCCTGATGCTGGGAAAGATTGAGGGCAGGAGGAGAAGGGGACGATAGAAGATGAGATGGTTGGATGGCATCGCTGACTCAATGGACATGGGTTTGGCTGGACTCCAGGAGTTGGTGATGGACAGGGAGGCCTGGCGTGCTGCGGTTCATGGGGTCACAAAGAGTTGGACACGACTGAGAGACTGAACTGAACTGAAGCCAGTCTTAAAATTCTTTGATCCTTATTGGCAAAGAAAATGTATTGCTTTTTTCTCAACTGAACTAGGGAAAGAGATCTCCTGTCCACCATCCATTACCTCCACACTACAGCAGCTCACTTTGCTTCAGCCCACTGCCTTCTTCCTGCTTTCTGAACACTCCAAGACTGTCCCACCTCAGAGGGTTTGTACCTGCTGTCTCCAAACCTGTGTAAAGCTTGTACCTTATCTGCCTTCGGGTCACCCAGAGAGGCCTTTTCTGACAGTGCTAATGATGGCTACCCCCACTTACCTGCTAGCAGGTCCTTGCTTTACATGCTTACTGCCTCTTATCTTCTATCTGATGTTATCCTCATCAATTTGCAAGCTTATGTTGGGTCTCCTCCAGAAGAATGCAAGGACCCTGAGAGTAGGGAACTACATCTGTCTTTACAGGTTTATTACCCCCAATGCCTACCATGGTGCCTGGTATATAGTAGGTGCTTTATAAATATTTACAGAATGAATGAATAGGAAAACAGATGAAGGACTAAGTGAACCATTTTTATTACATAACATCAAAAGAGTTTGATAACATATTCTTGGATGGAGTGAGACAATGGTGTGTAGATTTCCTATTAAAGTGTCAGCTGGGCTGTCCAGGAATCTAATCACTTAGGTCAGCATGTATGGTGTACTTCAGCGTGTGTACACATTTCTTTGTTTGGTTCTCACAACAATCCCATTAAGTAGGCAGGGCAAGGACAGAAGCAGGATCACTTATGTTTCTACAGGTGAAGAACTTGAGTTTAGAAAGGTTAAATTATTTTCCCATGTCATACACATAACAGGCAACTGGGCTGTGTCTCCAGCCCAGTCTTTGGTAGTTTTCCTGCTGTACCAGACAATGTCTGTCTGTTTTCAAACAAATCACTTGTTTATTTAGTTATTCTTTAAAGAAACCTAATTCAGATAACTGCTATTGACTGTGAAGGACTCTCTTGGGCACCATACAGTAATCAAGCTATGCAGGTAACACTTTCTGGAGAATCAAAATGCACAAATGATTCACCAACCTGAAGATACTTAGGTAACATGCCTTATTCCTTATGATCAGGAAAACTTTAATGTTATGAAGGTAGGAAAACCTTTCAGCTTGATTAATACTGGGATTAGTCTCCAGAAAAATGGACTCTGTGGCTCTCCCTGGAAAGGTAGATGCAATTGCAATAGGAAAAAAGAAAAGAGAGGACATTCCAAGCAAAGGAAACAAAATGAAACAAGAAAATATTATGTTTACAGAAGTTAGTAAAGCGTTCATCAAAGGAAAATGTTTGAATAGAGGGGAAACAGTGGAGGTAATAATGGGATTAATATTAAATGTCAGTTGTTATTTGGTGCTTTTAATATGTGGGAATGGGTTCTTGTGAGTCTTGTAAAACGCTAAGACAGTTGCCATAGAAATACAGTAGTCACTATGCCACACAGGAAGTCAGGCACCTCAGATGGTGGGGAGGCAGGGGCAAGAAAACGGTATCCTGAAGCCCCAAATTCAAATTAACAAAGATTTGTGGCCAAACATATTCATTTTTAAAGCTTAAAATTGTATGAATTAAATGTTTGGTATGAAATATCTATTTTTTTTGTACCCAGAGAATCTTCATTGAAGTTTCATGAAGGTAAAAAGGGAGAGAAATATTCATATTTGCTTGGGAAAGAAAGGAAATATTTCATGATGATTATTTAGTTAGTGAGATTCTACAGCTGTCTATCTAAATATGCCTACAGAGATACATAGGACAGAAACACACACACCATGCCCTACTAGTGTCACTGATACATGAAAGGAAGATTCAGGCCTTGACAGCATTCTCCTCATATATTGGAATACATTCAAATTCACTCTTTACAATAGAATCTAGTATTTTAATATCAAACTTGAGTTAACCAAACTTGTAATTCATTTACATTAGTGGAACATTTACAAGGTAATCTAAGAGGTGGGTAGTGAGAGGTTTTTTCATTAGAGATATGGTTTACACAGCGTGAGTAGATGGGTCCATGTATTTTCATACACAACACCATAATTGCATTATATTTCTTGGTGTTTCGTTAAATACCAATAACTGGGCTATTTTATTATAGATGAAATTTTCTTACTGTTGTGGTTATCAGGAGTATAGACTATGGAGTCAGAAGGAAATGAACTCACATTCCAGCACTGACACATATTGTGTGATCTGGGGAAACAATAATTACTTTTCTCACTGGGTTATTAAGAAAAAATGAATTAAAATCCATGTACAGTGTTCTGAACAATATCTTGTACATATTAGTCACTTGGCAATGACACATTAATAATAACAATAATAATTACCTTAAAAACAACGATGATCACTTCTTGAGTAACTAGTTTGTTCAATTACCTTAAATACATTATTTCTAATCTTTGCAGAAACTCTGTGTGTTAGACAATATTATCACACTTAACAACAACAAAAAACACCCGAGGCTTATAAAGATTTATAAACTTACCAAAATTACTCCAATGGTAAATGGGGGAGCTGAGCTTTGACCCATACTTGACCTACTTTATTGTTTTCTGTTTTTTGACTCTGCTGTGGCTTTAATACCATGAAATATCTCAAGTGCCTCAATAAGGCTTTCTTTCTTTTTATCTAGAATAATGGCTCATAAATATTATGACATACAAAAAAAAAAACTCAAATGATGCATCATTTACTGAACAGAACTTAAGAAATCTAACAAAGGAAATAAAAGAATACTGTACAAGACAAAGCTTGTGCAAGTAAGCAAACAAAGACACAAAAATAATTCTTAGCTGGTGGACCATCTGATAGTCATTTATACCTGGCACTGATATAAATGAATAGAAAAGAGATTCCTGGTTATATTACGGTTAAATAACTTGTGTACTACATTATCATCACTATATAAGCAAGACAGTCCAAATTTGACCAAGCTGAGATGAGTTACTCAGTATTCATCACTGGTGAGGATAAACACTTCTAGACTGATTTTAAAACAGTATCAAATGCCAGAATAAAAAAATTTGAAAAATGTAACAGGGAGCATTACTGATTCATCTTGATTCTTTACAATACAGAATCAAGACCATGTAATCTTCACTTCATTGCAATTAACTTTAGGTCACCTTTAAAACCTAAGATGAATATTTTGTGGGTGGCATAATTTATTCCAATAAAACCTCATTTATTTACTACGTTATTTGGAGACCAATTAGGCAGCAACTCCCTGAGAGACAGTGTGTTCTGGTGGTTAAAGACAGACTTGGGTTCCCACTGTGTTTTCACCATTTACTAGCTGTTATATTATACACATTAACTTTCTAAGCCTTTGTTTTTTCCATCTGTGTTAAAGTGATGATAAAAGAACCTACCTCATGGAGTTATTATAAAGATTAAGGAAGAGAATATATGTGAAGCCCTTATTTCAGTGCCTGGCCAGAATAACTCTTCAATAAATATTTGTGGTTGCTCTTCTTATTATGTAAAAGTAGAATGATACAGCAGAAGCACATGAGTTTTGGATTAAGAAAAACTTTGGATAGGATGTACAAAGCCTCATTCAATTACTATTTATGGAACTATATTCCAGGAAGAGACTCTTGGAAAGGTTGGATTCTTTACTAGATAGGTTAGAAGAGTAAAGCCAGGGTGGATCTTGGGGAGGGGAAGTAGATTTTTTTCAAGAAAGTCATGATAATGTAAAATTATAGTAATAAATTTTAATCCTAGCAAAGATATTCAACTTTTAAACAAGACTAAAAAGTTCCCCCCCAAGACCAGAAAACTGGCAGGGAAAAGAGATTATTGATTCACACAGTTAATGTGCACCATTGAGAATCACATTCAGTTGTTTGAATTGTTGATATTCTAAGACATGCTCCACAACCCCAACAAGCCTAGAAAGAATACATGTCAAAAATTATAAAGGATTGGAGATTTTACTCTACTTGTGAGCTAACAAGTTAGTTGACTACAGTTTCACGGCTGTTGGTGGAAGACACAAGACTCCTGGATCAGAGATGAAGGACAACTAATTACTCACAGTGAAAGCAGTCACCAGAGAACTAGCATTCATTTGTGCCAGTTCCTCAAGCCCCAATTCCCAGCTCTAAGACCATGTGAAGAGGGACTGATAACACCTGCCAACAGCACACTGAATTACAAGAGAGGAATTCTGAGCTGAAGGAATCTTTTATAACAGGTAGAGAGAGTGCCTACCCTTTTCTCCTGAGGCAGACATAATCATTATTATACTGGGCAAGAAGCAAGCCTGCACTTTGCTCGAGTGGGAAGCACTGTCTTTCAGGTTTATCACCAACAGTCTTGGAAAGGTTGTCCAGAACAAAGGACAACCAGCATGTCTGCTCACAAGACATACAGAAATGTGAGACCTGTGGAGAACTGTTGCCCAAAGATGCAACAAGACAATGTAAATAAAAACTTCTTGAGTCATCCTTGTTAGAAAAGAAAAAGTCACTTAGAGAAATCTCTTTATGATTGTGAAACCTATATATCAAGCTTCATTTCCCCACCCTGAGTTCCTGTTGCCTAAAGCTCTACTCATCACTGCAGGAGTCAGCACTAACAATTTACTTAACGTCAGCTTCGCTGAGCCAGAAAACACCCCTTCTGATCTGCCAGCTGGTTTGGGGCCTGGTGCTCTGCATCCTCACAGCTGCCTTGATTGTGTTCTTTGTAGTGGGTGAGCGATGCCCGCGATAATGAAAAATGATGGGTAATTTCTTTCCCTTAAACCCTGTTCTCTACCGACACATTGTGAAAAGTCAGAGGACGGCTTATTTCAACCCACTCTACAATTGCACCATTGTTGTCGGAGGAACATAGTGTCACAGTCCTACCTGGGGAACCCCGGCTTGCATGGCTCCCTGGGGATGGCAGCAGGAGCTTGCAAGAAGAGACAGATCTCTCAACCTGCCCTGCAGCTCCATCCTTAGAAGTGGAAGATTGTGAGATAGAGATGGACTATGGTTCTTTTTTAGCAATCTGCTTTCATCATTAGATTTCCCAGTCCTTCCCATCAGGAGTCATTCTTGGAAAAGCATCAAACAAATTTTACCTTAGTGTGGCTCAAGGCAATCTTTTGCTTGGGTGAGGTTGGGTGAGGGGGAAACTTGAGTTTTAAACCCATTCTCCTCATGAAGAAGTAAGTCACTGTCTCCAATTAAGAATAGTCATAATAAACACTTGCATAGCATTTGCCAAGTACCAGGCACTGTTCTAAGGGCTTGGCATATAGTTACACATTCAATCAAGGTTATTATCCTCATATTATAATGAGGAACCTGAGGTACAGAGATATTATTAACTCCAAGGTCACCCAAATAATAAATGGCAGAGCTAGGATTTGAACCCAGGTAGTCCAACAGCAGAATCTGGGCTCGTGGCCACTAATAAGACAGTGTGGGGGTTAAGAGAGACGGTGACACCTTATAGGTTGAACTCAAGTAGAGCTTATTGGTAAATTAGTTCAGTTCAGTTCAGTTGCTCAATCATGTCCAACTCTTTGCGAACCCACGGACTGCAACACACCATGCTTCCCTGCCCATCACCAACTCCCAGAGCTTACTTAAACTCATATCCGTCAAGTCGCTGATGCCATCCAACCATCTCATCCTCTGTCGTCCCCTTCTCCTCCCGCCTTCAATCTTTCCCAGCATCAGGGTCTTTTCAAAGGAGTCAGTTCTTCGCATCAGGTGGCCAAAGTATTGGAGTTTCAGCTTCAGCATCAGTCCTTCCAATGAATATTCAGGGCTGATTTCCTTTAGGATGGACTGGTTGGATCTCTTTGCAGTCCAGGGGATTCTCAAGAGTCTTCAACACCACAGTTCAAAAGCATCAATTCTTTGGTGCTCAGCTTTCTTTATAGTCCAACTATCACATCCATACATGACTACTGGAAAATCCATAGCTTTGACTAGATGGACCTTTGTTGGCAAGGCATTGTCTCTGCTTTTTAATATGCTGTCTAGGTTGGTCATAACTTTCCTTCCAAGGAGTAAGTGTCTTTTAATTTCACAGCTGCAGTCACCATCTGCAGTGATTTTGGAGCCCCCCAAAATAAGGTTTCTCACTGCTTCCATTGTTTCCCCATCTATTTGCCATGAAGTGATGGGACCAGATGTCATGATCTTAGTTTTCTGAATGTTGAGCTTTAAGTCAACTTTTTCATTCTCCTCTTTCACTTTCATCAAGAGGCTCTTTAGTTCTTCACTTTCTGCCATAAGGTGTCATCTGCATATCTGAGGTTATTGATATTTCTCCTGGCAATCTTGATTCCAGCTTGTGCTTTGTCCAACCCAGCGTTTCTCATGATGTACTCTGCATATAAGTTAAATAAGCAGAGTGACAATATACAGCCTTGACGTACTCCTTTCCTGATTTGGAACCAGTCTGTTGTTCCATGTCCGGTTCTAACTGTTGCTTCTTGACCTGCATACAGATTTCTCAGGAGGCAGATCAGGTGGTCTGGTATTCCCATCTCTTGAAGAATTTTTCACAGTTTGTTGTGATCCACACAGTCGAAGGCTTTGGCGTAGCCAATAAAGCAGAAACAGGTGTTTTTCTGGAACTTTCTTGTTTTTTCAATGATCCAGCGGATGTTGGCAATGTGATCTCTGGTTCCTCTGCCTTTTCTAAATCCAGCTTGAACATCTGGAAGTTCACAGTTCACGTACTGTTGAAGCCTGGCTTGGAGAATTTTGAGCATTACTTTGCTGGTGTGTGAGATGAATGCAATTGTGGGCTGCAATCCATGGGGTCACAAAGAGTTGGGCACGACTGAACGACTAACACTTACACTTGAACGTTCTTTGGCATTACCTTTCTTTGGGATTGGAATGAAAACTGACCTTTTCCAGTCCTGTGGCCACTGCTGAATTTTTCAAATTTGCTGGCATATTGAGTGCAGCACTTTAATAGCATCATCTTTTAGGGTTTGAAATAGCTGTATTGGAATTCCATCACCTCCACTAGTTTTGTTCGTAGTGATGCTTCCTAAGGCCCACTTGACTTCCCATTCCAGGGTGTCTGGCTCTAGGTGAGTGATCACACCATTGTTGTTATCTGGGTCATGAAGATCTTTTTTGTGTCATTCCTCTGAGTATTCTTGCCACCTCTTCTTAATATCTTCTGCTTCTGTGAGGTCCAT
Source organism: Dama dama (assembly GCF_033118175.1). Lineage (NCBI taxonomy): Eukaryota > Metazoa > Chordata > Mammalia > Artiodactyla > Cervidae > Dama > Dama dama. Next base: position 32,094,825 of record NC_083692.1, read on the forward strand.
ACCATTTCTGTCCTTTATTGTGTCCATCCTTGCATAATTGGTAAATTAATGGCTTTTTAATGTGTATGGTAAGGAATAAACTTGAGTTTAGAATGGATGAACGTTAACTCCAGTTAAAAAATGGAGATAGCAACAGCTTTTTCAGCCCAGATATAAGGTAACAAAAGTCATCCATCAAAAGTGATTAGTACTAAGATCCCTTAAAAATAAACCATTACTAAGGTAGAGCTGAGTTTTACTTTTCAAATATTTGGAACTACATTCCTAAAACAATAACAAATTAAATCTCCATCAAGCACATGGTAATTGAAGCCCAAAGCTCATAAATCATCATCAAGAGGCCAGAACGCCATATTGCACCTGGCTTTTTCCCTTCTGAAGGGACAGCTGCAGTGCACCCATCCTTTCCACTTCCAAGACAGGGCACCACTCATCTCTCAGAAATTATTTGAAAAGAACTGTCCCAGATCAGGGGTCAGGGACAATCAGATGGTACTGAAATTACTTCATTTTGGAACATCATACCTACCAACTTTCTATTGTTTTTCCTTATTTTCCTGAAATGACACATTTAGAAATCCTTCTTTGCTACATTTACACTTATCCTCACCACACCCAAAGTTCAAAAGTGACTTGATGAAAGTTATTAAAAGGTCTATTTCTAACGCTTATGTAACCATGTCGTATACAGAGTTGGCAACTTCCTCCAAGTGTTTACTGTCCAAAATTTACAGTTGCTAATTCTATTTATCATTTGTGGTTCATTCAGCATTTATTTGGCAGCAGACAGAATCTCATGACTGCCCAGACACTGCTGTCACCTCCTACATTCATTCACAAACACATACACACACACACACACACACACACTTAAAATTACAGAAATCAAAGGCATCTTATAGATCAACTTATACTGCTCATTTTACAGATGAGAAAACTGCGGTCCAAAGATACTATGTCTAGTTACTCATTGTTTTAGGCTCCTTAGTTTCAAGCAACAGAATTTCATCACAGACAAGTTAAAGTAAAAAAGAATAATTGCTATAGGGATATGACGGGAATGCCTCTAGAAGCCTAAGGGCAGAAATACTGACAGCACAAGACCAGGTAGAACCAGGCAAACTCAGATGCCCAATCCCCGACCAGTCATCCACAGCCCAGGTACGTGGTCACATTGTAATACGTCCACTTTCACTGCAGTAACGTGGTTGGGAGAAAATTCCCAGAAAATGGTTATGGGACAAAGTATTCTATGTGAATCCAGAATTTAAAATGCCTCACTCTTGGTTGAGTTACCTTTTCTGCTTTGTCTCTCATCCCAATATCTGCAAATTAATAACTTAACCTTATGCAGCATCTGTCTGTACTATACTCATTCATGGCTATTACTTACTGATGGCCTTCTATATATGTTGTATGGTTTGTAATTATATAGTTGCACTGAATCTTCATGATAGCTTGGCAAAAGAGGTAATAGTAACTCCATTTTACAGAATCTCAGACAGACTGGATGAACAGTAGCCAAACTTCAGCAACTAAGAGTTGAAGAAGAAGAAAAGAAAGAGCACGAAGAAGGGGGGTGCAATTGCAGAGGGAAATAAATCACATCTCCACTCAGAGCTTAAAGAAAAGAATGCCTGGAGGTAAACGTCAGCTCGAGACACCAAAATCACTGATTCACATAAAAGAGAAAAACTGTGAGTTTCTTTAAAAAACAAAAACAACATAGTCAAGCCAGCCTTATAGAATTTGAAAGGTAGTGTTTAAATTTTCTGGGCCTCAAAGTATCAATCCCATTACCACTTATTCTACTATTATTTATCATTGATTCCATAGCAAGAAGGTCTAAAATATTAAGGAGACTATTTCAGAGAAAGTATAGTCATTTTACTTTATCTGTGGGGAAGTGGTTCTAAATCTCCAGATAGCAAAATTTGTAGATGCTCCATTCCTTATATAAAAATGGTGCAATATTTCCATAAAACCTACATATTCTTCTATATACTTTAAATTATCTCTGGTTTACCTATCATACTTAACACAATGTAAATGCTATGTAAACAGCTACCAGTATGCAGCAAATTCAAGTTTTGCTTTTTGGAACTTTTTGGAATTATTTAAAAAATGTTTTTGATCCATGGTTGATTGAATCCATGGATGCAAATCCTGTAGATACAGAGAGCCAACTGTATGTGTTTATTACTGTCAAAATTAGGAGTTAGAAGTCACCAGACTTTGTATGACTTTGCATACACTCAGATTGTAAAGCAATTAAGCAGGTTAGCCAAGTGTGCTCACTCCAAGGTGCTTACTATGAAGGGTGGACAGAAGCATCAGTACAGTGCAGGCCACTTGCAGACAAGTGACATTCTCAAGTCCTATCACCTTTAGATACCAGGGAACTGGGACGAGGTCACTCCATTCCCCAAGGAGACATGTGCTCCTCAGTGGCTATCCTGGGTATTTCAACACAGCAATAACTAACTCCAAACACTCATGGGTCAACTCAAGCATATTGCACAATATCTCATTTATGGCAGCAAGCCCGGGAGGTAGACATTCTCATCTCTGTTTTACAGATGAAAAGGCTGAGGCTCAGAGAAGTTAGACCACTTATCCGAGGTCACAAAGGCAGGAATAGTAGGGTTATAACGTTTTGGTTCCCACAGGATCTCTCTAGCAGACTGTCTCTGCCACCAGCAGGGTTGTCCTACCTCAGCCTCAACTGTCCCCTGCAGGAGGATCTCCTCATGGCCCTCTCATCCCTGTTCTTAGTGGAAGAAAGAGAGAGAAAAAAGAAAGCAGAACACTCTAGAAAACTACTTCCCTGCCTTTTGAAACCAACTCTCTCTTTCCAGTTTTCTATTGATCACTTGCTACTTTTAATGCCACAGAGGGCCAGCTCATCACTTCACACCCTACTTTTGCTTTTATATACTTTATATGTCCTTCACTTATTCTCTGTGTTTCTTTCTCACCCTAAGTCTATTTCTGTGCCCCACTATATCTCACCTCACCTGCTCTGATGATGAACTAGAAGTGACCATGGAAGAGTAAGTGGGGGGCTCTTTCATTTTAAAAAAAATTACTTAATTTATTTGAATGCATCAGGTCTCAGTTGTGGCATGTGGAATCTTTTAGTTGCAGCATAAGAAAACTTAGTTGCAGCATATGGGATCTAGTTCCCTGGCCAGGGATCGAACCCAGGCTCCCTGCATTGGGAGGACAGAGTCTTAGCCACTAGACTATGAGGGAAGTTCCTGGAAGCTCTCTCTGACTCTCCATTCCCACCCTCTCCCCTATAACATCCACTCCTTCCTTCCTTTATACTTCCCAGTTCTCTCTCATCTTTTTGCCTCTTTTTATTTTTTTTAATTGAGCTCTTCTAAGCCTTTCTCAATTTTCTTACCACAATGGTCCCCCTCCCTGGGGTACTTACTACCTTGAGGTTCCTCCCACTCTCCATCCCCCATCCACCTTCTAGCCATGACCTCCAGCATAGGATGGGCTGTGCATCCCAGCTCCTCACTCTCCTCCCTAGCCTGACCCTACCCTTGCCTCAGTCAGTCCGTCTGAAGGTGGGTGCCTTCAAATGCTCTCTGGGATGAATCATAGTAACAAAAGAAAAATGGAACAGGAAACTGTAAAGATTTACATATACCAATGTAATCCAGAAATGCAAATGCCTATTTTTTAAAAATTGACTCCAAAATTAAGGAAAATACTGAAGATTATGATATGTTTATTTCCAGATTTTCATGCCTTCCATAAAGATATATGAAATATTAAAATTACACTGCCGCTAGGAAGCTATTTTTTCCAATTATAGGCATTTTTATACTTTCCATCAAAAAAATAAAATCTAATAATCCTAATTTTTGAAGAGTTCCCTTTTTGAACAGGCTATATATTCCTCACAGATCAAATCTATGGTCATGCTCCTCTGAGTTCTTTAATCAATGTCCAAGTAGAAAAGGATGATTGTATTCAGAAGCAGCAGCAGTATGGGAGAGGGCAGGAAATCTGATGCCTCAAATGACTTTCCAGATAAAAGTTCTGGTTCAGAGAAGACTGTACTATAAAAGATCTCCCCATTTTAAGGTGGAGTTAATACATGAAAAACTCGGGTTCCACAAGTAAATGAATTATCTGGTTGTTTTTTACCATACAAAGGCTTTGCCAAAAAAAAAAAAAAAAAAATTCTTTACAAATTTGCTACTCTTAAATCTTAAAACAGTATTCAATTCATCATATATTCATTTGTATCTGACTTCTCTGGATTGGAACAGGCTCAAGTACACCTAGAAGCAAAACATGAGTCAAGAAGGCCAAAACACTGATTCATATAAAGGACTAAGAAAAAACTGTTGGCTCCTGGAAGAATACACAAGCAAAGCCAGTCTTGTGAATAGTGGAATTTAAAGTTCGAGAGGTGGTCAATAGCAGATAAAGACACCACAGCTTGCCCAATCTCACAGGATGACAGAAAAATTGAAAAATGGTTAAAGGACTGGATTGCTGTCAAGCCACTATCAGAACACAGACATGATGCTATAGGTGACATAACGATTTACATCACAAGGATGAAGGCCACATACAAAGCATGAAAGTGCAGAAAACTAGAAGAAACCTGGGTCCATGAGGGCATCATGGGCCTGAATTAACTGCTGACCTCAAAAAAGGGGGTGTTGTTCAATATTCCCAGGCCCTCTCAAATATCAGTCATATTGCCTAGAGTTCCCAAGATACGTCAACAAAAAACAGTTCCTTAAGTCCTTGGTTTTTAAGTTTTGTTTTTTTTTTTTTTAATATTCTTAAAGACTATGATTTAAAATTTCAGAAATATGCTCACCTACTAGAGATGCACCAAATTTCACCTAACTTCCTTTTTTTAGGTCGCACCATGCAGCATGCAGGATCTTAGATCCTCAAGCAGGAGTCAAACCCACACCCCCTGCATTGGGAACATGGAGTTTTAACCACTGGACTGCCAGGGAAGTTCCTCACCTAATTTTTCTGAGGGATAGGTCAGTACCCCCTGCCTTAAGCTAAGCCCTTAATAATCACTTAGAAATTTAGCAAGGAACTGACAGCCAGCTGAGAACAAAAATAGAATAGAAGGCAGACCCCAACCTCATGACATCAAAGAAAAGGAAAAAGTTCCAAGGGTCAACAACTTCTTCACAGTATGACAGACCACCACCCCAAGTTGGAAGAACCCCCACTTTAAAAGCTCTGAAAATTCTGGTTTTGGAGGGGAAGGTAGAACAGGAGCTATCTTAGAAAAGAGCTGACACTACAAGCAAATGTAGATCAACTCCCTGAGAATCCTTTAGAGCAAAATTCTACCATCTCATTACAATTTCATAAATTATACATTCTCAGACAATGAATATCCAAGATGTGGCCAGAGCTGTTTAGAAACACTTCAGAGCATGTGAGCATAATTCCATACTGCATTATAAGGGATTCCTATGAAATTACACCATGCATCTTTCTGAACCTCAAGGCAGTCCATCCAAAAACAGAAGTGCTCTGAAATGGATCAGTAAACTCTGATTATTTTGGCTTTCTTATAACAAAGCCTTCAGAAATTAAGAATATTCTTAGAGACTACTTTAATCGGCCAAAATAGACAGTTCCCAGTTTAAACAAGAGGAGGTTTGTCATTAAATGGCTGACTTGGCCAAGCACAACACTCTTTTCATCACTTTCTTTTTTACCCAGTGTTTTTCTGTCTTAAAGATATTATTCAATGCATCTCCTAAACTTTGTCCAGTTTTTCTTTGCAGTAAATACACTTAAGTCACAAAAGCTCTTTCTTGAAAACAAATGTCTTTATTAGTCAATAGGCTATTGGAAATCTGGTCAAATTTTAGGCTTCAGCTCTATTTTAAGACAGAAATTATTCTTATCCTTGCTTTTAGCCAAGATCAAGATGCAGGGTTCACTTAGGAAATCCAGAAGCCTCTCTTAAGGAATTTAGCTCAGCCTCTCTGGCAAAGGACTCAGGATACATGGCATAAGGATCTGACCACCCAAGATGGACTACCTAACACAAGTGAAGGGAAGGGCAAAGGTGTATTGTCCAGTCACTCAAGAACAGTCTAATGAACTGAGACTCCCCCACAGAGATCACCACACTGTTGCACAACTATGGTCCAACACATTAGCATGCACCTTCCAGTTCTGCTGACTCCAGTCCTCTGTGCTAATAAGAAACCTCCAGCTGCCTGAGGACTGCTCCCCATCCATGTATTTCCAGGAGCACCCCCCAAGGGTGACTCATGTGTGCTGGTTCCTATAGCACCCATGCTGCCTGCCGGGCACATCAGGCAACCTGGCGACTGCTACTGCTCACAGCTGCCCCAGGCCCTGCAGCCTTCCCATGGAGGACTGGAGGGTACCTTCCTTTGTGTTACACTCTGTTACACTGGTCCCTATGCCATAGATCACTGAGCTCCAACGTGTCACAGACTGTCACGGCATGGTTTCTACTTACAGCTGTCTCTCTCCTCGGAGAAGGAAATGCCAACCCACTCCAGTATTCTTGCCTAGAGAATCCTGTGGACAGAGGAGCCTAGTGGGCTGCCATCTATGGGGTCAGACAGAGCTGGACACAACTGAAGTGACTTAGCATGCATGCATACATTGGAGAAGGAAATGGCAACCCACTCCAGAATTCTTGCCTGGAGAATCCCAGGGACAGAGGAGCCTGGTGAACTGCCGTCCATGGGGTCGCACAGAGTTGGACACGACTGAAGTGACTTAGCAGCAGCAGCAGCAGTCTCTCTCCTCTAAGCCCAGTAGTGCTACGGTGGCTGGGCTGTGATTCGAGACTCATTCTAGCTCCAGAGCTGGACTCCATCTCCCTCCTGCTCTCTTATAACTAAGTCTTTGACATAAAATCCTACCTACCCCAAGAGCTTCCTCATAGGATCTCCTTAGTCCTCTGCAAAAAAGTGATCATCAAGTCACCCCACCTGCTGAGCATGTGGCTAAGTTCCCCCTGAGTTCCTTGCTACTCAGAACCCACCTAGTCAAGGCTTGGAACCTAGTCATTCCCTTGGAGGTGGTCAGACACTAATGTCAAAAGAAAATCATCTTGATCAGAGCAACTAACATGTCCAACATCATGAAGAACAAAGAGTTTGATACAACAGACAGAAGGCCACCCAGGGCAAGCAAATAAGGAAAGGCAAGGAGAACAGAAAAGGGAACATGTAAGAAGGTAACATAAAGCCGTGGGTTTGGGCAAGCACATGGCTTCCCGGGGATGTGGCTGATAAGGGTCAAAGCAGCTTTTCATTCCGGCAATGATAAGCTGGTCATTCCCAGTTGGACCGGTCCCAGGCTCCACTCCAAAGCACTCTACACAAAGATGCATAAATGTGATGTGACCAGCTTGTGACTGTAACCCAGGAAAGCCAAGAGAGGAATAATGACAGGGTGAGGAAAATTCATTATGCTACTTACCCCCCTCAGACTCAAAGCCTTGGCTGTTTGATTTTGCTTATCCTAACAGGCTGTTGTGGGACACTGAGGATGGCTGTAGCCTGCCAGCATTTGGACATTTCTACAGGTTTAATTATTGTTATCTGGTAAGAACTTCTCCTTATATTTATGAAGAACAGATGATCAACAATACAGCCCAGGGTCCTGTGTACTATGTAGGAGAAACATACAGCTTTTACCAAATATAGTTTATGAATGTCATATCCACATTCTGATAGACTCACTGTAAAGCTGTAATATCAATAATAACAGTCTTTCCATTACAGATATTTGAATAAATGCTTTCCATGTGGAGCCAGAGTAATCATTATCAATATTTGGGTGAACCAGAATCCCGGGGACAGCTCCAACAGCTGCACGCAGCTTTGGCTCGGCAACAAAACACAGAAAGCTCCCCAGTGAGACACAAGGCAGGGTTTGATGAATTTCACTCAGCTCTTCAGTCACAGATTATTAAAAGATGAATTATAAAATTGGCTCAATAATGGCCATGCACATTCTTTCTGGCCAACATCACCCCCAAGGCTCTGATTGTCACAGAAGAATCTTTAAATCAGAGGACAATTCAGGTCTAACTCAAACAGACAGTGTTTGTAAAGCTGCCACGCACCATTAGCACATGCACTTCCCTGAGCGATCGTCCAATTACTCACCACAGACAGCCACACGCGGCTGCTAATGGGACAAAGACAACACGGGATGACATGAGGGTCCGAGCGCTGCCTTCTTCTAGTCTGTGAATAGGCATCTAGGAGATGGAGACAAGCAGACAATGCTTTCAGGAGATATTTAACCAGAAGCCCTGGATGGAGGACAGAGTTCTATATGCTTTCCAAAGCAGACAAAGGTTTTGGCAGCACATGTCCTTACAAATTCTAGGTGGAATTCAGCAAAATATACTGAATCTATCAGGATGTTGAGTTACTTCCATTGCAACACACTACAATTTCATTCCCTTTCACATCTCCTGTTTTAGGCAGGGTTCTCCAGAGAAACAGAATCAATAGGATAAATAGATGGAAAAATATTTACATACGTAGTTACAGGGATGAATAGATATATATATATAGAGAGAGAAAGATAGCGTATACCTATATACAGAGAGGGGCTTCCCAGGTGGCTCAGTGGTAAAGAATCTGCCTGCCAATTCAGGAGACACAGCAGATGCTGGTTTGATCCCTGGATTGGGAAAATTCCCTAGAGGAGGAAATGGTAACCCACTCCAGTATTCCTCCCAGTAAAATCCCATTGACAGAGGAGACTGGTGGTTACAGTCCATGGGGTCACAAACAGTCAGACATGACTGAGCATCTGAGCATGCATGCATATACAGAGAAAGATTGCGGGGGGAGGGGACTTAAGAAACTGCCTGAGGAAACTGTGAGAGCTGGAAAGTCTCGTCTGTAGGACAGACAGGACAACAGGCTGGAAGTTCAGCTAAGAGTTGATATTTCAGGTTTGGGTATGAAATCTGCGGGGCAGACTGGCAGACAGGGGATTTGTAGGGTGTCTATGGTGTAGTCTTAAAGCAAAATCAACTGATTAGATGGGACCTACCCACATTATGGAGAATAACGTTTTACTCAAAGTCAACTCATTGTAAATGTTCACCATATCATAAAAAATTCCCTCATAGAGGGTATTTCATCCCTCTATGAACATCCAGAGTCATGTATGACCAAACAACTGTACACCATAGTATAGCCAATTGGTAAAATTAACCATCACATTACTCTCTCCTGAAATATAATGGCAGGATATAAAATTTTCTATTTTAAGTGTTCTCAGCATTCCACATATCTGGCTGAGAAAGGCTGACACCTCCTGCCTCACACTCACATACAACATCACTCTGGACATGAAGATAGCTGGTATCCTTCAGAATGGGCCCTGGAAAGATGTGTGTGCACAAAGCTTGAGTAAGCAAGCTGTTATCTACCTCCCGTCACCCCCTCCCTCTTTCCAGACTGACCTTCCTATAATATACGGAGGGTGAAGGGAGATTTGATTCATATCCCTGTCTATTCATCACTGTCTTTCATTGATTTCCAGGTTACCTTGGGCCTCCACTTGTGCTGCTCCCGGGAACCCCTGAGGGCTAGGAATAAGGAGAACCATATTTGACATGAGACTGCCTCCACCAGGCTGGTCTGGAGAGAGAGGGCCAGGAAAAGAATGCTTCCTTGCTCCTTTCTTTAGTTCCTTACCTAACACACCAGGTGGTATGGATGCATTAGACTGCTGTGAGTATGGGGCCAGATAGAGGATACTGCAACACAGGAATAAAAGTAACACTTAGGTTAAGCAGCACTGTTCAGTGCTTAAGGAAATTTACCAAGGTAAACCCTTCTTAGGGACTCTCCTTAGGATACAACCCAATTCCACATTTCAATCCCCTGTATTAAAGTCCATCTTTCCCTTACCCCTCGGAGAGAGAACTTCTTCTTCAATACTTTCCAGAGTGAATCTCTGTTTCCTCTCTAGTACCAATCTGATACCCCACCTAGGACATTTGTGGGCCTCCACAGTTCCTGGCAATACCTTTCCAATCCTGGGATTATTTATCAAGAATGTGCTTTGGCTAATAATCCAGATTGGGATTTGGTATTTCAAATACAGTCCCCCATGGAGATCTCTCTACAGAGTGATCTGAAGGTAACATGCCGCCAGATTCCTCCTTTTGTCTTCTAGAATGTATCCGTAACTTCCAAACAAAACATGCATGATGCAGAGATACATATCCCAAGAACAAAAATAATTCTCCAAAGCAGTACAGTCCAAATCTATGTGAACAAAGAAAAATATTTTCTTCAAACAATCTGCCAAGCTTTTCCCTGCCCACAACAGAAACATTACTTTATGTTCTTATGCACAGTCATTTTAGTTTCCCTTTTCATCATCTCCCTATTCCTAACAACTCCTGGGAGCCTAACTAGGCCTAGACATTGGCACATGTCCTAAAGCCTTTCCTAACAGCAGAATTCCTTGCCCCTGAGTCATAACCTAAGACAGTCCTTCCCAACTTTGATTGTGGTATGTAATAAACTCATGATATGATAAGCTCCTATGGTACCATAGGATAAATGAACTGGGGCAGTTTATGGTAAGAGGCTGCCCCAGGCCCTAGATCTGGCTTTCCAAAGCGGGAGAGGAAGCAAGGTTCGGCACATACCTCATCTATTACATAGTATCCCAAGGAGCCACAGAACACCTCTGGGATGCTCTGCCCATGCCATGTTCATCTATCTTGAGCCAGACTGAATTTTTAGGCAGAACTTCCTATCCCAATATCATTGACAAGTGGCAAAAAAACAACATAAAAGAGATTCTCCCATCATCAGCAGTGAAGGCCGAGAGGCTGGACTGAGAAGCTGGGCTGTGGTTTATTAGACACATCTGTAATAACTGGCCCTCAAAACTCCAAGGCAAGTTCTCTCTGACCTCCCTTGTGACTATTCCCAAGTTGAGAAGCTATGGTCTGAAAAGGCTAACTAGAGAGGTTGACTACACTTTTTATAGAGAAAAAAGTTCTTACAACTTATAAAATGCCTCTTTTTTCACCTAAAAAGATGAAGAGCAAGGACAGAGCTTCAGTCACAATCTTCTTGAAAAATAGAGTATTTGTACCCACATCCTAGTTTATTGACTGTCACTGAAAAATAAGGACAATGTCTTTCTTATTTTCTGTCATATCCTAGTTCCTAGCAAAAGGTTTGACACATAGTAAATGCCCAATAAATATTTATTAAAACAATGTGCTCCACAAATTGCAGCAGGGGATAACTTTTAGTATATTCATCCAGAATTTAAGGAATTGAAATTCATTCCACTAGTAAATTACAGTTTAAGGAGATTATCTAGCAGGAGGTAGCTTCTCAAAATAAGATTTCAGACAGAAAGCCATCTGTCAACTAATGATATAGATATTAGGAAATGAGAACTCTCTAACCAAATTGCTAAGTCAGACCTCCTGCCTTTGTAGAGAAGCAGCTGAAGTGTCATTATCTGCTTGCACCGCAGGTAAGAGCCCTTCAGCTCCTTCTGTTCTCCACCTCCAGAACCTGTTGAGAAAGCAGATATCCCCTTCATGAAGCCAACAGGCCCTCATGCTGTTTACACTGTACGACAGCCTGCTAGTCAAATTCTTCTCTGACGTTCCAAATAATTCAACACACTCGCTGTTTTCTTGATACGAGTCAATAGTGGAGGAACAGCACACGGTTGAGTCAGAATAAACACAAGTGCTATTAAAAATCCATTCAGATAACCTTCTCTTTTTGTTGATGTTCTTAATAACTAGACAAGAATTGAGCTGAAATTGATATCTTGAACATCTAGGACAAAAGAAGCTGTTAACGTTGATACATAGTGTATACAAATAAATATATTACTGAAATTAAAGGAGAACACATTAATCCTCCTTGTGAGAACTACATTTTTAAATACTTTATATAATGGTTATTTACACATAAAAAGATTTAGGCTCTTTAAAAGCAAGTCATATATTTATTAAAGCATGCTAACTAGATTTCTCCATTAATGTTTTGTTGTATTCTGTTTCCTTTAATGATGCACAAGTGCTGGCTGAATTTGCTTTCATTTTCTACAGTATTTCACTTATATAGTAGTTTAACTTAGTAGTCTAAATGAGCAAGATTTGATTCTATGAAAATATTGAGATAAATGAGATAACACAAATACTATTGCTTAACCATATATATGAGATTTAAAAAAACAAAATGCTCCCCCCATCAAAACATACAACCCATTTTTGTCCATTTTCCTTGAATATGACCAACGCTTGATCTCGGAAATAGTTAACTAAGTAACACGATGGAAAGAAGGCAAGATAAAGAAAATGCTTCTTCTCATTAACTATATTCCAGTATTTGTCTAGTTTATCAGTTGTTCACTGTGTGGAGTTTGTGATCCTAAATCACAGAATCACAGAAAAGAAAATGAAAGCCAGACTATGTCTCTGTTAGCAGAGATAAATCGGTTTCTATCTTGGTCTTAGATTCCCAGGAAGATATTTTCTGTACTGTTACATAATATTTATTTTACACATTCTTAATAAACATCTTCCCTGTGAAAACTCATGCTTCTACTTTGCTTGAAAAAACGCTTTCCTTATTTGGTGACTTAAGCTGGAGGACACCTGGTAAGCCTTCTTCAGAGTTACTCAATTCTAAATGTACTTTCAGGAAGCACTTACTGTGTCACTTGCTACATGCCAAATACTTGACCCAGAATGAAAATAAGACAGTCCCTGGCCTCATGAACTCACAATCTAGTGAAGGAACAGACATACAACAAATCAACCTAATGCCATACTATCAAAGATATAACAGAGGTAGATACAAAGGAGGATCAGCCAACTCTGTATGGGTGTGGAAAACATGGAGCACTGCATGGGAGAAAAAAAATAGTTCATCTGGTTCTCTGAAAGGTGAGGAGATGGTATCCACAAGGACTGGGAGAGAAAGGTACTCCTGACAGAGGGAGTGACTGTGCATGATGAGGGCAAAACAGTGGGCAGATGATGCATAGGTCATTATCATCAGAAGACAAGGGCATGGAGTGGTAAATGCTGGAAAGTCAAATTTAAAACAAATTATGAATGATCCTGATCATTTTTTAAAAAGACCAGTAGCTTTCTGTCTATTTTTAAATCACAAAAACTTCAACAAATTGAAGTCCTCCCTAGGAAACCCACATTTCATATACCACATCTTCCCTGACATCATGCTCACGCCTTTATTTCACACTCCTTTGTTAGTTCATGTCCAGACTTTTGAATTCAAAGATCAGAATCCCTGTTCAGAAAACTGAATACAGAGACTCCCAAGAGACTGGCTTCACAGCTCAGACTCTGCTGTTTCCTGTTTTCTCCAGTCCCGAGTTTCCTACTGGAATCCACCTTTCCCACAGTTCCCTATTTGCTCCTGCAGCTTTGCCATGGAGAAGAGTACAAATTTTGGAAGATCTCTTTCTTCTGAAAGAGGTCTTTCTGCCCATCCTTCTTCATTTTCACCTTTAGTTGAACAGTGACTGCCAGAGTCTATAATCACTCTCATTCAGCACAGCCTAAGCTATAATTCTTAAATTATGTAAAGCCCCTCCTCTCTTCTACCATCTACAATTAGCTTCTACAGGTAAAGATGGGCATGCTAAAACAGCTCTAACTTTAATTTTTCTTTTTTTTAACCTCATTTCTCTACTTTTAATCATTTCCATTGTCCTATTCTGGATCTCAAGAATCTTTTTAATATAGGGATATAAGCTCAAGAGTTGATCAAGGCTGAATGTAACAAGTAGACTAATTAGCAAAGGTCATATTCAGTGGGCTATGCATGCCTTCCACATCACACCGTCCTTCCTAACCCCAGGGTCTGATTGTTAATTTAAGCACAACTTTTGGCCCATGGTATTTCTTTATAAACATCTCAACCCAAGATTAAAAGTATCAGACAGATAATTGTATCCCCTTGGGAGAACAACAAATCCTGAGGGCACATACGCAAGTCAAGAAGGAGACATTTTCCATTGTTCTTACTCCTGCTCGGCCATGTGTTGCTTCAAGTATCTCAAAGAAATCTCAAGAGAATGTGCTTGCTGAATCCCTGAAGGCACATAAGATAAACTCGAACCTGGTATAAATACAGGTATTTATCTAAATAAATCCTATGCCTTCAGAGTGAAAAGGGTCCAGTGTAGTCAACTTGCTACCAAGAGACTGGTTGATTTCTTCAAGAGACAGTCTCTGTTTCTGGCAGTTGGGCATATGCTGAGGCAGGAGCTAGGTCTACGAAGTGTGAGTCCCTAATTTGGAGCCCATGCATAGCCTCCATCCTTACCACCATGATTGCTCTATTCACAGGCAAATTCTTCCCACTGGGACATATTCTTTCATTACTACCTTTCAAGAGCACCTCTATATGTACTGTAGAGAAGCTGAAGTCCATTTTTCCCTTGCACTCTCTTTTTGAGTCAGCCCATCTGAGAACCAAGCTGAAATTAAAAGAGGCTTGCTCCTTGGAAGGAAAACTGTGACAAACCTAGACAGTGTATTAAAAAGCATAGAAAACACTTTGCAGACAGATACCTGGATAATCAAAGCTATGGTTTTTCCAGTAGTCATGTATGGATGTGAGAGTTAGACCATACAGAAGGCTGAGTGCTGAAGAATTGATGCTTTCAAACTCTGGTGCTGGAGAACTCTTGAGAGTTGCACTGCAAACCAGTCAATCCTAAAGGAAATCAACTCTGAATATTCATTGGAAGGACTGATGCTGAAGCTCCAATATTTTGGCCAACTGATATGAAGAGCAGATTCTTTGGAAAAGATCCTGATGCTAGGAAGGATTGAAGGCAGAAGGAGAAGGGGGTGGCAGAGGATGAGATGGTTGGATGGCGTTACCAACTCAATGAACATAAGTTTGAGCAAACTCTGGGAGACAGTGAGGGACAGGGAAGCCTGGCATGCTGCAGTCCATGGGGGTCACAAAGAGTCAGACATGACTCAGCAACTGAACAGCAACATTAGGTTGTCATTAGAGATTCTGCCTATATATTAATGAAAGTGAAAGTATTAGTAGCTAATTCATGTCTGACTCTTCGAGACTCCATGGACTATGGCCCGCCAAGCTCCTCTGTCCTTGGGATTCTCTAGGCAAGAATACTGGAGTGGGTTGCCATTCCCTTCTGCAGGGGATCTTCCCAAGCCAGGGATCAAACTCAGGTCTCCTGCATTGCAGGAAGATTCTTTACAATCTGAGCCACCAGGGTTAATCCTATATGATTGATGTTCTGCTTAGAGGGGCAGAGACATGTGCAGAGAGGAGAACACCCTATGAAGAAAGAGAAACACTGAGGGGAGATGGCCCTGTGACAGTGGAAGCAGAGATTGGAGTCAAGGAGCTGCAAGGAATACAAGGAACACCAGAAACTAAAAGAAAGGCATGGAATAGATTCGATAGTAGAGTCTTCAGAAAGAAGGTGGGCCTGCTGACTCCTTGTTGCAGACTACTAACCTCCAAAACTATGAGAGGATTATTTCTGTTGTTTTGAGCTACCAGTTCTGGTATCACAATAGTACCTGGCACATACTAAGGGCTTGATAAAATTTAAGTTGTTTTTTAAAGCAATTTTGACAGTGCCTATCGCATGGTATATGTTCATTAAAAGACAATTGGTAGTATTATTAAACATCAGTGAGTCAATATTGCTTAGTCAAAAGTTTTCTTCCTGAGTACCTGGTCTCCTGCCATTTGTTCTTAACTTCCCATGGGGACCTAGAGGTGCTATAAGGCTTTTCAGAGATAATAAGCCGCACGTTAAAGAAAACAATTAGTAGGTCTATGTGGTATCATGTCTTTTTCTGAACAAAAATAAAGTTTCTAAAAGGTCTCAAACAGGAACAAACAAAACAGGATAAAACTCACAAGGGGAAAAGAATTACTTGGCAAAAGCAGCCTAACACCATTTCAGACCCAAATTCCAAATTAATGATACCCATGCAGGGAGCACAACAGTTATCTAACGGAAAAGAGTGTTAACAAGAAAAAAAATAATTTTGCTCCTTTGCACAAATTTCCACTAGAAGTACAGATGTCAGACATCATTTTGTACCAGGCATTAGTCAGTTGATCCTTGTTTACAAATTCTTGTTGAGAATTTGTTTTGCTTGCAGGCATAGCCATCCCTGGCTCATGACCAAGAGAGCACTAAACATTTCATTCTGTGAACTTTTTCATTGATTTAAGGGGAAGGCTAACTAGAGAGGCTAACCATGCAGCCCAAAGAACAGAAGCTTTGATTCCTCACAGAAAAGCTCTGGCTTTTTCACCCAGATAACTCCAGATGACTTTCTCCTGGATTGCCGGCTGGAGAATGAGTTGCTACTGAGAAGAGAACAGTCAAACAAAAACTGCCTGTATGTATGTACTCTTTGTGTCCCTGTGTCCAAAATCTGACGAGAGATTGATAAACAAGAACACTTCATTTGGTGGAAGGAGAATCCAGAACTCATTTTCCCTCGATATTAAATGCATGCTTAGTCGCTTAGTTGTGTCTGACTCTTAGTGACCCCATTAACTGCCCATCAGATTCCTCTGTCCATGGATTCTCCAGGCAAGAATACTGGAGTAGGTAGCCATTTTCTTCCCAGGAGATCTTCCCCGTCTCCCGCATTGCAGGCAGATTCTTTGCTGTCTGCGCCACCAGGGAAGCCAATCAGCAAAATTTGGGATAATTCCAAAATCCCAAAAAATCACCACTGAAATGATTTTCTGTTACTTATCTTTCTCATGGAATTGTTTCTAGAAGCAAACAGTGGATCCTCTCCTATATTTGTCTAAGAGAAAAAAGTGACTACTAAGAAGATTTGTATGTTTAATAAGGATTTGACTAGGATAGGTGATCTTTCCAACTGCGGCCCCCAGTTAGGTCCAGAATGTGAAACATTTGCATTCATTGACAGAGATGAAAATGAACAGTGGGCACAATGAAAAGTAAGGAGGGAAGTTCATGGGTGTTTAGGGACAAGGTCTATTTATTGTGACTAATGTGTTGCAATTCCTATCCTTTCTTCTTGGGAATTTAAAAAAAAGGGCTTCTGCCAGATTTCAAAAAGACTTTCGATACATTCCCCACTACCCATCCCCAGGTATGCCTTATTACCTACAGTCAGTTCCCACACTGACTGTCCCATGAGAGAATCTTAATTCTTTTAAGATCTGAGAATGAAACTGTATTTCAGTACCAAAAAGCCTGTCCCTATTTTCTTCTCTTAATTTTCTCATTACTCGAAATAATAATATTCATCCTCCTTACCTTTGCAGTACAACTTTAATTTATAAATGCCAGATATTTGTAATTTTGTTATCTGAAAAATTATATGTCAGTCTTGAGTCTTTATTTTTCTTGAACAGCACTGTTTTTGCAATGAACTCCACCCTTCCTTAGAGGCATATAAATTAACATAGCTCAAGGCCACACTCTGGATCATATCTCCTTAAGTTATTTGGCCAGAGCTATTTGCATAATTTTAAATGCTTTCAAGTATTTTCTAAAATTGCAAATTTCAGTGATAAACTTATTCTACCTTAGAACCAGCAAAGTAATTTTTACAGATATGAATATGCCAGCAAATTTTAAATGGATCTTAGCAAAAAATTTTGAAGACCCACTTCTTTGGCCAAAGATACAAACGACAGACACTCTTTCAATTTGGCACCAAACTTCTGATCTCCCAGTGTTTGTGACTGGCATAATCACTTTATTTTGAAAGTCAGGCTCTGAAAAACAATGCAGAGAACTTTTGATAGTCTACTTTTGTTTCATGAGAAGTATCAGAAAAAAATAACATACTGCACTAAAAATTTCATTGTGAGTAACCTAGCTGTTAGACTCCAGACTGGATGATTTGGTACATTTCAGCCTCTTTTCCTTTGAATACCATGTAGAACTCAGCTATTTTTTTTTTTTTTAAGTACACAGAAAAAAAAATAATGTTATATAAGTGGTTAAGAAGATTTCATCATAGTTTTCTTACAGATGGCTTATTTTAGTTATGTTCCCTAGGACACAACAAGTTATAAATGCTATGAATGGTACAAAAGTAGAGCAAAATACAATGTGAAAAGAGAATATTATCTCAGTTCCTCTGTTCTCAAGTCACTTTCTATGTATTTCTGTTATGCACACAGCATAATATTTATCTATATTATATTCCCAGTAAACTAAGCTCTGGGAAAACAGAGAACAAGCCTTGCTCTTCCTCATTTTCCTAGAACCTGGCTCTTAGTAGATATTCAAATATTTATTAAATATGAATCAAGTAATTCACTTCCTTTGTTAGTTAGTTGTCAACAGGGCTAAAATTGAAAAACATAAATGAATTGAACACATTTTTATCTTGTCTAGTAACAAAATGAATAAAAGCCATCTCAGGAAAATACCTGAGAAGGTAAAGACCAGCACTTCACAACCAGGATTCCTCAAGAGAATTAATTCCTACAGGAAGTGACTTAAGTAACTGCTTACTTCCAAGGATGGTACACTCTAGATGCGCAGAAGAGAAGTTAATTCAGTACATACTTCAGGTGCCTTAGGAATTAAGGGTTAATTCTGCTGAACTATGGTTGAGAACGGCTGGTATTGACTGTTACTGCACAAATTGAAACTATGAATATTAAAAAGACTTAAATCAGTTTTCAGTCTGACCTTAGGAAGGATTATGTCACATATTGATTAGGCAAATCTGTTAATGATCTGGTAAAATGTTTAATGATTAATTAGCCTAGTATCTAAAGCCACAATATCCTAGAAGACAGAGCCTCCTAACGCATTGAAAGTGCTAACACTTTATCTGGGAGATGGAAGCCCAGGATAGTAAGGGAGAGAAGAAAATGAGTTTCAAGGAACAACGCACTGCAGTATGATGCAGTTTGCCACCCCCATCTCCCACAATTATGACCCAAGGAGAGATCCAGCAGGTCCCTTGGCAGCCATGTTCACATGGCACATGAGATTTCTCCAGAAGGGCTATAAGGACTAACTGTACCCCAGAGCAGTTCTTAGAAGATGGAATGGAGTCAGAATTTATCTTTCCAGCCCCTCTATCAACTCCATTTCTTTCTGTTTAAGGCTCACCCCCAGGGGAAGCTTACTCCCATTCACTTCTTGGTTGTGTAATCCAGCCCTTCAGGAGTCTCCCTCAGGATTCCAGATCTCCCATCTGTAGCATTTCATTCAAGTCTAAAAATGACAGGGCAACCAGGTGAGGGTGCAGTAGCAACCAAGAGAGAAAGAAAGCAGTCATGAAAATCTAAGAAGTCACATAATGTGCATGCCCTAGAGCAGCAACTTTATTCAGGGTGAAGAGTTTAGAACCCACTTTTCCCCTGGAAATCAAGGGTTGCTAAGGCATATGTGAAGGGGCTCCTATTATAATAAGAAAGGATTCTTCTAAGACTCTGCCTTGAGTTTGCATCTTCTAGGGAAATGGCTCCAATCCAAGACACACACTCTCCTTTTACCTTATCTTGGAGCAGTCTGGGCACTAGTCCAGGCTACTATTTTACCATGTCTTCCAAAAGCTAAAATGCTGTTTCTGGATATAGGTTGAGGAAGGCACTTCAGTGAACTGTTTGGCTATGTTTGTTTTAAATAAATCTTATCCAGATTACAATTTGCATAACTATTCAGGCAATTTGTATTAAGATCTGGTTCATCCTTCTTTCACCTACATTTAGTCCCTTAGCTAACTCGCCTGCTATTGTTAACTAAGTATTTCAACTTACCCTAACTCCAGAAAACTAAGCCAGTTAGGAGTTAGTATGATCTATCTCCGAAAATGTGTAGATGACCACAACTCTCAGTTGAATCATCTCTTAGAATCTTTTCTCCTACAACAAAACCTAAGAACTGGAGACTGCACAGATGTCTAGGAACATTCATTGTTTTTCAGCAGAAACTATATTCATCAAATCTCTCCAGGCTTAGATCTATGTTGACAATTACATACATCATTCATTAGCTACCTTGTGGAACAAGTGCACCTGCAAATTATGCCATTCATCTTAAAGGTTAAATGTCAAACCACCAAGTCAAATCTTCCACCCAGATCCAGTCATACACAATGAGTTACTGGTAGGGATCACAAAAGTTCACCAAGGGTTACAAGTGTTTGGGATTCACCAGCCAGTCTCATTAATCTCTGATTATAATGTTAACAATCTCCAGAGCAATTACCCACCTTGGGAAATTTAGGTTGAGGAAATACATGTGTATCAAATCCATTAGGCTAAAAATGCCTAAGAATATTAAATGTTTTCTAGTTGAAGCTAAGCAAATTGAAACAGTGCACTGAACCAAGGCATTGAGGAAGAGAAATTCTGCAGAATGCCTTGTGTAACTCCAAACCTGAGTTCTCTCTCAGTGAAGCCATTTTTTTGGCATCAGGCTCACTTCTGATCCATTAGCCTTCATCCATTTGAAGGACTCATGACATCATCCATGCACATTTGCAGCACTGAAGGTTTCTTTTTGTAGAACACTCAGCCATGTCAAGTCATTTATCAAAAGCAGCTGGCCTCCATCTACACTCTGATTTAGTCTGAACCGTGCCTAAGAGTTCTGCTATCACTACGGAGAACGGCTTATTAAGTTTCTGCTGAAATCTCTGCTGGGATGAGTGACTGATAGCCAAAGCTTCCCACCCCTCCCCAACCCATTCTTTCCCAGTAGCTCCTCCTTCTGCAACAGTAAATCTATTTGGTTCAAATGTTTGTAAAAGTTTGTGTCCATCTTAATAGGACAAAGAGTACTGTGGTGAGATAAAATACAGCCCTTAGTGCCAGTCCTGGCTGGAAGGTCAACCATAACAGGACAGATGCAGTTTCCAAGACTACAGAAGAACATGTAGGACTGAAGTCCAGCTGGTACAGTCATGTGCTGTGCTTGGTCACTCAGTCATGTCTGACTCTTTGTGACCCCCATGGACTGTAGCCCACTAGGTTCCTCTGTCCATGGGGATTCTCCAGGCAAGAATATTGGAGTGGGTTACCATGCTCTCCTCCAAGGGATCTTTCCAACCCAGGGATCGAACCCAGATCTCCTGTATCGCAGGCAGATTCTTTACTGATTAAGCCACCAGGGAAGCCCACAGTCATAATGGTTGTCAAAATATTGAAATACTTATATATTTCTTGGTAAGTAGCTGCTCCCCCAAGCTTTCCACTGTACTCCCATATTCCCAGCACCCCCACTCCCCTGGGCCCTCTCCCTGGATCCTCCCACCATCCAATAATGAAGGAGTCAACCTAGTCCAGTACTCAGCTGCAGCATTAAAACAGGCATCCACTTTGACCCATCTTGACCCATCCATGCCTGAGCTACACCAGTTGTTGAGTCATTGAACAGTACTCTGAGAATACATATACTTAGAAGCAATGGCCATAAAACTGTGGGGCCCTAAAGAATATTGAGAACAACTGATGTGGCCACTCTGATAGATTTACTCTCCTTTTAAACATCTATTATTAATTTCTTTTGTCACTTAGCTGAACACCAAGGACTTTCCCCTGCTGTCATTTTGGTCCAGTCCTTATTTTCATGGTGCCTATTGTGATTTCAATTACTTTCTCAAGGCAGTAACTGTACTTTGAATATAGCTATATAAGAAGAAAGCCCTCTCCGAACTGATGTATCAAGTCAAAAAAACCTGCCAATCAAAATTTCTAGGACTTCTGGTACAAATACTGAATATGGGCAAAGGAGAGTAGAGAGAAACTTGAAAGAGTGAAAACTTGAGTCTGAAAGAAAAACTTGAAAATTCTCCCTCAAACTTAGGCTACAGGAAGAAAAAATGGAGAAAGCCAAGACAAGCCAGCCCTCTGTGTAATCCAGAAGCAGCAGACTCCTCCGATTTCTAGGAATGTGGATGGCAGAGCTCACACGGTCCAACACGTGAAGGTATGTTTGTACCAAGAGACCCAGCTTGTGAACAGACACACAAATCAGAGTCACTGTCACCAAGGCCACTCAACGGCAAGATTTTCATAGAGTGCATTTTGAAATAAAATGAATCTGAAAATCTACAGACTGTCCCTACAGAGAGGGACATGAAGAAAAATTGCTGAAATACACAGGTTCTTGGGGACTATAGCTTTACAGGAAAGAAATCAAAGAAATAACCATCAACTGGGTCATCAAAAGGTGTCACCAGTTTGGGTAAACTACCAAATCCTGACCATGAGTACTCTGAGTACTCACTCTTATTGCATCCTTAGGTGCACTAAGGATGAAGATCCGAAGACATGTTCCTGGCTGTGAAGATTTGTTAGGCAAACCAACTACAAACCTATATAATAATATAGTCACAAGAAACTATACACAGTGGCCAGTAGCCTACTTCATGAAGGCTGCTTTTTTTTGGCCTTCAAGACATTCTAAAATCTAACTTGATGTGCTTTTACTGTGGTCCCTCAGGGTATGGGATGGACCTTCATCCTATATCCAGCTCTTCACAGAGTTTCCAAAACAGTCATACCATGTAAATACGTCCTTGAGACTTGTTTTCCCTTTCCCTTTCCTCCCTATCCAAGTAAAGATTGAGTCTAGGTGAGCACATTTAAATTCTACCAAGTGTTTCACTCCCAAATCATATTGCCAACCGGAGAATGACTTGGACATGATGCAAAGGATGATGTGTAATTATAAAAATAACAGCAACTAACAATTATCATTCATTCAGCAAAGATTTATGGAATGCCTCTTACATGCCAGGGGAGATAGTGAAGGACAGGGAAGCCTGGCCTGCTGCAGTCCATGGGGTCACAAGGAGTCAGACATGACTTAGTGACTGAACATCAACAATTCTAGGCAATGAGGATATAGTGATGAAGAAGATCTGGCATTTACACTGTAATGTGGAGGAAACAATAAAAACAACCGAGTAGATAAATGAGAAGGCAGGTTAAGTTGTAATACATCCTACGACATAATTACAGAGAAAGATGTGATAGTGATAACATGTAGGGGAGGGAGATCCTCCACAAGCTGGGGTAGTCTGGGAAGGCCTCTCTGTGATGGTGACATTTGAGCTGAGACCTGAAACCACCCATGCAAAGAGATGAGGATGAGGCATTTCAGGCAGACACAGCAGCAAATCCAGAAGACCTGAGATAGGAACAAATGTTGCCTGTTCTAGAACAGGAAGAGGCCTGTGCAGCTGGAGTACCGTGGTATGAAATGATGGCAGGGATGTAGGCAGGGGCCAGATTACCTAGGGTCTTGATGGCCTTAGAAGGAACTTTAATTCTCTTCTGCATAAAATGGAAGGAAGTCTTAAAGGATTTCAGCAGAGGTTCTGACTGTGGGTATTGAAGGGACCATCAGGAAGAAGAGGAAGTCTAGTTGGGGATGACTGCCAAAGGTAGATGGCAACAGAGACAGAGAGAAGTGGCTGAACAAAAATTTTAGAGGCAGAATTGACAGAACCTACTGATGAACCAGTTATAGGGACAGAATCGTGGTGGTTTAGTTGCTAAGTTGTGCCCAACTCTTTGTAACCCCATGGCCTGTAGCCCGCCAGGCTCCTCTGTCCATGGGATTCTCTAGGAAAGAATACTGGAGTGGGTTGCCAGAGAATGGAAAATACTTAACTGAGTCGTCACTGTATGTTGGGTACTGTACTAAACAAGCATTTGCATCCACTATCACATTTAGTTTCTCTTAAAGATGAGAAAACTTCAGCAGAGGGGTGAACAAGTAAATAACTTACCCATGTTCAGTGGACCATCAAGTGACAGAGCCAGGATTAAACCAAATCAGTCTGTTTCCAGAGACCTCACTCCTAACCAATACATTATATAATTCTAGAAATACTGATATCCTAGAATACTCTTAAAGTAGACCTAGTGTTTTCCTATTGGACACACTGTTCCTCCTTCCTGCCCTTTTCCAGAGTTTAATGCTACAAATTTCCAGCCAAAGAAAGGATTATCCTCAGTTATCCTATAATCTCAGTCAATTATACAGTGGTAATAATGTAAGTAATAAATGTAAGTAATCTTTTAAAATGAGCTCTTAAAACAGTCATCTTTATATATATGGAATTTAGAAAGAAGATAACCACAAACCTATATGCAAGGCAGCAAAAGAGACACAGATGTAAAGAACAGACTTTTGAACTACATGGGAGAAGGAAAGGGCAAGATGATTTGAGAGAATAGTATTGAAACATGCATATTACCATATGTAAAATAGATGACCAGTGTAAGTTTGATGTACGAAGCAGGGCACTCAAAGCCAATGCTCTGGGACAACCCAGAGGGGTGATGTGGGGAGAGAGACGGGATGGGGGTTCAGGATGGGCGGACATATGTGCACTCATGGCTGATTCATGTCTGCTGCTGCTGCTAAGTCACGTCAGTCGTGTCCAATTCTGTGTGACCCCATAGATGGCAGCCCACCAGGCTCCCGTCCCTGGGATTCTCCAGGCAAGAATACTGGAGTGGGCTGCCATTTCCTTCTCCAGTGCATGAAAGTGAAAAGTGAGAGTGAAGTCACTCAGTCATGTCCAACTCTTCATGACCCCATGGACTGCAGCCTACCAGGCTCCTCCTTCCATGGGATTTTCCAGCCAAGAGTACTGCAGTGGGGTGCCATTGCCTTCTCCGGATTCATGTCTAGGTATGGCAAAAACCACCACAATATTGTAAAGCAATTATCCTCCAATTAAAATAAGTTAATTAATTTTTAAACGTTATCTATTTTCTTAGTAGCTAAACCTTACACTGACCTCCATTTTCATTCTCTATACTTTCTTCAGATCAGTATCAATAGAGTCTTTACTTTCTTATATCATGCATCCTCCTCAGAAAACAACACTCAGTGAAGACTGACATGTCACAGTCAACTTCAATGCCAGCCAAGCAGAAGTGGCTGGAGTTATTTCAATATCTGTCAAGCAGCTGAACAGCTCATGATGTGTCCAAAGCCAGTGCTAGCTGAATCTTAGGAGGATCTGTTCTTACCATTTACCACCCTAGCCACGGACTGAGTTTCACAGCTCAATCACCAGAACTCTGAAGGAAGACCTGAATAAGCCCAAACCTAGCAAGGAGTTTGAACTTTGGAGGAAGATGAACAAGCATGAACCTGAGTTCTCTTCATAGAACCCAGACTGAGATGATTAATCCACACACCCAAACAAAGAAATCAAGAAAAACTGAGCAGACTGGAGCACAGCACATCTCAAGAAAACCACTGAATTTTCTATCCTCAGTTTTCTGCAGTAGTTATTAAGTGTTCCAGTGCCTCAGGACCAGCCCCATTCCATTAAGCAAAAAATAACATCTTTCGCTTTGCTGTATACTTTTCTCCTGCTATGAAAGTGCTGCACTCAATATGACAGCAAATTTGGAAAACTCAGCAGTGGCCACAGGACAGGAAAAGGTCAGTTTTCATTAAAATCCCAAAGAAAGGCAATGCCAAAGAATGCTTAAACTACCACACAATTGCACGCATCTCACATGCTAGTAAAGAAATGCTCAAAATTCTCCAAGCCAGGCTTCAACAGTACATGAACTGTGAACTTCCAGATATTCAAGCTGGATTTAGAAAAGGCAGAGAAACAAGAGATCAAATTGCCAACATCTGCTGGATCATCGAAAAAGCAAGAGAGTTCCAGAGAAACATCTACTCTGCTTTATTACTACACCAAAGCCTTTGACTGTGTGGATCACAATAAACTGTGGAAAATTCTGAAAGAGATGGGAATACCAGAGCACCTGACCTGCCTCTTGAGAAATCTGTATGCAGGTCAGGAAGTAACAGTTAGAACTGGACATGGAGCAACAGACTGGTTCCAAATTGGGAAAGGAGTACATCAAGGTTGTATATTGTCACCCTGCTTATTTAACTTATATGCAGAGTACATCATGAGAAACGCTGGGCTGGATGAAGCACAAGCTGGAATCAAGATTGCCAGGAGAAATATCAATAACCTCAGATATGCAGATAAAACCACCTTTATGGCAGAAAGCGAAGAACTAAAGAGCCTCTTGATGAAAGTGAAAGAGGAGAGTGAAAAAGTTGGCTTAAAGCTCAACATTCAGAAAACTAAAATCATGGCATCTGGTCCCATCACTTCATGGCAAATAGATGGGGAAACAATGGAAACAGCGGCAGACTTTATATTTTTGGGCTCCAAAATCACTGCGGATGGTGACTGCAGCCATGAAATTAAAAGACGCTTACTCCTTGGAAGGAAAATTATGACTAACCTAGAGAGCATATTAAAAAGCAGAGACATTACTTTGCCAACAAAGGTCCGTCTAGTCAAGGCTATGGTTTTCCCAGTAGTCATGTATGGTTGTGAGAGTTGGACTACAAAGAAAGCTAAGTGCCAAAGAATTGATGCTTTTGAACTGTGTTGTTGGAGAAGACTCTTGAGAGTCCCTTGGACTGCAAGAAGATCCAAGCAGTCCATCTTAAAGGAGATCAGTCCTGGGTGTTCATTGGAAGGACGGATGTTGAAGCTGAAACTCCAATAGTTTGGCCACCTGATGCGAAGAACTGACTCACTGGAAAAGACCCTGATGCTGGGAAAGATTGAAGGCCAGGGGAGAAGGGGATGACAGAGGATGAGATGGTTGGATGGCATCACCAACTCAATGGACGTGAGTTTGAGTAAACTCTGGGAGCTGGTGATGGACAGGGAGGCCTGGCGTGCTGCAGTCCATGGAGTCGCAAAGAGTCGGACACGACTGAGAGACTGAACTGAATTGAACTGATACCTTTCTGCAGTGGAGATTTAATCATAGTCACTAATGTATTGTGATATGTCAGGTTGTACCATGATACACAGGAGATTTCAATTGACCAGCTGTCTCAAGGTCATAAGAATTTTCAAACTTCTGCTTGTGTAGACTTAGGGTATACTACATGTAGTAGAGTTTTACACTGCTGCAAAATTTGCTTTCTCCCTCTATTTAGTAATTTCAGAGGCTATTTTAACAAGAATTATATAGCCCAAGCCTTCTATAATCTTAGAATATGTCTACTTTTCTCCAGAAAAATAAATTACCAATTGGCAATCATATCCATAAAACTAAACATTTTTTGCAAATTCTATATCCTTGAAATACTCAAGTCTATCAAATAATTTCTACTCATGAAAGACATGAAATAATCAACTTTTTCTAAACTTTTTTCTTCCTTTCCTTTAAAATAAATTTCAATTTTAATCCAAAGATTTAATTTCAATTAGTTGTGGCATTTATATTTCACTAAATGAATCCAGAATCCCATAGATAAAGGTATGTTTAAACATATATAACAACATAAATATTTCCACAACCACTTGATTCTTCTTAGTCCCTTCTCTCCTCTCCCATTTATTTCCACACAGTCCCTTTACAAACCTCTTACTTTAATACAGGGAAACTGATCATTTCTAACACTGAAGGACTGCTGAACATGAACAAGCCAAATGCTATTTCAAAAGAAAACACCACAAAGAAAGAAGCACACTGTGTAAGTAATTAAAGAATGACAATAAGCATTCATATCCTCACATTCCCCTAATCTACCTCAAAAAAGGAAATGATCTGAGTCTCCAAGATTATCTTTCTAATTGTGTAAGCAGAATATTTCCATGTAGATGTCTTGTTCATCAATCATTTTATCATCGGTTTATTCATTATTCCAAAGTTATTTATGTGTCTACTCTTTATGCCCTTGTGAGGTTTCATTCTCAAAATGGAGATAAGTGAACATCATTACATCTTAAAAATTAGGTTTGTGAGGAATGAGCTGTGTCTGGCACAGAAGCACCAAATAAAAACTAATAATGGGGCTTCCCTTGTGGCTCAGTGGTAAAGAATCTATCTGCCAATTCAAGAGACACAAGTTGAATCCCTGGTCTGGAAAGATCCCATTATGTCACAGAGCAACTAAGCCTGTGCATCACAACTTTTGAGCCTGTGCTCTGGAGTCCATAAGCCACAACTCCTGAAGCCCATGTGTCCTAGAGCCAGCGTTCTGCGACAACAGAAGCCACTGAAATGAAAAACCTGTGCACCACAACTAGAGAGTGGCCCCCATTTGACACAACTAGAGAAAAGCCTGTACAGCAGTGAGGACTTAGCACAGCCAAAAATAAAATAAATAAAATATTTTTTAAATGAATAATGGATGACAATGTTGGCAACAATGGTGGGCAATGGCAATACAGAAATAAATATTATTTTATTAATGTCAATTGCTCAAGTCTAGCAGGGCAGATAGAGATATGGCTATAATGGAAGTACAAGTTGCAGAATAATTACAGAAATCATATATACTGGATTTTTGAGAATAACCCAAATTTCAATTATTCTGCCCCACTGGCAAATGTTGAATTCAATACATGTCTCATATCTTATTCATGAAATATGATTTTTATAACTGTAACAAAAACACAGTGGAAACAACAACAGAACATTGAAGATGGATCAGAAACTCTTGCTTTTAACTAATGTACAATTTTATGGAAGAGCCTTAAGCATACGAAACCATTAAAAAGCAAAAGAAAGGCATACAACTAGGCTCAACTTCTTAAACCAAATGATAAGTGCTGAAAGGACTACAGGAATTCAGAAGAACTTAATGGAGAAATTGGACTTCAAGGAGAAACTTAACCTTGAGTTCAAACTATAAAGTGGATAGGCGTTTCATACAAACAGATGAGGTTACCAGGAAAAGGCTGAGTGAGCATCAATACACTGAAGAAGACAGTAAAGGCACAGGTCCAGCTTCAGATTCTAAAACTGTTCCCTCAAAGATGAAAAAACAAATGTGGAGTACAGTGGGGGAAACACCTCTACTGTGGATACAGTGATCAAGAGCAATGTTTTCAGACAACATATTTATTTCCTAAAGGAGACTGAGAAAAGGAATTCACTGGTTCCTAGGCAGCTGAGTGGAAACTGGAGGTATGAAAACATTTCATTTAGCTGCAAATTCTCTTGCATTTATTCAGTACTTCCACCTTTGCAAAGTTCTTACTGTGTGGTCTCACTTGAGTCTCAACTGTGACCACAGCTAGTGACCAGGTATAAAGCAAGCTCCCCTTCTGGTTCTGGGCTGTGTCTGCAATCCAGTGTTCACAGTACTAAAACACTAACTAAATAATCCACACCTCTACCCTGTTGAATAAGAAAGCACTGCTAATGGAATTGGGCTCCTAGGATATGTAACTGCCTTAATTCAGCAATGACATTTGACTAATATTAAATAATCACTGCAAAATATTTGCCTGCAATGCAGGAGACCCAGGTTTGATTCCTGGGTCAGGAAGATCCCCTGGAGAAGGGAATGGCTACCTACTCTAGCATTATTGCCTGGAGAATTCCATAGACAGATGAGCCTGGCAGGCTACAGTCCATGGGGTGTGGCAAAGTGTCACACATGACTGAACTTCTAACACTCACTTTCACATTATAATCACTGATTGATTGGTTTCCTTCTTAAGTTTCAGATCTGATTTGAGACTTCTGAAAGCTAAATAAGAGGCCTCATATCATGAATTCCTTCAGGTCATGAGTAGGTATGTAACTATGTTCCAAATGTAACCAGAGGTAAAGAACTGCAAAACATTAAGAGCGAGTTATTGTCTAATAATATTAAATAGTAAAGGCTGTCTTTTGATTATGGAAATCAACGTACCGTAATAGATGCAGCTCTCCAAGAATATGTCCTCCCATTCCCACTTGTTGGAGAAGTAGAATGCCCCTCCCCCACGAGGACTAGGCAATGTTTGGAAATGATGCATATCAAGCAAATTTATAGTATCCCCAAGTGCTCTTTAGTGTTTTGGTCTATAGTAGTTACTTTTGGCAAACCAAGGAGTCTGGCTTTAGATGAAGTTAACAGAACCATGTAGATCCAGAAAAGCCCTTCATGACCATAATACTGTGCCTTTTCCCATCTGGCAGAGAATAATGCCTTGGCTTTAAAGACCATCTTGATTCTGCTCTCTCCAAGTGCATTCATTTATAGTTAAGGCTTTGACCCATTTTATAAATCCTTCCAACGTTCTCATCATTGCTTTTCAAAAAGGTAACTTAAATACTTATTGCCTAAGCAGTTTGCCCCCAAATCAGCTGGGGATCTAAGATTTGACTAAAATAGTCACTTTGGGGAGCTAAAAAAAGGAGCTCCTAGAATTTACTGAGTTAGGAAAATGCCTCCTTAGAGAATGAAGCCAGTAAGAATAAATGCATATGGAGTTTAGACAGCTGTAGAAGCAGACACCCCTATGAAATAGCTTATATTATTCCTGAAACTGGAGAGGTCAGCAAATATCCCCAGAAAGGTAGCTGAAATGTAGTTGATACAAAAGTCACTAAAACTTACATAGCATAGGGCCAAGGATGGCTTTGGTATAAGTTTTTAAAGGTGGTGTAATGGTGAAAATGTCTTCATATTTATCAAGTTCTCTTAAAGGAGAAACAACCATAACTCAAGGAAACCATCCTTCAAAAATGCCTCCTCTCTTTGCCATCATCTGTGACATTTAGGCCTCTGATTTGCATGGAGGTACTTCATCAGGAGGAAGACCTCTAAAACAATGCATAACTATATGGAATTACTCTGACAGATGTTCATACCACAAACAGGGATTCTGGTTTGCATGCCAAAGCCTTGTAGGTTTCATTAACAAGAACTTGTCTCCTGTAGGCTGGTCATCTCTATGTAATTGACAAATTAACCTTCTGGACCTGTGAAATGGAGGACCAGTTCATCACTTGTGATGCCCTCTCCAAGGTACTGATTCCCTTAGGGTCCTGCATATGGCTGCCAGATAGCTTCTCTCTGAATCTGTTCTCACCTGTGACAGTTTGAATCCAGTGCTCTAGATCAATTCTTCTCAAACTTAAATGTGCTTTCAAATCATCTGAGAATCCTCTTAAAATGTAATCTTTTGTGGATGCTTAACAAATCAAGCAGAAACATTATTTTTTGCGGCAGAGAATATAAAATGTTTCAAGTTTCCTTACCTATGAAATAAGGGGGTTCAATGAGCTCTTGATGGTTTTGTTCTCTTGAACTGTTTATGATAGACTGCTATAGTAGTACTATCCTGGGAAGGAGTCTGAAGCTGTCTCAGGAAAGAGTGATTGATTAGTAATGTCTGCCATGTGTTTAGGATGGAAAAAACATGGCAGATATGTCACATATTAAAAAATGCTGTATAGATAATCTTTGAACTTCCTAACATCCCATGATTCTTGGACTTCATTCTTGGACTTGGATATTTTAGATATCTTGGGAAAGAGAAATTTTTCTTTGAATAATGAAAACAAGCCATCTAGAATCCCAATATCCAACATTCGTGAGGGTGTAACAGAAACAGCTGTTAAACCCAGACTTTTGAAAGTTCATACTTTCTCTAGGGAAACTCCAAAAATAACACATACCTCTGGCTCACTGCCTCTGCTAGAGTGGTACTACAGCTTTGTCTGTGTGATTAGGAGTGAAAGGGATGTGTCTATCACACTGCTATAGTTTCCAAGAGCTGCTATAAAACAAATTAGTTAAATTTTAATGAGACATGGAAAAGATCCAGGTAAAACAGAATATGTTTTGAAAAGCTGGAGAGAAGTTCCCCTTTCCTTCTTAAATTCTTCTTGTAATTATTCAATTCAATTTGACATACATTAAGATCCAGTAGAAACAAATCACAAATGTCTAATGTTAATTGTCATATCCATTTGATGGGATGTTATCCAGCCATCAAAATTGTTTATGAAAAATCTGTAGTAACAATGCAGAATACTCTTATTCTAGGGTGAGAGAAAATGGGATAAAAATGTTCACAACTGTACATCTTTTGTATCAGTTCTTTTCAATCAGAAGGACTTCTGGCCATTTTTATAGTCCTTGCTCTATTTTCTCAGTCCTAAACTTAAATGAATGAGTTTTGGATTAATATCACTCTTTTCTTAATTACAATCACTTCTAGCTTCCTTGGGGCTTCCAAGGTGGTGCAGTGGTAAAGAATTCACCTGCCTATGCACAAGACACAAGACAAGGTTTCGGTCCCTGGGTAGGAAAGATCCCCTGGAGAAGGAAATGGCAACCTGCTCCAGTATTCTTGCTTGGAAAATTCCATGGATACAGGAGCCTGGTGAGCTAAAATTCGTGGGGTTGCAAAGAGTCAGACATGATTGAGCACAGAGCACTAGCTTCCTTTGAGTTTTATAGCCTAACACTTCAAGCACAAACATTGTCCCCCTTAGAAGGTGTAATTTTTAAAATTTCAAACATCAAAATGTGTTTATGATATTAAATTAAAAGTAAAATGGCCATATCTCCATGAAGTGACATTATAGGAAAATATATGCTTATTGTCCATTTTGCCTTAATATTGTTGCAAACTTTTACATGTGTATCTTCATGCTTTAACAAAAGTCAATAAATCATTTTTTAAAAACTTACTATGTTTGATTTAAAGAGATGTCTGCCTTGTTAATTATAGAAGCAATGCAACAACATCTCCTTTCTTCCAGTGAGAACCACATTTTAATTGCACACCAGCATTGCTGATGCGTGCTGATGTATCCCGGGACTATGTTCTCTCTTTCATGTGTGTTGAGACAGGGAAAATGTTTGAAAACTACTGTTTCTGCAGGAAAAAAAAAAAAACTCTAGGGAATGTAAAGCCTAGCATGGGGTAGAGTTATAAAAGTCTTAGAGCCATAGAGCCTGGATGTGCTCAGAGAGGTTAAAAAATCAGGTGGCTTCTCTTAAAGAAGAGTCAAAATTCACTAGAGGGATATGGAGGGAGCTGGTTTTCCTTCGTCTTTGTACCACCTCAGGCCATTCTCTGTTCTCTGGCCACCAAGATCCCCAGAGAACTGACACTTACCGATAGTATTATTTAGATTCCTTGGGCTCCGGTTCCCTGAAGCATTCAGCTAATTGAAAGCAATGGCAGGAGATCAGGGGGTAGGAAAAGAGAGAAATGAGGGTGTTTCTCCCCGGCTTGCTCCCCAGCCCCTACCACTCTGGCAGTAGCTGGGTCCCTCCCCGACTATGGCTCTTGTCAGGCAGCTCCTTTTCCATAGCCTGAACTCTCAGCGGATGGCACAAGTACTGTTCCTTCCCTCCCCGCTTCTGTGCCTGGAAACAGCTTCTCACTGTTGCTCATCTCTAGTTGTTTCAGCGTTTCTTCTTGGTTTTTTTTAAATCCCATCTAGAGCTCTATAAGTTATTCTACTAAACTCCCTTCAAGATTTCAAAAGAGTATGCAAAAGAACTGATATAAGAGACCGATGTAAAAGTTCTTGGTTATGCCTAGTTGTGTTTCTTTTAACCTTGCTCAAAACTACCTTTAAATGCTATGCTTCTGTGATTAGTTGACATTAACGCAATTACTTTACTAAAGAACAGGTTTATATTTTGTAATAAGTAATTTAACCTAAATGATCCCCAAAGCCTCATATGGCTCAGTCTCAGCTAGGAGTTACATTCAAAGGACACATAAATTAGACTTCCTAATCTTCAGACAGCGTTGTAGATATTGACTGCAGATTTTTTTTTTTTTTAATGGGTCATCCAGGAGTTTTATACAGAGCACCAAGTAGAACACTTCTGAAATCATACTGAGATCTTTGTCTGCATCTGCTAATTGCACATCCAGTCTAGCTGCTAAACTTTTTCCTGTTCTCTCTCATTTTCAAGGTTGCCTTACAACTCTATTCTCTCTGTTCACTTCCACTACTTGCTGTGAGCACTTTCTCTGGCTTTCTAGCCAGGTTTGACCACCAGGACTGACCCACTCCTGGCCACTGGGCTGAAGAACTACAAATCACCTGGATCCTTCCTCAACTACCTGAGGTGGAAGTCTTCTGGGAATTATTCTGATTCTTTTTAATTAATAAGTTTTATGGACAATTTCTGATGAATAAAATTCTTCCTTTCACTTTGGTGAGAAACATGTTATTAGATTGGTGCAAAAGGAATTGCGGTTTTTGCATTGTTGAAATTTGCCGTTTGATATTGGAATACATTCTTAATAAATGTGGTTACAGTACACATAATTTTAACACGCATTTCTTGCTCTTTTTTTTGGCTAAGGACTTATTACTTGCTGTCTGTTTTATACTTATTTTAGACTAGGAAAATGATGTTAGACACACAGCAAATTCAAGCAATTTTCTTATTCAAGTTCAAAATGGGTTGTAAAGCAGTGGAGACAATTTGCAACATCAACAATGCATTTGGCCCAGGAACTGCTAACGAACGCACAGTGTAGAGGTGGTTCAAGAAGTTTTACAAAGGAGACAAGCACCTTGACGATGAGAAGTGTAGTGGCCAGCCATCAAAAGTTGACAGTGACAGTTGAGAGCCATCATCAAAGCTAATCCTCTTACAACTACATGAGAAGTTGCTGAAGAATTCACTGTCAACCATTCTACTGTCTTTCAATATTTGAAGCAAATTGGAAAGGTTAGAAAGCTCAATAAGTGAGTACTTTGTGAGCTGACCAAAAATAAAAACAGATCATCATTTTTTCAAGTGTCATCTTATTCTATGCAACAACAATGAACCATTTCTAGATCAGATTGTGACATGAGACGCAAGTGGATTTTACGTGACAACCAGCAACAATCAGCTCAGTGGTTGGACTGAGAAGAAGCTCCAAAGCCAAACCTGCACCAAAAAAAAGGTCATGGTCACTGTTTGGTGGTCTACTGCCAGTTTGATCCACTACAGCTTTCTGAAACCACTGCATCTGAGAAGTATGCTCAGCAAATCAATGAGATGCACCGAAAAACCTGCAACACCTGCAGCCAGCACTGGTCAACAGAAAGGGCCCAGTTCTTCTCCAAGACAACACCTGACTGCACGTCACACACAAATGCTTCAAAAGTTGAACAAAGTGGGCTACAAAGTTTTGCCTCATCCACCATATTCACCCGACGTCCTGCCAACCAATGACCATTTCTTCAGGCATCTCAATACCTTTTTGTGGGAAAAACACTTCCACAACCAGCAGGATGCAGAAAATGTTTTCCAAGAGTTCGCTGAATCCCAAGCATGGATTTTTATGCTACAGAAATAAACCAAGTTATTTCTCATTTGCAAAAAAGTGTTGATTGCAATAGTTCCTATTTTGATTAATAAAGATGTGTTTGCACCTAGTTATAATGATTTAAAATTCACAGTCTGAAACCACAATTACTTTTTCAACAACCTAATAATAAGGCATATCCTTATTGAAGGGGAAAGCCTTGCCCTTTAGATCTTAAGTCCATAGGTTAAACCACATGAAGTCATCTGAATACAAACATGCTATACCTGGGAGGAACTGAATTACCTCCCTTAGAGAGAGAACCCCAACACTAAAGACAGAGTGAAGTTCCTACAACTGTAGAAGAAACACATTGATGAATGGCATCATACTCAATGTCTGTATTTTAAGGAATAATTTGTCCACTAAGGAAAAAAATCAAGTTGTTTTTGTTTTCTTTCTATAAAGAGGAAGCAAACATAAACATTTTTTGAGGGAACAGAAAGTATCTATAAATCAAGAGAATATGGGAAGTCTGTGGCCAAATCTATGATGAAAGAGCCAAAAAAGAATATCAAAATCATTCAGGTCTCTTACTCTAAGAAATAGAGACTGCAAGTTATTAAGTCCTATACATTTACCTCAAAAATCCAGTTATGTTATACAGAAAATGAAATAATTATATGAAATTATAGGATAGACTCTAGCCAAGAATAATCTCATCAATTTTTAAATGTCACTTTCAAAGCACAAAGCAAAAACAAAGGAAAACTCATGAATTGTACATACTTTCTAAGTTTTCAGCCCCTCTTCTAAGATACCCTAACACTGCCTGTCAAGCGTGAGCTCAGCAACCAAGAGAGTAGGGACAGATGAGAACAGCAGACTACAAGTGCCAAGCACTTAGTAAGTTAGCCTCTTCCAGGAATCACTCACACAGAAAAAAAATGATAAGGAAAATGGTTCGTTTTTAAGGCTGAATCAACATTAAAATTCTGGCACATCTTCCTTTGTCTACTCAATGACAGCAAGAGAATGTGTCTGAGAAAAGATAGACCATCAAATTAGAGATCTCTACTACTGTCTTAGTACATCTGGGCTGCTATAATAAAATGCCACATGCTGAGCAGCTTACAAACAGTAGAAATGTACTGCTCACAGTTCTGGGGACTGGAAGTCCAAGATTAGGATGCCAGCATGACTAGGTGAGGGACCTCTTCCAGGTAGCAGACTTCTTGTTGTATTCTCATATGGCAGAAAGGGCTAAGGATTCCTCCCCTCTGTGGGATCTCTTTTATAAGGTCACTAACTTATGAAGGCCCTATCCTCATGACCTCATCACCTCCC
Source organism: Dama dama (assembly GCF_033118175.1). Lineage (NCBI taxonomy): Eukaryota > Metazoa > Chordata > Mammalia > Artiodactyla > Cervidae > Dama > Dama dama. The sequence goes on from NC_083692.1 coordinate 32,131,258, forward strand.
AAAGGTCCTACCTTCTAACACCATCACATTGGGCATTAGGATTTCAACATTTGGGTGGGACACAAACATAGCAACTGCTGTAATCTTGAATAATTCACAGAGAATTCACTTTATGAGTAAGTAGCTGGACCAAGAGATGAGCTCCAAAAATTCACGGTGCTAAAAATCTCCAGCAAAAAGAACAGTGCACAGAGGAGATCATCTATGGCTCACTTCTTCAGCATCTTTAAATGCTTCCCACGTAGAAGAACCCTATCAATGGGAACACCATGCCCTTTTCAATTCTCCAAGGCTTTGAGGTAGGCATACAGAGAAAGGGTACTATTACAAGTGACACAGGTAGGGGAAATATGGGTTGACATTAAGAGATCTTGTTAGATTAAAGGAGGGGTCTCCACCACAGGTGGCACTCACCTTCCCATGGAGATGGAACAGGACTGAGGTGTCCTTCTGAATGGACCTTTGCAAGGTTCTCCAGCTAAAACCTTACATAATCAGGAAAGCCCAGGGTGAGGAAGAGTCGGATGGGTTCTTAAAAATCTGGCCTCGGAGTTACATGTATTCCCCATCCCAATCCCCCCTCTCACCTCCCTCTCCACCCGACCCACTACAGTATTGTAAAGTAATTAGCCTCCAACTAATAAAAATAAATGAAAAAAAAAAGAAACTTTTATAACAAAAAAAAAAAAAAAAAACTTGGCCTCTGACCTCAGAAAATCTTAAGGCTTGAATCCCAGCTCCCTCAGTTGCATTTCATCCTGACCCTCTCTGCCTCAGCTGTCTCATCTACAACATGGAGTTGTTGGGAGGATTAAAGGAAATAATGTGTTAAAGCACTTAGCACAGTGCCTGTAACAAGCACTCCATAAAATGGTGGCTCTGGTATCATAACCTGCATATTCACTAACACTTTTCTCTCTCCTTTCTAATATTAAAAGTTGCTCACCAGAACCTTTCTTAGGCTC